>NW_028123606.1:0-485090 GCF_965194805.1 Balaenoptera borealis
ATTTTGTAAGAATTTCTCTCTCTTTCACTGTCTTTGTTTCACGGGTTTTTAAAAGTAATTGATTTTTATAATGGGGTTTAGCTGCTTTTCACTGCTGTTTTTATGGTGCTTTCCACCCACTTGACTCACTTACAGAGAGATATCAATACATAGCTTTGAAGATTCTTCCTAGTCAGATATATTCTTGGGCGGTGAATAGGGGGTTTTTGCGTCCAGTTCACTGAGCAAGGAGTAGGTCTTGTCTATTACATATTGGGTTTATGGAAAGCTATCTGAGCTAATTTGAAACCCTTGTTTTATGCGTCACCCCACCTCACCGTTCCCGTTAAGCAGCCATAGTGTGTTTTCTAAACGTGGGACTCTGTTCTGTTTTGTAATTCAGTTCAAGTGTAGCGGTTTTTACATTCCCTCTATAAGTGATATCTTACGATAAGTGTCTTTCTGTGTGACTTATTTCACTTAGAATCGTCGTACCTAAATCCACTCATCATGCTGCTACTAGCCTTATGACGTTGATTTCATGCCTGAGTGATATTCCATTGTACATAAGGACCACAACTTCTTTATCCATTTTTCTCTTTCCTGGGATATTTAAGGTGTAATGAAGTGGAGGTTCTTGTCAACAGAGCAGCCCTAAACTTTGGGGTGCCTGTGTCTTGCTGATTTTTAGTTTTCCCAATTTATACGCCCATGAGTGGAAGTGCCCTATGCTCTCTAAGCTGAGTTTTTTAGATGTTTCAGGACACACCGTACACTTCTCCAGAGTGGCTGTTGGCACTTTACATCCCGCCCATCAGCGTAGCAAGGCTCCCGTTTCTCCATAGCCTGTCCTGCATTTCTGGTTTTGACACTTTATTCAGCATGGCCCTTTTGACCGATGGGAAGCGAGACTTCTTTGTAGCGCTGATTTGCCTTTCCAGGTTGCTTGGTTGGCCAAAAAGGGCGTATGCGTTTTTTCCTGAATATATTCAGAAAAAAACGCATACGCCCTTTTTGGCCAAGGGCATCATGGTCGGGGTTTTGCCGCTTTTCGTGTGCTTTAAAGGCGATTCGAATCTACCTCCTGAAATCTGTTTCCTGCAATTCTGCCTTGCTTTCAAATCCTCTTCGTTGCCTTCCCTCAATATATTTGTGGACGAGAGTTATCGTTTCTAACTCTGCAGGTTTGTGAATTGCAGTGCCCCTGAGCTCCATTTTTCAACTCACTTTCTTGGGAGCTGGCCGCAAAAGCGCAGGATTGCTTCAGGCCCTATTGTGGTTCCGGGCGGCAGGCTGAGCCTGTGGTTAATTCTTCTTCCTGATGGGAAAATAGAGTGACCTGTGCCTGTCCCCACACCTAGACCTAGTCTCTCATTGGTTCCCCCTCTTCCCGTTCATCCTCAGGACAAATTTGCAACCTGTACGGAACAGGAGGTTAAAGGTGCTGATTCTCCAAGGAGGGAGATTGCTAGTAAAGCGGCTGTAATGGCGAGCCCGAGCACAAGGAGATGAGAAATGAGGTGCGTTTTAGAAACCTTTCCCGATCACACGGTGTACCGTCTTCTGGGTTTCTCATGCATGTTTTCGATGTAGGAAGATGCCCTTGAACCTGGAGATTTTGGACCCATGGGATGGGTACCACGCAGTATTACTTTAAAGGGTCTGCGTTTGCTCACCCAACCTCACCAAACCTCTCAGCCCGAAGAGTGTCCACCCTTATGTCTCAATCAGCTGTGGGTCTAGAGATGGCCAATAAAGGTGGCATCCTAGCCCCTGAACGAATTCTGTATGAATTTCTCTCTCTTTCACTGTCTTTGTTTCACGGGTTTTTAAAAGTAATTGATTTTTATAATGGGGTTTAGCTGCTTTTCACTGCTGTGTTTATGCCGCTTTACACCCACTTGACTCACTTACAGAGAGATATCAATACATTGGTTTTAAGAGTCTTACTAGTCAGATATATTCTTGGGCGGTGAACAGGGGGTGTTGAATCCAGTTCACTGAGCAAGGAGTAGGTCTTGTCTGTTACATATTGGGTTTATGGAACAGTATCTGAGCTAATTTGAAACCCTTGTTTTATGCATCACCCCACCTCACCTTTCCCGTTAAGCAGCCATAGTGTGTTTTCTAAACGTGTGACGCTGTTCTGTTTTGTAATTCAGTTCAAGTGTAGCGGTTTTTACATTCCCTCTATAAGTGATATCTTATGATAAGTGCCTTTTTCTGTGTGACTTATTTCACTTAGAATCGTCGTACCTAAATCTTCTCATCATGCTGCTACTAGCCTTATGATGTTGATTTCATGCCTGAGTGATATTCCATTGTACATAAGGACCACAACTTCTTTATCCATTTTTCTCTTTCCTGGGATATTTAAGGTGTAATGAAGTGGAGGTTCTTGTCAACAGAGCAGCCCTAAACTTTGGGGTGCCTGTGTCTTGCTGATTTTTAGTTTTCCCAATTTATACGCCCATGAGTGGAAGTGCCCTATGCTCTCTATGCTGAGTTTTTTAGAGGTTTCAGGACACACCGTACACTTCTCCAGAGTGGCTGTTGGCAATTTACATCCCGCCCATCAGCGTAGCAAGGCTCCCGTTTCTCCATGGCCTGTCCTGCATTTCTGGTTTTGACACTTTATTCAGCATGGCCCTTTTGACCGATGGGAAGCGAGACTTCTTTGTAGCGCTGATTTGCCTTTCCAGGTTGCTTGGTTGGCCAAAAAGGGCGTATGCGTTTTTTCCTGAATATATTCAGGAAAAAACGCATACGCCCTTTTTGGCCAAGGGCATCATGGTCGAGGTTTTGCTGCTTTTCCTGTGCTTTAAAGGCGATTGGAATCTACCTCCTGAAATCTGTTTCCTGCAATTCTGCCTTGCTTTCAAATCCTCTTCGTTGCCTTCCCTCAATATATTTGTGGACGAGAGTTATCATTTCTAACTCTGCAGGTTTGTGAATTGCAGTGCCCCTGAGCTCCATTTTTCAACTCGCTTTCTTGGGAGCTGGCCCCAAAAGCGCAGGATTGCTTCAGGCCCTATTGTGGTTCCGGGCGGCAGGCTGAGCCTGTGGTTAATTCTTCTTCCTGATGGGAAAATAGAGTGACCTGTGCCTGTCCCCACACCTAGACCTAGTCTCTCATTGGTTCCCCCTCTTCCCGTTCATCCTCAGGACAAATTGCAACCTGTACGGAACAGGAGGTTAAAGGTGCTCATTCTCCAAGGAGGGAGATTGCTAGTAAAGCGGCTGGAATGGCGAACCCGAGCACAAGGAGATGAGAAATGAGGTGCGTTTTAGAAATCTTTCCCGATCACATGGTGTACCATCTTCTGGGTTTCTCATGCATGTTTTCGATGTAGGAAGATGCCCTTGAAGCTGGAGATTTGGGACCTATGGGATGGGTACCACGCAGTATTACTTTAAAGGGTCTGCGTTTGCTCACCCAACCTCACCAAACCTCTCAGCCCCAAGAGTGTCCACCCTTATGTCTCAATCAGCTGTGGGTCTAGATATGGTCAATCCAGGTGGCATCCCAGCCCCTGAACGAATTTTGTAAGAATTTCTCTCTCTTTCACTGTCTTTGTTTCACGGGTTTTTAAAAGTAATTGATTTTTATAATGGGGTTTAGCTGCTTTTCACTGCTGTTTTTATGGTGCTTTCCACCCACTTGACTCACTTACAGAGAGATATCAATACATAGCTTTGAAGATTCTTCCTAGTCAGATATATTCTTGGGCGGTGAATAGGGGGTTTTTGCGTCCAGTTCACTGAGCAAGGAGTAGGTCTTGTCTATTACATATTGGGTTTATGGAAAGCTATCTGAGCTAATTTGAAACCCTTGTTTTATGCGTCACCCCACCTCACCGTTCCCGTTAAGCAGCCATAGTGTGTTTTCTAAACTTGGGACTCTGTTCTGTTTTGTAATTCAGTTCAAGTGTAGCGGTTTTTACATTCCCTCTATAGGTGATATCTTACGATAAGTGTCTTTCTGTGTGACTTATTTCACTTAGAATCGTCGTACCTAAATCCACTCATCATGCTGCTACTAGCCTTATGACGTTGATTTCATGCCTGAGTGATATTCCATTGTACATAAGGACCACAACTTCTTTATCCATTTTTCTCTTTCCTGGGATATTTAAGGTGTAATGAAGTGGAGGTTCTTGTCAACAGAGCAGCCCTAAACTTTGGGGTGCCTGTGTCTTGCTGATTTTTAGTTTTCCCAATTTATACGCCCATGAGTGGAAGTGCCCTATGCTCTCTAAGCTGAGTTTTTTAGATGTTTCAGGACACACCGTACACTTCTCCAGAGTGGCTGTTGGCAATTTACATCCCGCCCATCAGCGTAGCAAGGCTCCCGTTTCTCCATGGCCTGTCCTGCATTTCTGGTTTTGACACTTTATTCAGCATGGCCCTTTTGACCGATGGGAAGCGAGACTTCTTTGTAGCGCTGATTTGCCTTTCCAGGTTGCTTGGTTGGCCAAAAAGGGCGTATGCGTTTTTTCCTGAATATATTCAGGAAAAAACGCATACGCCCTTTTTGGCCAAGGGCATCATGGTCGAGGTTTTGCCGCTTTTCCTGTGCTTTAAAGGCGATTGGAATCTACCTCCTGAAATCTGTTTCCTGCAATTCTGCCTTGCTTTCAAATCCTCTTCGTTGCCTTCCCTCAATATATTTGTGGACGAGAGTTATCGTTTCTAACTCTGCAGGTTTGTGAATTGCAGTGCCCCTGAGCTCCATTTTTCAACTCGCTTTCTTGGGAGCTGGCCCCAAAAGCGCAGGATTGCTTCAGGCCCTATTGTGGTTCCGGGCGGCAGGCTGAGCCTGTGGTTAATTCTTCTTCCTGATGGGAAAATAGAGTGACCTGTGCCTGTCCCCACACCTAGACCTAGTCTCTCATTGGTTCCCCCTCTTCCCGTTCATCCTCAGGACAAATTTGCAACCTGTACGGAACAGGAGGTTAAAGGTGCTGATTCTCCAAGGAGGGAGATTGCTAGTAAAGCGGCTGTAATGGCGAGCCCGAGCACAAGGAGATGAGAAATGAGGTGCGTTTTAGAAACCTTTCCCGATCACACGGTGTACCGTCTTCTGGGTTTCTCATGCATGTGTTCGATGTAGAAAGATGCCCTTGAACCTGGAGATTTTGGACCCATGGGATGGGTACCACGCAGTATTACTTTAAAGGGTCTGCGTTTGCTCACCCAACCTCACCAAACCTCTCAGCCCGAAGAGTGTCCACCCTTATGTCTCAATCAGCTGTGGGTCTAGAGATGGCCAATAAAGGTGGCATCCTAGCCCCTGAACGAATTCTGTATGAATTTCTCTCTCTTTCACTGTCTTTGTTTCACGGGTTTTTAAAAGTAATTGATTTTTATAATGGGGTTTATCTGCTTTTCACTGCTGTGTTTATGCCGCTTTACACCCACTTGACTCACTTACAGAGAGATATCAATACATTGGTTTTAAGAGTCTTACTAGTCAGATATATTCTTGGGCGGTGAACAGGGGGTGTTGAATCCAGTTCACTGAGCAAGGAGTAGGTCTTGTCTGTTACATATTGGGTTTATGGAACAGTATCTGAGCTAATTTGAAACCCTTGTTTTATGCATCACCCCACCTCACCTTTCCCGTTAAGCAGCCATAGTGTGTTTTCTAAACGTGTGACGCTGTTCTGTTTTGTAATTCAGTTCAAGTGTAGCGGTTTTTACATTCCCTCTATAAGTGATATCTTATGATAAGTGCCTTTTTCTGTGTGACTTATTTCACTTAGAATCGTCGTACCTAAATCTTCTCATCATGCTGCTACTAGCCTTATGATGTTGATTTCATGCCTGAGTGATATTCCATTGTACATAAGGACCACAACTTCTTTATACATTTTTCTCTTTCCTGGGATATTTAAGGTGTAACGAAGTGGAGGTTCTTGTCAACAGAGCAGCCCTAAACTTTGGGGTGCCTGTGTCTTGCTGATTTTTAGTTTTCCCAATTTATACGCCCATGAGTGGTAGTGCCCTATGCTCTCTAAGCTGAGTGTTTTAGATGTTTCAGGACACACCGTACACGTCTCCAGAGTGGCTGTTGGCAATTTACATCCCGCCCATCAGCGTAGCAAGGCTCCCGTTTCTCCATGGCCTGTCCTGCATTTCTGGTTTTGACACTTTATTCAGCATGGCCCTTTTGACCGATGGGAAGCGAGACTTCTTTGTAGCGCTGATTTGCCTTTCCAGGTTGCTTGGTTGGCCAAAAAGGGCGTATGCGTTTTTTCCTGAATATATTCAGGAAAAAACGCATACGCCCTTTTTGGCCAAGGGCATCATGGTCGAGGTTTTGCCGCTTTTCCTGTGCTTTAAAGGCGATTGGAATCTACCTCCTGAAATCTGTTTCCTGCAATTCTGCCTTGCTTTCAAATCCTCCTCGTTGCCTTCCCTCAATATATTTGTGGACGAGAGTTATCATTTCTAACTCTGCAGGTTTGTGAATTGCAGTGCCCCTTAGCTCCATATTTCAACTCGCTTTCTTGGGAGCTGGCCCCAAAAGCACAGGATTGCTTCAGGCCCTATTCTGGTTCCGGGCGTCAGGCTGAGCCTGTGGTTAATTCTTCTTCCTGATGGGAAAATAGAGTGACCTGTGCCTGTCCCCACACCTAGACCTAGTCTCTCATTGGTTCCCCCTCTTCCCGTTCATCCTCAGGACAAATTGCAACCTGTACGGAACAGGAGGTTAAAGGTGCTCATTCTCCAAGGAGGGAGATTGCTAGTAAAGCGGCTGGAATGGCGAACCCGAGCACAAGGAGATGAGAAATGAGGTGCGTTTTAGAAATCTTTCCCGATCACATGGTGTACCATCTTCTGGGTTTCTCATGCATGTTTTCGATGTAGGAAGATGCCCTTGAAGCTGGAGATTTGGGACCTATGGGATGGGTACCACGCAGTATTACTTTAAAGGGTCTGCGTTTGCTCACCCAACCTCACCAAACCTCTCAGCCCCAAGAGTGTCCACCCTTATGTCTCAATCAGCTGTGGGTCTAGATATGGTCAATCCAGGTGGCATCCCAGCCCCTGAACGAATTTTGTAAGAATTTCTCTCTCTTTCACTGTCTTTGTTTCACGGGTTTTTAAAAGTAATTGATTTTTATAATGGGGTTTAGCTGCTTTTCACTGCTGTTTTTATGGTGCTTTCCACCCACTTGACTCACTTACAGAGAGATATCAATACATAGCTTTGAAGATTCTTCCTAGTCAGATATATTCTTGGGCGGTGAATAGGGGGTTTTTGCGTCCAGTTCACTGAGCAAGGAGTAGGTCTTGTCTATTACATATTGGGTTTATGGAAAGCTATCTGAGCTAATTTGAAACCCTTGTTTTATGCGTCACCCCACCTCACCGTTCCCGTTAAGCAGCCATAGTGTGTTTTCTAAACGTGGGACTCTGTTCTGTTTTGTAATTCAGTTCAAGTGTAGCGGTTTTTACATTCCCTCTATAAGTGATATCTTACGATAAGTGTCTTTCTGTGTGACTTATTTCACTTAGAATCGTCGTACCTAAATCCACTCATCATGCTGCTACTAGCCTTATGACGTTGATTTCATGCCTGAGTGATATTCCATTGTACATAAGGACCACAACTTCTTTATCCATTTTTCTCTTTCCTGGGATATTTAAGGTGTAATGAAGTGGAGGTTCTTGTCAACAGAGCAGCCCTAAACTTTGGGGTGCCTGTGTCTTGCTGATTTTTAGTTTTCCCAATTTATACGCCCATGAGTGGAAGTGCCCTATGCTCTCTAAGCTGAGTTTTTTAGATGTTTCAGGACACACCGTACACTTCTCCAGAGTGGCTGTTGGCACTTTACATCCCGCCCATCAGCGTAGCAAGGCTCCCGTTTCTCCATGGCCTGTCCTGCATTTCTGGTTTTGACACTTTATTCAGCATGGCCCTTTTGACCGATGGGAAGCGAGACTTCTTTGTAGCGCTGATTTGCCTTTCCAGGTTGCTTGGTTGGCCAAAAAGGGCGTATGCGTTTTTTCCTGAATATATTCAGAAAAAAACGCATACGCCCTTTTTGGCCAAGGGCATCATGGTCGGGGTTTTGCCGCTTTTCGTGTGCTTTAAAGGCGATTCGAATCTACCTCCTGAAATCTGTTTCCTGCAATTCTGCCTTGCTTTCAAATCCTCTTCGTTGCCTTCCCTCAATATATTTGTGGACGAGAGTTATCGTTTCTAACTCTGCAGGTTTGTGAATTGCAGTGCCCCTGAGCTCCATTTTTCAACTCACTTTCTTGGGAGCTGGCCGCAAAAGCGCAGGATTGCTTCAGGCCCTATTGTGGTTCCGGGCGGCAGGCTGAGCCTGTGGTTAATTCTTCTTCCTGATGGGAAAATAGAGTGACCTGTGCCTGTCCCCACACCTAGACCTAGTCTCTCATTGGTTCCCCCTCTTCCCGTTCATCCTCAGGACAAATTTGCAACCTGTACGGAACAGGAGGTTAAAGGTGCTGATTCTCCAAGGAGGGAGATTGCTAGTAAAGCGGCTGTAATGGCGAGCCCGAGCACAAGGAGATGAGAAATGAGGTGCGTTTTAGAAACCTTTCCCGATCACACGGTGTACCGTCTTCTGGGTTTCTCATGCATGTTTTCGATGTAGGAAGATGCCCTTGAACCTGGAGATTTTGGACCCATGGGATGGGTACCACGCAGTATTACTTTAAAGGGTCTGCGTTTGCTCACCCAACCTCACCAAACCTCTCAGCCCCAAGAGTGTCCACCCTTATGTCTCAATCAGCTGTGGGTCTAGAGATGGCCAATAAAGGTGGCATCCTAGCCCCTGAACGAATTCTGTATGAATTTCTCTCTCTTTCACTGTCTTTGTTTCACGGGTTTTTAAAAGTAATTGATTTTTATAATGGGGTTTAGCTGCTTTTCACTGCTGTGTTTATGCCGCTTTACACCCACTTGACTCACTTACAGAGAGATATCAATACATTGGTTTTAAGAGTCTTACTAGTCAGATATATTCTTGGGCGGTGAACAGGGGGTGTTGAATCCAGTTCACTGAGCAAGGAGTAGGTCTTGTCTGTTACATATTGGGTTTATGGAACAGTATCTGAGCTAATTTGAAACCCTTGTTTTATGCATCACCCCACCTCACCTTTCCCGTTAAGCAGCCATAGTGTGTTTTCTAAACGTGTGACGCTGTTCTGTTTTGTAATTCAGTTCAAGTGTAGCGGTTTTTACATTCCCTCTATAAGTGATATCTTATGATAAGTGCCTTTTTCTGTGTGACTTATTTCACTTAGAATCGTCGTACCTAAATCTTCTCATCATGCTGCTACTAGCCTTATGATGTTGATTTCATGCCTGAGTGATATTCCATTGTACATAAGGACCACAACTTCTTTATCCATTTTTCTCTTTCCTGGGATATTTAAGGTGTAATGAAGTGGAGGTTCTTGTCAACAGAGCAGCCCTAAACTTTGGGGTGCCTGTGTCTTGCTGATTTTTAGTTTTCCCAATTTATACGCCCATGAGTGGAAGTGCCCTATGCTCTCTATGCTGAGTTTTTTAGAGGTTTCAGGACACACCGTACACTTCTCCAGAGTGGCTGTTGGCAATTTACATCCCGCCCATCAGCGTAGCAAGGCTCCCGTTTCTCCATGGCCTGTCCTGCATTTCTGGTTTTGACACTTTATTCAGCATGGCCCTTTTGACCGATGGGAAGCGAGACTTCTTTGTAGCGCTGATTTGCCTTTCCAGGTTGCTTGGTTGGCCAAAAAGGGCGTATGCGTTTTTTCCTGAATATATTCAGGAAAAAACGCATACGCCCTTTTTGGCCAAGGGCATCATGGTCGAGGTTTTGCTGCTTTTCCTGTGCTTTAAAGGCGATTGGAATCTACCTCCTGAAATCTGTTTCCTGCAATTCTGCCTTGCTTTCAAATCCTCTTCGTTGCCTTCCCTCAATATATTTGTGGACGAGAGTTATCATTTCTAACTCTGCAGGTTTGTGAATTGCAGTGCCCCTGAGCTCCATTTTTCAACTCGCTTTCTTGGGAGCTGGCCCCAAAAGCGCAGGATTGCTTCAGGCCCTATTGTGGTTCCGGGCGGCAGGCTGAGCCTGTGGTTAATTCTTCTTCCTGATGGGAAAATAGAGTGACCTGTGCCTGTCCCCACACCTAGACCTAGTCTCTCATTGGTTCCCCCTCTTCCCGTTCATTCTCAGGACAAATTGCAACCTGTACGGAACAGGAGGTTAAAGGTGCTCATTCTCCAAGGAGGGAGATTGCTAGTAAAGCGGCTGGAATGGCGAACCCGAGCACAAGGAGATGAGAAATGAGGTGCGTTTTAGAAATCTTTCCCGATCACATGGTGTACCATCTTCTGGGTTTCTCATGCATGTTTTCGATGTAGGAAGATGCCCTTGAAGCTGGAGATTTGGGACCTATGGGATGGGTACCACGCAGTATTACTTTAAAGGGTCTGCGTTTGCTCACCCAACCTCACCAAACCTCTCAGCCCCAAGAGTGTCCACCCTTATGTCTCAATCAGCTGTGGGTCTAGATATGGTCAATCCAGGTGGCATCCCAGCCCCTGAACGAATTTTGTAAGAATTTCTCTCTCTTTCACTGTCTTTGTTTCACGGGTTTTTAAAAGTAATTGATTTTTATAATGGGGTTTAGCTGCTTTTCACTGCTGTTTTTATGGTGCTTTCCACCCACTTGACTCACTTACAGAGAGATATCAATACATAGCTTTGAAGATTCTTCCTAGTCAGATATATTCTTGGGCGGTGAATAGGGGGTTTTTGCGTCCAGTTCACTGAGCAAGGAGTAGGTCTTGTCTATTACATATTGGGTTTATGGAAAGCTATCTGAGCTAATTTGAAACCCTTGTTTTATGCGTCACCCCACCTCACCGTTCCCGTTAAGCAGCCATAGTGTGTTTTCTAAACTTGGGACTCTGTTCTGTTTTGTAATTCAGTTCAAGTGTAGCGGTTTTTACATTCCCTCTATAGGTGATATCTTACGATAAGTGTCTTTCTGTGTGACTTATTTCACTTAGAATCGTCGTACCTAAATCCACTCATCATGCTGCTACTAGCCTTATGACGTTGATTTCATGCCTGAGTGATATTCCATTGTACATAAGGACCACAACTTCTTTATCCATTTTTCTCTTTCCTGGGATATTTAAGGTGTAATGAAGTGGAGGTTCTTGTCAACAGAGCAGCCCTAAACTTTGGGGTGCCTGTGTCTTGCTGATTTTTAGTTTTCCCAATTTATACGCCCATGAGTGGAAGTGCCCTATGCTCTCTAAGCTGAGTTTTTTAGATGTTTCAGGACACACCGTACACTTCTCCAGAGTGGCTGTTGGCAATTTACATCCCGCCCATCAGCGTAGCAAGGCTCCCGTTTCTCCATGGCCTGTCCTGCATTTCTGGTTTTGACACTTTATTCAGCATGGCCCTTTTGACCGATGGGAAGCGAGACTTCTTTGTAGCGCTGATTTGCCTTTCCAGGTTGCTTGGTTGGCCAAAAAGGGCGTATGCGTTTTTTCCTGAATATATTCAGGAAAAAACGCATACGCCCTTTTTGGCCAAGGGCATCATGGTCGAGGTTTTGCCGCTTTTCCTGTGCTTTAAAGGCGATTGGAATCTACCTCCTGAAATCTGTTTCCTGCAATTCTGCCTTGCTTTCAAATCCTCTTCGTTGCCTTCCCTCAATATATTTGTGGACGAGAGTTATCATTTCTAACTCTGCAGGTTTTTGAATTGCAGTGCCCCTTAGCTCCATTTTTCAACTCGCTTTCTTGGGAGCTGGCCCCAAAAGCGCAGGATTACTTCAGGCCCTATTCTGGTTCCGGGCGGCAGGCTGAGCCTGTGCTTAATTCTTCTTCCTGATGGGAAAATAGAGTGACCTGTGCCTGTCCCCACACCTAGACCTAGTCTCTCATTGGTTCCCCCTCTTCCCGTTCATCCTCAGGACAAATTGCAACCTGTACGGAACAGGAGGTTAAAGGTGCTCATTCTCCAAGGAAGGAGATTGCTAGTAAAGCGGCTGGAATGGCGAACCCGAGCACAAGGAGATGAGAAATGAGGTGCGTTTTAGAAATCTTTCCCGATCACATGGTGTACCATCTTCTGGGTTTCTCATGCATGTTTTCGATGTAGGAAGATGCCCTTGAAGCTGGAGATTTGGGACCTATGGGATGGGTACCACGCAGTATTACTTTAAAGGGTCTGCGTTTGCTCACCCAACCTCACCAAACCTCTCAGCCCCAAGAGTGTCCACCCTTATGTCTCAATCAGCTGTGGGTCTAGATATGGTCAATCCAGGTGGCATCACAGCCTCTGAACGAATTTTGTAAGAATTTCTCTCTCTTTCACTGTCTTTGTTTCACGGGTTTTTAAAAGTAATTGATTTTTATAATGGGGTTTAGCTGCTTTTCACTGCTGTTTTTATGGTGCTTTCCACCCACTTGACTCACTTACAGAGAGATATCAATACATAGCTTTGAAGATTCTTCCTAGTCAGATATATTCTTGGGCGGTGAATAGGGGGTTTTTGCGTCCAGTTCACTGAGCAAGGAGTAGGTCTTGTCTATTACATATTGGGTTTATGGAAAGCTATCTGAGCTAATTTGAAACCCTTGTTTTATGCGTCACCCCACCTCACCGTTCCCGTTAAGCAGCCATAGTGTGTTTTCTAAACGTGGGACTCTGTTCTGTTTTGTAATTCAGTTCAAGTGTAGCGGTTTTTACATTCCCTCTATAAGTGATATCTTACGATAAGTGTCTTTCTGTGTGACTTATTTCACTTAGAATCGTCGTACCTAAATCCACTCATCATGCTGCTACTAGCCTTATGACGTTGATTTCATGCCTGAGTGATATTCCATTGTACATAAGGACCACAACTTCTTTATCCATTTTTCTCTTTCCTGGGATATTTAAGGTGTAATGAAGTGGAGGTTCTTGTCAACAGAGCAGCCCTAAACTTTGGGGTGCCTGTGTCTTGCTGATTTTTAGTTTTCCCAATTTATACGCCCATGAGTGGAAGTGCCCTATGCTCTCTAAGCTGAGTTTTTTAGATGTTTCAGGACACACCGTACACTTCTCCAGAGTGGCTGTTGGCAATTTACATGCCGCCCATCAGCGTAGCAAGGCTCCCGTTTCTCCATGGCCTGTCCTGCATTTCTGGTTTTGACACTTTATTCAGCATGGCCCTTTTGACCGATGGGAAGCGAGACTTCTTTGTAGCACTGATTTGCCTTTCCAGGTTGCTTGGTTGGCCAAAAAGGGCGTATGCGTTTTTTCCTGAATATATTCAGGAAAAAACGCATACGCCCTTTTTGGCCAAGGGCATCATGGTCGAGGTTTTGCCGCTTTTCCTGTGCTTTAAAGGCGATTGGAATCTACCTCCTGAAATCTGTTTCCTGCAATTCTGCCTTGCTTTCAAATCCTCTTCGTTGCCTTCCCTCAATATATTTGTGGACGAGAGTTATCGTTTCTAACTCTGCAGGTTTGTGAATTGCAGTGCCCCTGAGCTCCATTTTTCAACTCGCTTTCTTGGGAGCTGGCCCCAAAAGCGCAGGATTGCTTCAGGCCCTATTGTGGTTCCGGGCGGCAGGCTGAGCCTGTGGTTAATTCTTCTTCCTGATGGGAAAATAGAGTGACCTGTGCCTGTCCCCACACCTAGACCTAGTCTCTCATTGGTTCCCCCTCTTCCCGTTCATCCTCAGGACAAATTTGCAACCTGTACGGAACAGGAGGTTAAAGGTGCTGATTCTCCAAGGAGGGAGATTGCTAGTAAAGCGGCTGTAATGGCGAGCCCGAGCACAAGGAGATGAGAAATGAGGTGCGTTTTAGAAACCTTTCCCGATCACACGGTGTACCGTCTTCTGGGTTTCTCATGCATGTGTTCGATGTAGAAAGATGCCCTTGAACCTGGAGATTTTGGACCCATGGGATGGGTACCACGCAGTATTACTTTAAAGGGTCTGCGTTTGCTCACCCAACCTCACCAAACCTCTCAGCCCGAAGAGTGTCCACCCTTATGTCTCAATCAGCTGTGGGTCTAGAGATGGCCAATAAAGGTGGCATCCTAGCCCCTGAACGAATTCTGTATGAATTTCTCTCTCTTTCACTGTCTTTGTTTCACGGGTTTTTAAAAGTAATTGATTTTTATAATGGGGTTTAGCTGCTTTTCACTGCTGTGTTTATGCCGCTTTACACCCACTTGACTCACTTACAGAGAGATATCAATACATTGGTTTTAAGAGTCTTACTAGTCAGATATATTCTTGGGCGGTGAACAGGGGGTGTTGAATCCAGTTCACTGAGCAAGGAGTAGGTCTTGTCTGTTACATATTGGGTTTATGGAACAGTATCTGAGCTAATTTGAAACCCTTGTTTTATGCATCACCCCACCTCACCTTTCTCGTTAAGCAGCCATAGTGTGTTTTCTAAACGTGTGACGCTGTTCTGTTTTGTAATTCAGTTCAAGTGTAGCGGTTTTTACATTCCCTCTATAAGTGATATCTTATGATAAGTGCCTTTTTCTGTGTGACTTATTTCACTTAGAATCGTCGTACCTAAATCTTCTCATCATGCTGCTACTAGCCTTATGATGTTGATTTCATGCCTGAGTGATATTCCATTGTACATAAGGAGCACAACTTCTTTATCCATTTTTCTCTTTCCTGGGATATTTAAGGTGTAATGAAGTGGAGGTTCTTGTCAACAGAGCAGCCCTAAACTTTAGGGTGCCTGTGTCTTGCTGATTTTTAGTTTTCCCAATTTATACGCCCATGAGTGGTAGTGCCCTATGCTCTCTAAGCTGAGTGTTTTAGATGTTTCAGGACACACCGTACACGTCTCCAGAGTGGCTGTTGGCAATTTACATCCCGCCCATCAGCGTAGCAAGGCTCCCGTTTCTCCATGGCCTGTCCTGCATTTCTGGTTTTGACACTTTATTCAGCATGGCCCTTTTGACCGATGGGAAGCGAGACTTCTTTGTAGCGCTGATTTGCCTTTCCAGGTTGCTTGGTTGGCCAAAAAGGGCGTATGCGTTTTTTCCTGAATATATTCAGGAAAAAACGCATACGCCCTTTTTGGCCAAGGGCATCATGGTCGAGGTTTTGCCGCTTTTCCTGTGCTTTAAAGGCGATTGGAATCTACCTCCTGAAATCTGTTTCCTGCAATTCTGCCTTGCTTTCAAATCCTCCTCGTTGCCTTCCCTCAATATATTTGTGGACGAGAGTTATCATTTCTAACTCTGCAGGTTTGTGAATTGCAGTGCCCCTTAGCTCCATATTTCAACTCGCTTTCTTGGGAGCTGGCCCCAAAAGCACAGGATTGCTTCAGGCCCTATTCTGGTTCCGGGCGTCAGGCTGAGCCTGTGGTTAATTCTTCTTCCTGATGGGAAAATAGAGTGACCTGTGCCTGTCCCCACACCTAGACCTAGTCTCTCATTGGTTCCCCCTCTTCCCGTTCATCCTCAGGACAAATTGCAACCTGTACGGAACAGGAGGTTAAAGGTGCTCATTCTCCAAGGAGGGAGATTGCTAGTAAAGCGGCTGGAATGGCGAACCCGAGCACAAGGAGATGAGAAATGAGGTGCGTTTTAGAAATCTTTCCCGATCACATGGTGTACCATCTTCTGGGTTTCTCATGCATGTTTTCGATGTAGGAAGATGCCCTTGAAGCTGGAGATTTGGGACCTATGGGATGGGTACCACGCAGTATTACTTTAAAGGGTCTGCGTTTGCTCACCCAACCTCACCAAACCTCTCAGCCCCAAGAGTGTCCACCCTTATGTCTCAATCAGCTGTGGGTCTAGATATGGTCAATCCAGGTGGCATCCCAGCCCCTGAACGAATTTTGTAAGAATTTCTCTCTCTTTCACTGTCTTTGTTTCACGGGTTTTTAAAAGTAATTGATTTTTATAATGGGGTTTAGCTGCTTTTCACTGCTGTTTTTATGGTGCTTTCCACCCACTTGACTCACTTACAGAGAGATATCAATACATAGCTTTGAAGATTCTTCCTAGTCAGATATATTCTTGGGCGGTGAATAGGGGGTTTTTGCGTCCAGTTCACTGAGCAAGGAGTAGGTCTTGTCTATTACATATTGGGTTTATGGAAAGCTATCTGAGCTAATTTGAAACCCTTGTTTTATGCGTCACCCCACCTCACCGTTCCCGTTAAGCAGCCATAGTGTGTTTTCTAAACGTGGGACTCTGTTCTGTTTTGTAATTCAGTTCAAGTGTAGCGGTTTTTACATTCCCTCTATAAGTGATATCTTACGATAAGTGTCTTTCTGTGTGACTTATTTCACTTAGAATCGTCGTACCTAAATCCACTCATCATGCTGCTACTAGCCTTATGACGTTGATTTCATGCCTGAGTGATATTCCATTGTACATAAGGACCACAACTTCTTTATCCATTTTTCTCTTTCCTGGGATATTTAAGGTGTAATGAAGTGGAGGTTCTTGTCAACAGAGCAGCCCTAAACTTTGGGGTGCCTGTGTCTTGCTGATTTTTAGTTTTCCCAATTTATACGCCCATGAGTGGAAGTGCCCTATGCTCTCTAAGCTGAGTTTTTTAGATGTTTCAGGACACACCGTACACTTCTCCAGAGTGGCTGTTGGCACTTTACATCCCGCCCATCAGCGTAGCAAGGCTCCCGTTTCTCCATAGCCTGTCCTGCATTTCTGGTTTTGACACTTTATTCAGCATGGCCCTTTTGACCGATGGGAAGCGAGACTTCTTTGTAGCGCTGATTTGCCTTTCCAGGTTGCTTGGTTGGCCAAAAAGGGCGTATGCGTTTTTTCCTGAATATATTCAGAAAAAAACGCATACGCCCTTTTTGGCCAAGGGCATCATGGTCGGGGTTTTGCCGCTTTTCGTGTGCTTTAAAGGCGATTCGAATCTACCTCCTGAAATCTGTTTCCTGCAATTCTGCCTTGCTTTCAAATCCTCTTCGTTGCCTTCCCTCAATATATTTGTGGACGAGAGTTATCGTTTCTAACTCTGCAGGTTTGTGAATTGCAGTGCCCCTGAGCTCCATTTTTCAACTCACTTTCTTGGGAGCTGGCCGCAAAAGCGCAGGATTGCTTCAGGCCCTATTGTGGTTCCGGGCGGCAGGCTGAGCCTGTGGTTAATTCTTCTTCCTGATGGGAAAATAGAGTGACCTGTGCCTGTCCCCACACCTAGACCTAGTCTCTCATTGGTTCCCCCTCTTCCCGTTCATCCTCAGGACAAATTTGCAACCTGTACGGAACAGGAGGTTAAAGGTGCTGATTCTCCAAGGAGGGAGATTGCTAGTAAAGCGGCTGTAATGGCGAGCCCGAGCACAAGGAGATGAGAAATGAGGTGCGTTTTAGAAACCTTTCCCGATCACACGGTGTACCGTCTTCTGGGTTTCTCATGCATGTTTTCGATGTAGGAAGATGCCCTTGAACCTGGAGATTTTGGACCCATGGGATGGGTACCACGCAGTATTACTTTAAAGGGTCTGCGTTTGCTCACCCAACCTCACCAAACCTCTCAGCCCGAAGAGTGTCCACCCTTATGTCTCAATCAGCTGTGGGTCTAGAGATGGCCAATAAAGGTGGCATCCTAGCCCCTGAACGAATTCTGTATGAATTTCTCTCTCTTTCACTGTCTTTGTTTCACGGGTTTTTAAAAGTAATTGATTTTTATAATGGGGTTTAGCTGCTTTTCACTGCTGTGTTTATGCCGCTTTACACCCACTTGACTCACTTACAGAGAGATATCAATACATTGGTTTTAAGAGTCTTACTAGTCAGATATATTCTTGGGCGGTGAACAGGGGGTGTTGAATCCAGTTCACTGAGCAAGGAGTAGGTCTTGTCTGTTACATATTGGGTTTATGGAACAGTATCTGAGCTAATTTGAAACCCTTGTTTTATGCATCACCCCACCTCACCTTTCCCGTTAAGCAGCCATAGTGTGTTTTCTAAACGTGTGACGCTGTTCTGTTTTGTAATTCAGTTCAAGTGTAGCGGTTTTTACATTCCCTCTATAAGTGATATCTTATGATAAGTGCCTTTTTCTGTGTGACTTATTTCACTTAGAATCGTCGTACCTAAATCTTCTCATCATGCTGCTACTAGCCTTATGATGTTGATTTCATGCCTGAGTGATATTCCATTGTACATAAGGACCACAACTTCTTTATCCATTTTTCTCTTTCCTGGGATATTTAAGGTGTAATGAAGTGGAGGTTCTTGTCAACAGAGCAGCCCTAAACTTTGGGGTGCCTGTGTCTTGCTGATTTTTAGTTTTCCCAATTTATACGCCCATGAGTGGAAGTGCCCTATGCTCTCTATGCTGAGTTTTTTAGAGGTTTCAGGACACACCGTACACTTCTCCAGAGTGGCTGTTGGCAATTTACATCCCGCCCATCAGCGTAGCAAGGCTCCCGTTTCTCCATGGCCTGTCCTGCATTTCTGGTTTTGACACTTTATTCAGCATGGCCCTTTTGACCGATGGGAAGCGAGACTTCTTTGTAGCGCTGATTTGCCTTTCCAGGTTGCTTGGTTGGCCAAAAAGGGCGTATGCGTTTTTTCCTGAATATATTCAGGAAAAAACGCATACGCCCTTTTTGGCCAAGGGCATCATGGTCGAGGTTTTGCTGCTTTTCCTGTGCTTTAAAGGCGATTGGAATCTACCTCCTGAAATCTGTTTCCTGCAATTCTGCCTTGCTTTCAAATCCTCTTCGTTGCCTTCCCTCAATATATTTGTGGACGAGAGTTATCATTTCTAACTCTGCAGGTTTGTGAATTGCAGTGCCCCTGAGCTCCATTTTTCAACTCGCTTTCTTGGGAGCTGGCCCCAAAAGCGCAGGATTGCTTCAGGCCCTATTGTGGTTCCGGGCGGCAGGCTGAGCCTGTGGTTAATTCTTCTTCCTGATGGGAAAATAGAGTGACCTGTGCCTGTCCCCACACCTAGACCTAGTCTCTCATTGGTTCCCCCTCTTCCCGTTCATCCTCAGGACAAATTGCAACCTGTACGGAACAGGAGGTTAAAGGTGCTCATTCTCCAAGGAGGGAGATTGCTAGTAAAGCGGCTGGAATGGCGAACCCGAGCACAAGGAGATGAGAAATGAGGTGCGTTTTAGAAATCTTTCCCGATCACATGGTGTACCATCTTCTGGGTTTCTCATGCATGTTTTCGATGTAGGAAGATGCCCTTGAAGCTGGAGATTTGGGACCTATGGGATGGGTACCACGCAGTATTACTTTAAAGGGTCTGCGTTTGCTCACCCAACCTCACCAAACCTCTCAGCCCCAAGAGTGTCCACCCTTATGTCTCAATCAGCTGTGGGTCTAGATATGGTCAATCCAGGTGGCATCCCAGCCCCTGAACGAATTTTGTAAGAATTTCTCTCTCTTTCACTGTCTTTGTTTCACGGGTTTTTAAAAGTAATTGATTTTTATAATGGGGTTTAGCTGCTTTTCACTGCTGTTTTTATGGTGCTTTCCACCCACTTGACTCACTTACAGAGAGATATCAATACATAGCTTTGAAGATTCTTCCTAGTCAGATATATTCTTGGGCGGTGAATAGGGGGTTTTTGCGTCCAGTTCACTGAGCAAGGAGTAGGTCTTGTCTATTACATATTGGGTTTATGGAAAGCTATCTGAGCTAATTTGAAACCCTTGTTTTATGCGTCACCCCACCTCACCGTTCCCGTTAAGCAGCCATAGTGTGTTTTCTAAACTTGGGACTCTGTTCTGTTTTGTAATTCAGTTCAAGTGTAGCGGTTTTTACATTCCCTCTATAGGTGATATCTTACGATAAGTGTCTTTCTGTGTGACTTATTTCACTTAGAATCGTCGTACCTAAATCCACTCATCATGCTGCTACTAGCCTTATGACGTTGATTTCATGCCTGAGTGATATTCCATTGTACATAAGGACCACAACTTCTTTATCCATTTTTCTCTTTCCTGGGATATTTAAGGTGTAATGAAGTGGAGGTTCTTGTCAACAGAGCAGCCCTAAACTTTGGGGTGCCTGTGTCTTGCTGATTTTTAGTTTTCCCAATTTATACGCCCATGAGTGGAAGTGCCCTATGCTCTCTAAGCTGAGTTTTTTAGATGTTTCAGGACACACCGTACACTTCTCCAGAGTGGCTGTTGGCAATTTACATCCCGCCCATCAGCGTAGCAAGGCTCCCGTTTCTCCATGGCCTGTCCTGCATTTCTGGTTTTGACACTTTATTCAGCATGGCCCTTTTGACCGATGGGAAGCGAGACTTCTTTGTAGCGCTGATTTGCCTTTCCAGGTTGCTTGGTTGGCCAAAAAGGGCGTATGCGTTTTTTCCTGAATATATTCAGGAAAAAACGCATACGCCCTTTTTGGCCAAGGGCATCATGGTCGAGGTTTTGCCGCTTTTCCTGTGCTTTAAAGGCGATTGGAATCTACCTCCTGAAATCTGTTTCCTGCAATTCTGCCTTGCTTTCAAATCCTCTTCGTTGCCTTCCCTCAATATATTTGTGGACGAGAGTTATCGTTTCTAACTCTGCAGGTTTGTGAATTGCAGTGCCCCTGAGCTCCATTTTTCAACTCGCTTTCTTGGGAGCTGGCCCCAAAAGCGCAGGATTGCTTCAGGCCCTATTGTGGTTCCGGGCGGCAGGCTGAGCCTGTGGTTAATTCTTCTTCCTGATGGGAAAATAGAGTGACCTGTGCCTGTCCCCACACCTAGACCTAGTCTCTCATTGGTTCCCCCTCTTCCCGTTCATCCTCAGGACAAATTTGCAACCTGTACGGAACAGGAGGTTAAAGGTGCTGATTCTCCAAGGAGGGAGATTGCTAGTAAAGCGGCTGTAATGGCGAGCCCGAGCACAAGGAGATGAGAAATGAGGTGCGTTTTAGAAACCTTTCCCGATCACACGGTGTACCGTCTTCTGGGTTTCTCATGCATGTGTTCGATGTAGAAAGATGCCCTTGAACCTGGAGATTTTGGACCCATGGGATGGGTACCACGCAGTATTACTTTAAAGGGTCTGCGTTTGCTCACCCAACCTCACCAAACCTCTCAGCCCGAAGAGTGTCCACCCTTATGTCTCAATCAGCTGTGGGTCTAGAGATGGTCAATAAAGGTGGCATCCTAGCCCCTGAACGAATTCTGTATGAATTTCTCTCTCTTTCACTGTCTTTGTTTCACGGGTTTTTAAAAGTAATTGATTTTTATAATGGGGTTTAGCTGCTTTTCACTGCTGTGTTTATGCCGCTTTACACCCACTTGACTCACTTACAGAGAGATATCAATACATTGGTTTTAAGAGTCTTACTAGTCAGATATATTCTTGCGCGGTGAACAGGGGGTGTTGAATCCAGTTCACTGAGCAAGGAGTAGGTCTTGTCTGTTACATATTGGGTTTATGGAACAGTATCTGAGCTAATTTGAAACCCTTGTTTTATGCATCAACCCACCTCACCTTTCCCGTTAAGCAGCCATAGTGTGTTTTCTAAACGTGTGACGCTGTTCTGTTTTGTAATTCAGTTCAAGTGTAGCGGTTTTTACATTCCCTCTATAAGTGATATCTTATGATAAGTGCCTTTTTCTGTGTGACTTATTTCACTTAGAATCGTCGTACCTAAATCTTCTCATCATGCTGCTACTAGCCTTATGATGTTGATTTCATGCCTGAGTGATATTCCATTGTACATAAGGACCACAACTTCTTTATACATTTTTCTCTTTCCTGGGATATTTAAGGTGTAATGAAGTGGAGGTTCTTGTCAACAGAGCAGCCCTAAACTTTGGGGTGCCTGTGTCTTGCTGATTTTTAGTTTTCCCAATTTATACGCCCATGAGTGGTAGTGCCCTATGCTCTCTAAGCTGAGTGTTTTAGATGTTTCAGGACACACCGTACACGTCTCCAGAGTGGCTGTTGGCAATTTACATCCCGCCCATCAGCGTAGCAAGGCTCCCGTTTCTCCATGGCCTGTCCTGCATTTCTGGTTTTGACACTTTATTCAGCATGGCCCTTTTGACCGATGGGAAGCGAGACTTCTTTGTAGCGCTGATTTGCCTTTCCAGGTTGCTTGGCTGGCCAAAAAGGGCGTATGCGTTTTTTCCTGAATATATTCAGGAAAAAACGCATACGCCCTTTTTGGCCAAGGGCATCATGGTCGAGGTTTTGCCGCTTTTCCTGTGCTTTAAAGGCGATTGGAATCTACCTCCTGAAATCTGTTTCCTGCAATTCTGCCTTGCTTTCAAATCCTCCTTGTTGCCTTCCCTCAATATATTTGTGGACGAGAGTTATCATTTCTTACTCTGCAGGTTTTTGAATTGCAGTGCCCCTTA
This sequence comes from Balaenoptera borealis, assembly GCF_965194805.1. Lineage (NCBI taxonomy): Eukaryota > Metazoa > Chordata > Mammalia > Artiodactyla > Balaenopteridae > Balaenoptera > Balaenoptera borealis. Next base: position 22,308 of record NW_028123606.1, read on the forward strand.
GCTCCATATTTCAACTCGCTTTCTTGGGAGCTGGCCCCAAAAGCACAGGATTGCTTCAGGCCCTCTTCTGGTTCCGGGCGTCAGGCTGAGCCTGTGGTTAATTCTTCTTCCTGATGGGAAAATTGAGTGACCTGTGCCTGTCCCCACACCTAGACCTAGTCTCTCATTGGTTCCCCCTCTTCCCGTTCATCCTCAGGACAAATTGCAACCTGTACGGAACAGGAGGTTAAAGGTGCTCATTCTCCAAGGAGGGAGATTGCTAGTAAAGCGGCTGGAATGGCGAACCCGAGCACAAGGAGATGAGAAATGAGGTGCGTTTTAGAAATCTTTCCCGATCACATGGTGTACCATCTTCTGGGTTTCTCATGCATGTTTTCGATGTAGGAAGATGCCCTTGAAGCTGGAGATTTGGGACCTATGGGATGGGTACCACGCAGTATTACTTTAAAGGGTCTGCGTTTGCTCACCCAACCTCACCAAACCTCTCAGCCCCAAGAGTGTCCACCCTTATGTCTCAATCAGGTGTGGGTCTAAATATGGTCAATCCAGGTGGCATCACAGCCCATGAACGAATTTTGTAAGAATTTGTCTCTCTTTCACTGTCTTTGTTTCACGGGTTTTTAAAAGTAATTGATTTTTATAATGGGGTTTAGCTGCTTTTCACTGCTGTGTTTATGTTGCTTTCCACCCACTTGACTCACTTACAGAGAGATATCAATACATAGCTTTGAAGATTCTTCCTAGTCAGATATATTCTTGGGCGGTGAATAGGGGGTTTTTGCGTCCAGTTCACTGAGCAAGGAGTAGGTCTTGTCTATTACATATTGGGTTTATGGAAAGCTATCTGAGCTAATTTGAAACCCTTGTTTTATGCGTCACCCCACCTCACCTTTCTCGTTAAGCAGCCATAGTGTGTTTTCTAAACGTGTGACGCTGTTCTGTTTTGTAATTCAGTTCAAGTGTAGCGGTTTTTACATTCCCTCTATAAGTGATATCTTATGATAAGTGTCTTTTTCTGTGTGACTTATTTCACTTAGAATCGTCGTACCTAAATCCTCTCATCATGCTGCTACTAGCCTTATGATGTTAATTTCATGGCTGAGTGATATGCCATTGTACATAAGGACCACAACTTCCTTATCCATTTTTCTCTTTCCTGGGATATTTAAGGTGTAACGAAGTGGAGGTTCTTGTCAACAGAGCAGCCCTAAACTTTGGGGTGCCTGTGTCTTGCTGATTTTTAGTTTTCCCAATTTATACGCCCATGAGTGGAAGTGCCCTATGCTCTCTAAGCTGAGTTTTTTAGATGTTTCAGGACACACCGTACACTTCTCCAGAGTGGCTGTTGGCAATTTACATCCCGCCCATCAGCGTAGCAAGACTCCCGTTTCTCCTTGGCCTGTCCTGCATTTCTGGTTTTGACACTTTATTCAGCATGGCCCTTTTGACCGATGGGAAGCGAGACTTCTTTGTAGCGCTGATTTACCTTTCCAGGTTGCTTGGTTGGCCAAAAAGGGCGTATGCGTTTTTTCCTGAATATATTCAGGAAAAAACGCATACGCCCTTTTTGGCCAAGGGCATCATGGTCGAGGTTTTGCCGCTTTTCCTGTGCTTTAAAGGTGATTCGAATCTACCTCCTGAAATCTGTTTCCTGCAATTCTGCCTTGCTTTCAAATCCTCTTCGTTGCCTTCCCTCAATATATTTGTGGACGAGAGTTAACATTTATAACTCTACAGGTTTGTGAATTGCAGTGCCCCTGAGCTCCATTTTTCAACTCGCTTTCTAGGGAGCTGGCCCCAAAAGCGCAGGATTGCTTCAGGCCCTATTGTGGTTCCGGGCGGCAGGCTGAGCCTGTGGTTAATTCTTCTTCCTGATGGGAAAATAGAGTGACCTGTGCCTGTCCCCACACCTAGACCTAGTCTCTCATTGGTTCCCCCTCTTCCCGTTCATCCTCAGGACAAAGTTGCAACCTGTACGGAACAGGAGGTTAAAGGTGCTGATTCTCCAAGGAGGGAGATTGCTAGTAAAGCGGCTGTAATGGCGAGCCCGAGCACAAGGAGATGAGAAATGAGGTGCGTTTTAGAAACCTTTCCCGATCACACGGTGTACCGTCTTCTGGGTTTCTCATGCATGTTTTCGATGTAGAAAGATGCCCTTGAACCTGGAGATTTTGGACCGATGGGATGGGTACCACGCAGTATTACTTTAAAGGGTCTGCGTTTGCTCACCCAACCTCACCAAACCTCTCAGCCCCAAGAGTGTCCACCCTTATGTCTCAATCAGCTGTGGGTCTAGAGATGGTCAATAAAGGTGGCATCCCAGCCCCTGAACGAATTTTGTAAGAATTTCTCTCTCTTTCACTGTCTTTGTTTCACGGGTTTTTAAAAGTAATTGATTTTTATAATGGGGTTTAGCTGCTTTTCACTGCTGTTTTATGGTGCTTTCCACTGCTGTTTTTATGGTGCTTTCCACCCACTTGACTCACTTACAGAGAGATATCAATACATAGCTTTGAAGAGTCTTCCTAGTCAGATATATTCTTGGGCGGTGAATAGGGGGGTTTTGCGTCCAGTTCACTGAGCAAGGAGTAGGTCTTGTCTATTACATATTGGGTTTATGGAAAGCTATCTGAGCTAATTTGAAACCCTTGTTTTATGCGTCACCCCACCTTACCGTTCCCGTTAAGCAGCCATAGTGTGTTTTCTAAACGTGGGACTCTGTTCTGTTTTGTAATTCAGTTCAAGTGTAGCGGTTTTTACATTCCCTCTATAAGTGATATCTTACGATAAGTGTCTTTCTGTGTGACTTATTTCACTTAGAATCGTCGTACCTAAATCCACTCATCATGCTGCTACTAGCCTTATGACGTTGATTTCATGCCTGAGTGATATTCCATTGTACATAAGGACCACAACTTCTTTATCCATTTTTCTCTTTCCTGGGATATTTAAGGTGTAATGAAGTGGAGGTTCTTGTCAACAGAGCAGCCCTAAACTTTGGGGTGCCTGTGTCTTGCTGAATTTTAGTTTTCCCAATTTATACGCCCATGAGTGGAAGTGCCCTATGCTCTCTAAGCTGAGTTTTTTAGATGTTTCAGGACACACCGTACACTTCTCCAGAGTGGCTGTTGGCACTTTACATCCCGCCCATCAGCGTAGCAAGGCTCCCGTTTCTCCATGGCCTGTCCTGCATTTCTGGTTTTGACACTTTATTCAGCATGGCCCTTTTGACCGATGGGAAGCGAGAATTCTTTGTAGCGCTGATTTGCCTTTCCAGGTTGCTTGGTTGGCCAAAAAGGGCGTATGCGTTTTTTGCTGAATATATTCAGGAAAAAACGCATACGCCCTTTTTGGCCAAGGGCATCATGGTCGAGGTTTTGCCGCTTTTCCTGTGCTTTAAAGGCGATTCGAATCTACCTCCTGAAATCTGTTTCCTGCAATTCTGCCTTGCTTTCAAATCCGCTTCGTTGCCTTCCCTCAATATATTTGTGGACGAGAGTTATCGTTTCTAACTCTCCAGGTTTGTGAATTGCAGTGCCCCTGAGCTCCATTTTTCAACTCGCTTTCTTGGGATGTGGCCGCAAAAGCGCAGGATTGCTTCAGGCCCTATTGTGGTTCCGGGCGGCAGGCTGAGCCTGTGGTTAATTCTTCTTCCTGATGGGAAAATAGAGTGACCTGTGCCTGTCCCCACACCTAGACCTAGTCTCTCATTGGTTCCCCCTCTTCCCGTTCATCCTCAGGACAAATTTGCAACCTGTACGGAACAGGAGGTTAAAGGTGCTGATTCTCCAAGGAGGGAGATTGCTAGTAAAGCGGCTGTAATGGCGAGCCCGAGCACAAGGAGATGAGAAATGAGGTGCGTTTTAGAAACCTTTCCCGATCACACGGTGTACCGTCTTCTGGGTTTCTCATGCATGTTTTCGATGTAGGAAGATGCCCTTGAACCTGGAGATTTTGGACCCATGGGATGGGTACCACGCAGTATTACTTTAAACGGTCTGCGTTTGCTCACCCAACCTCTCCAAACCTCTCAGCCCCAAGAGTGTCCACCCTTATGTCTCAATCAGCTGTGGGTCTAGAGATGGTCAATAAAGGTGGCATCCCAGCCCCTGAACGAATTCTGTATGAATTTCTCTCTCTTTCACTATCTTTGTTTCACGGGTTTCTAAAAGTAATTGATTTTTATAATGGGGTTTAGCTGCTTTTCACTGCTGTGTTTATGCCGCTTTACACCCACTTGACTCACTTACAGAGGGATATCAATACATTGGTTTTAAGATTCTTACTAATCAGTTATATTCTTGGGCCGTGAACAGGGGGTGTTGAGTCCAGTTCACTGAGCAAGGAATAGGTCTTGTTTATTACATATTGGGTTTATGGAACGGTTTCTGAGCTAATTTGAAACCCTTGTTTTATGCATCACCCCACCTCACCTTTCCCTTTAAGCAGCCATAGTGTGTCTTCTAAACGTGTGACGCTGTTCTGTTTTGTAATTCAGTTCAAGTGTAGCGGTTTTTACATTCCCTCTATAAGTGATATCTTATGATAAGTGTCTTTTTCTGTGTGACTTATTTCACTTAGAATCGTCGTACCTAAATCCTCTCATCATGCTGCTACTAGCCTTATGACGTTAATTTCATGGCTGAGTGATATGCCATTGTACAGAAGGACCACAACTTCCTTATCCATTTTTCTCTTTCCTGGGATATTTAAGGTGTAACGAAGTGGAGGTTCTTGTCAACAGAGCAGCCCTAAACTTTGGGGTGCCTGTGTCTTGCTGATTTTTAGTTTTCCCAATTTATACGCCCATGAGTGGAAGTGCCCTATGCTCTCTAAGCTGAGATTTTTAGATGTTTCAGGACACACCGTACACGTCTCCAGAGTGGCTGTTGGCAATTTACATCCCGCCCATCAGCGTAGCAAGACTCCCGTTTCTCCATGGCCTGTCCTGCATTTCTGGTTTTGACACTTTATTCAGCATGGCCCTTTTGACCGATGGGAAGCGAGACTTCTTTGTAGCGCTGATTTGCCTTTCCAGGTTGCTTGGTTGGCCAAAAAGGGCGTATGCGTTTTTTCCTGAATATATTCAGGAAAAAACGCATACGCCCTTTTTGGCCAAGGGCATCATGGTCGAGGTTTTGCCTCTTTTCTTGTGCTTTAAAGGCGATTCGACTCTACCTCCTGAAATCTGTTTCCTGCAATTCTGCCTTGCTTTCAAATCCTCTTCGTTGCCTTCCCTCAATATATTTGTGGACGAGAGTTATCATTTATAACTCTGCAGGTTTGTGAATTGCAGTGCCCCTGAGCTCCATTTTTCAACTCGCTTTCTTGGGAGCTGGCTGCAAAAGCGCAGGATTGCTTCAGGCCCTATTGTGGTTCCGGGCGGCCGGCTGAGCCTCTGGTTAATTCTTCTTCCTGATGGGAAAATAGAGTGACCTGTGCCTGTCCCCACACCTAGACCTAGTCTCTCATTGGTTCCCCCTATTCCCGTTCATCATCAGGACAAATTGCAACCTGTACGGAACAGGAGGTTAAAGGTGCTCATTCTCCAAGGAGGGAGATTGCTAGTAAAGCGACTGTAATGGCCAACCCGAGCACAAGGAGAAGAGAAATGAGGTGCGTTTTAGAAACCTTTCCCGATCACACGGTGTACCATCTTCTGGGTTTCTCATGCATGTTTTCGATGTAGGAAGATGCCCTTGAACCTGGAGATTTTGGACCCATGGGATGGATACCACGCAGTATTACTTTAAAGGGTCTGCGTTTGCTCACCCAACCTCACCAAACCTCTCAGCCCCAAGAGTGTCCAGCCTTATGTCTCAATCAGCTGTGGGTCTAGAGATGGTCAATCCAGGTGGCATCACAGCCCCTGAACGAATTTTGTAAGAATTTCTCTCTCTTTCACTGTCTTTGTTTCACGGGTTTTTAAAAGTAATTGATTTTTATAATGGGGTTTAGCTGCTTTTCACTGCTGTGTTTATGCCGCTTTACACCCACTTGACTCACTTACAGAGGGATATCAATACATTGGTTTTAAGATTCTTACTAGTCAGATATATTCTTGGGCGGTGAACAGGGGATGTTGAGTCCAGTTCACAGAGCAAGGAGTAGGTCTTGTCTATTACATATTGGGTTTATGGAACGGTATCTGAGCTAATTTGAAACCCTTGTTTTATGCATCACCCCACCTCACCTTTCCCGTTAAGCAGCCATAGTGTGTCTTCTAAACGTGTGACGCTGTTCTGTTTTGTAATTCAGTTCAAGTGTAGCGGTTTTTACATTCCCTCTATAAGTGATATCTTATGATAAGTGCCTTTTTCTGTGTGACTTATTTCACTTAGAATCGTCGTACCTAAATCCTCTCATCATGCTGCTACTAGCCTTATGACGTTAATTTCATGGCTGAGTGATATGCCATTGTACATAAGGACCACAACTTCTTTATCCATTTTTCTCTTTCCTGGGATATTTAAGGTGTAATGAAGTGGAGGTTCTTGTCAACAGAGCAGCCCTAAACTTTGGGGTGCCTGTGTCTTGCTGATTTTTAGTTTTCCCAATTTATACGCCCATGAGTGGAAGTGCCCTATGCTCTCTAAGCTGAGTTTTTTAGATGTTTCAGGACACACCGTACACTTCTCCAGAGTGGCTGTTGGCAATTTACATGCCGCCCATCAGCGTAGCAAGGCTCCCGTTTCTCCATGGCCTGTCCTGCATTTCTGGTTTTGACACTTTATTCAGCATGGCCCTTTTGACCGATGGGAAGCGAGACTTCTTTGTAGCACTGATTTGCCTTTCCAGGTTGCTTGGTTGGCCAAAAAGGGCGTATGCGTTTTTTCCTGAATATATTCAGGAAAAAACGCATACGCCCTTTTTGGCCAAGGGCATCATGGTCGAGGTTTTGCCGCTTTTCCTGTGCTTTAAAGGCGATTGGAATCTACCTCCTGAAATCTGTTTCCTGCAATTCTGCCTTGCTTTCAAATCCTCTTCGTTGCCTTCCCTCAATATATTTGTGGACGAGAGTTATCGTTTCTAACTCTGCAGGTTTGTGAATTGCAGTGCCCCTGAGCTCCATTTTTCAACTCGCTTTCTTGGGAGCTGGCCCCAAAAGCGCAGGATTGCTTCAGGCCCTATTGTGGTTCCGGGCGGCAGGCTGAGCCTGTGGTTAATTCTTCTTCCTGATGGGAAAATAGAGTGACCTGTGCCTGTCCCCACACCTAGACCTAGTCTCTCATTGGTTCCCCCTCTTCCCGTTCATCCTCAGGACAAATTTGCAACCTGTACGGAACAGGAGGTTAAAGGTGCTGATTCTCCAAGGAGGGAGATTGCTAGTAAAGCGGCTGTAATGGCGAGCCCGAGCACAAGGAGATGAGAAATGAGGTGCGTTTTAGAAACCTTTCCCGATCACACGGTGTACCGTCTTCTGGGTTTCTCATGCATGTGTTCGATGTAGAAAGATGCCCTTGAACCTGGAGATTTTGGACCCATGGGATGGGTACCACGCAGTATTACTTTAAAGGGTCTGCGTTTGCTCACCCAACCTCACCAAACCTCTCAGCCCGAAGAGTGTCCACCCTTATGTCTCAATCAGCTGTGGGTCTAGAGATGGCCAATAAAGGTGGCATCCTAGCCCCTGAACGAATTCTGTATGAATTTCTCTCTCTTTCACTGTCTTTGTTTCACGGGTTTTTAAAAGTAATTGATTTTTATAATGGGGTTTAGCTGCTTTTCACTGCTGTGTTTATGCCGCTTTACACCCACTTGACTCACTTACAGAGAGATATCAATACATTGGTTTTAAGAGTCTTACTAGTCAGATATATTCTTGGGCGGTGAACAGGGGGTGTTGAATCCAGTTCACTGAGCAAGGAGTAGGTCTTGTCTGTTACATATTGGGTTTATGGAACAGTATCTGAGCTAATTTGAAACCCTTGTTTTATGCATCACCCCACCTCACCTTTCTCGTTAAGCAGCCATAGTGTGTTTTCTAAACGTGTGACGCTGTTCTGTTTTGTAATTCAGTTCAAGTGTAGCGGTTTTTACATTCCCTCTATAAGTGATATCTTATGATAAGTGCCTTTTTCTGTGTGACTTATTTCACTTAGAATCGTCGTACCTAAATCTTCTCATCATGCTGCTACTAGCCTTATGATGTTGATTTCATGCCTGAGTGATATTCCATTGTACATAAGGAGCACAACTTCTTTATCCATTTTTCTCTTTCCTGGGATATTTAAGGTGTAATGAAGTGGAGGTTCTTGTCAACAGAGCAGCCCTAAACTTTAGGGTGCCTGTGTCTTGCTGATTTTTAGTTTTCCCAATTTATACGCCCATGAGTGGTAGTGCCCTATGCTCTCTAAGCTGAGTGTTTTAGATGTTTCAGGACACACCGTACACGTCTCCAGAGTGGCTGTTGGCAATTTACATCCCGCCCATCAGCGTAGCAAGGCTCCCGTTTCTCCATGGCCTGTCCTGCATTTCTGGTTTTGACACTTTATTCAGCATGGCCCTTTTGACCGATGGGAAGCGAGACTTCTTTGTAGCGCTGATTTGCCTTTCCAGGTTGCTTGGTTGGCCAAAAAGGGCGTATGCGTTTTTTCCTGAATATATTCAGGAAAAAACGCATACGCCCTTTTTGGCCAAGGGCATCATGGTCGAGGTTTTGCCGCTTTTCCTGTGCTTTAAAGGCGATTGGAATCTACCTCCTGAAATCTGTTTCCTGCAATTCTGCCTTGCTTTCAAATCCTCCTCGTTGCCTTCCCTCAATATATTTGTGGACGAGAGTTATCATTTCTAACTCTGCAGGTTTGTGAATTGCAGTGCCCCTTAGCTCCATATTTCAACTCGCTTTCTTGGGAGCTGGCCCCAAAAGCACAGGATTGCTTCAGGCCCTATTCTGGTTCCGGGCGTCAGGCTGAGCCTGTGGTTAATTCTTCTTCCTGATGGGAAAATAGAGTGACCTGTGCCTGTCCCCACACCTAGACCTAGTCTCTCATTGGTTCCCCCTCTTCCCGTTCATCCTCAGGACAAATTGCAACCTGTACGGAACAGGAGGTTAAAGGTGCTCATTCTCCAAGGAGGGAGATTGCTAGTAAAGCGGCTGGAATGGCGAACCCGAGCACAAGGAGATGAGAAATGAGGTGCGTTTTAGAAATCTTTCCCGATCACATGGTGTACCATCTTCTGGGTTTCTCATGCATGTTTTCGATGTAGGAAGATGCCCTTGAAGCTGGAGATTTGGGACCTATGGGATGGGTACCACGCAGTATTACTTTAAAGGGTCTGCGTTTGCTCACCCAACCTCACCAAACCTCTCAGCCCCAAGAGTGTCCACCCTTATGTCTCAATCAGCTGTGGGTCTAGATATGGTCAATCCAGGTGGCATCCCAGCCCCTGAACGAATTTTGTAAGAATTTCTCTCTCTTTCACTGTCTTTGTTTCACGGGTTTTTAAAAGTAATTGATTTTTATAATGGGGTTTAGCTGCTTTTCACTGCTGTTTTTATGGTGCTTTCCACCCACTTGACTCACTTACAGAGAGATATCAATACATAGCTTTGAAGATTCTTCCTAGTCAGATATATTCTTGGGCGGTGAATAGGGGGTTTTTGCGTCCAGTTCACTGAGCAAGGAGTAGGTCTTGTCTATTACATATTGGGTTTATGGAAAGCTATCTGAGCTAATTTGAAACCCTTGTTTTATGCGTCACCCCACCTCACCGTTCCCGTTAAGCAGCCATAGTGTGTTTTCTAAACGTGGGACTCTGTTCTGTTTTGTAATTCAGTTCAAGTGTAGCGGTTTTTACATTCCCTCTATAAGTGATATCTTACGATAAGTGTCTTTCTGTGTGACTTATTTCACTTAGAATCGTCGTACCTAAATCCACTCATCATGCTGCTACTAGCCTTATGACGTTGATTTCATGCCTGAGTGATATTCCATTGTACATAAGGACCACAACTTCTTTATCCATTTTTCTCTTTCCTGGGATATTTAAGGTGTAATGAAGTGGAGGTTCTTGTCAACAGAGCAGCCCTAAACTTTGGGGTGCCTGTGTCTTGCTGATTTTTAGTTTTCCCAATTTATACGCCCATGAGTGGAAGTGCCCTATGCTCTCTAAGCTGAGTTTTTTAGATGTTTCAGGACACACCGTACACTTCTCCAGAGTGGCTGTTGGCACTTTACATCCCGCCCATCAGCGTAGCAAGGCTCCCGTTTCTCCATAGCCTGTCCTGCATTTCTGGTTTTGACACTTTATTCAGCATGGCCCTTTTGACCGATGGGAAGCGAGACTTCTTTGTAGCGCTGATTTGCCTTTCCAGGTTGCTTGGTTGGCCAAAAAGGGCGTATGCGTTTTTTCCTGAATATATTCAGAAAAAAACGCATACGCCCTTTTTGGCCAAGGGCATCATGGTCGGGGTTTTGCCGCTTTTCGTGTGCTTTAAAGGCGATTCGAATCTACCTCCTGAAATCTGTTTCCTGCAATTCTGCCTTGCTTTCAAATCCTCTTCGTTGCCTTCCCTCAATATATTTGTGGACGAGAGTTATCGTTTCTAACTCTGCAGGTTTGTGAATTGCAGTGCCCCTGAGCTCCATTTTTCAACTCACTTTCTTGGGAGCTGGCCGCAAAAGCGCAGGATTGCTTCAGGCCCTATTGTGGTTCCGGGCGGCAGGCTGAGCCTGTGGTTAATTCTTCTTCCTGATGGGAAAATAGAGTGACCTGTGCCTGTCCCCACACCTAGACCTAGTCTCTCATTGGTTCCCCCTCTTCCCGTTCATCCTCAGGACAAATTTGCAACCTGTACGGAACAGGAGGTTAAAGGTGCTGATTCTCCAAGGAGGGAGATTGCTAGTAAAGCGGCTGTAATGGCGAGCCCGAGCACAAGGAGATGAGAAATGAGGTGCGTTTTAGAAACCTTTCCCGATCACACGGTGTACCGTCTTCTGGGTTTCTCATGCATGTTTTCGATGTAGGAAGATGCCCTTGAACCTGGAGATTTTGGACCCATGGGATGGGTACCACGCAGTATTACTTTAAAGGGTCTGCGTTTGCTCACCCAACCTCACCAAACCTCTCAGCCCGAAGAGTGTCCACCCTTATGTCTCAATCAGCTGTGGGTCTAGAGATGGCCAATAAAGGTGGCATCCTAGCCCCTGAACGAATTCTGTATGAATTTCTCTCTCTTTCACTGTCTTTGTTTCACGGGTTTTTAAAAGTAATTGATTTTTATAATGGGGTTTAGCTGCTTTTCACTGCTGTGTTTATGCCGCTTTACACCCACTTGACTCACTTACAGAGAGATATCAATACATTGGTTTTAAGAGTCTTACTAGTCAGATATATTCTTGGGCGGTGAACAGGGGGTGTTGAATCCAGTTCACTGAGCAAGGAGTAGGTCTTGTCTGTTACATATTGGGTTTATGGAACAGTATCTGAGCTAATTTGAAACCCTTGTTTTATGCATCACCCCACCTCACCTTTCCCGTTAAGCAGCCATAGTGTGTTTTCTAAACGTGTGACGCTGTTCTGTTTTGTAATTCAGTTCAAGTGTAGCGGTTTTTACATTCCCTCTATAAGTGATATCTTATGATAAGTGCCTTTTTCTGTGTGACTTATTTCACTTAGAATCGTCGTACCTAAATCTTCTCATCATGCTGCTACTAGCCTTATGATGTTGATTTCATGCCTGAGTGATATTCCATTGTACATAAGGACCACAACTTCTTTATCCATTTTTCTCTTTCCTGGGATATTTAAGGTGTAATGAAGTGGAGGTTCTTGTCAACAGAGCAGCCCTAAACTTTGGGGTGCCTGTGTCTTGCTGATTTTTAGTTTTCCCAATTTATACGCCCATGAGTGGAAGTGCCCTATGCTCTCTATGCTGAGTTTTTTAGAGGTTTCAGGACACACCGTACACTTCTCCAGAGTGGCTGTTGGCAATTTACATCCCGCCCATCAGCGTAGCAAGGCTCCCGTTTCTCCATGGCCTGTCCTGCATTTCTGGTTTTGACACTTTATTCAGCATGGCCCTTTTGACCGATGGGAAGCGAGACTTCTTTGTAGCGCTGATTTGCCTTTCCAGGTTGCTTGGTTGGCCAAAAAGGGCGTATGCGTTTTTTCCTGAATATATTCAGGAAAAAACGCATACGCCCTTTTTGGCCAAGGGCATCATGGTCGAGGTTTTGCTGCTTTTCCTGTGCTTTAAAGGCGATTGGAATCTACCTCCTGAAATCTGTTTCCTGCAATTCTGCCTTGCTTTCAAATCCTCTTCGTTGCCTTCCCTCAATATATTTGTGGACGAGAGTTATCATTTCTAACTCTGCAGGTTTGTGAATTGCAGTGCCCCTGAGCTCCATTTTTCAACTCGCTTTCTTGGGAGCTGGCCCCAAAAGCGCAGGATTGCTTCAGGCCCTATTGTGGTTCCGGGCGGCAGGCTGAGCCTGTGGTTAATTCTTCTTCCTGATGGGAAAATAGAGTGACCTGTGCCTGTCCCCACACCTAGACCTAGTCTCTCATTGGTTCCCCCTCTTCCCGTTCATCCTCAGGACAAATTGCAACCTGTACGGAACAGGAGGTTAAAGGTGCTCATTCTCCAAGGAGGGAGATTGCTAGTAAAGCGGCTGGAATGGCGAACCCGAGCACAAGGAGATGAGAAATGAGGTGCGTTTTAGAAATCTTTCCCGATCACATGGTGTACCATCTTCTGGGTTTCTCATGCATGTTTTCGATGTAGGAAGATGCCCTTGAAGCTGGAGATTTGGGACCTATGGGATGGGTACCACGCAGTATTACTTTAAAGGGTCTGCGTTTGCTCACCCAACCTCACCAAACCTCTCAGCCCCAAGAGTGTCCACCCTTATGTCTCAATCAGCTGTGGGTCTAGATATGGTCAATCCAGGTGGCATCCCAGCCCCTGAACGAATTTTGTAAGAATTTCTCTCTCTTTCACTGTCTTTGTTTCACGGGTTTTTAAAAGTAATTGATTTTTATAATGGGGTTTAGCTGCTTTTCACTGCTGTTTTTATGGTGCTTTCCACCCACTTGACTCACTTACAGAGAGATATCAATACATAGCTTTGAAGATTCTTCCTAGTCAGATATATTCTTGGGCGGTGAATAGGGGGTTTTTGCGTCCAGTTCACTGAGCAAGGAGTAGGTCTTGTCTATTACATATTGGGTTTATGGAAAGCTATCTGAGCTAATTTGAAACCCTTGTTTTATGCGTCACCCCACCTCACCGTTCCCGTTAAGCAGCCATAGTGTGTTTTCTAAACTTGGGACTCTGTTCTGTTTTGTAATTCAGTTCAAGTGTAGCGGTTTTTACATTCCCTCTATAGGTGATATCTTACGATAAGTGTCTTTCTGTGTGACTTATTTCACTTAGAATCGTCGTACCTAAATCCACTCATCATGCTGCTACTAGCCTTATGACGTTGATTTCATGCCTGAGTGATATTCCATTGTACATAAGGACCACAACTTCTTTATCCATTTTTCTCTTTCCTGGGATATTTAAGGTGTAATGAAGTGGAGGTTCTTGTCAACAGAGCAGCCCTAAACTTTGGGGTGCCTGTGTCTTGCTGATTTTTAGTTTTCCCAATTTATACGCCCATGAGTGGAAGTGCCCTATGCTCTCTAAGCTGAGTTTTTTAGATGTTTCAGGACACACCGTACACTTCTCCAGAGTGGCTGTTGGCAATTTACATCCCGCCCATCAGCGTAGCAAGGCTCCCGTTTCTCCATGGCCTGTCCTGCATTTCTGGTTTTGACACTTTATTCAGCATGGCCCTTTTGACCGATGGGAAGCGAGACTTCTTTGTAGCGCTGATTTGCCTTTCCAGGTTGCTTGGTTGGCCAAAAAGGGCGTATGCGTTTTTTCCTGAATATATTCAGGAAAAAACGCATACGCCCTTTTTGGCCAAGGGCATCATGGTCGAGGTTTTGCCGCTTTTCCTGTGCTTTAAAGGCGATTGGAATCTACCTCCTGAAATCTGTTTCCTGCAATTCTGCCTTGCTTTCAAATCCTCTTCGTTGCCTTCCCTCAATATATTTGTGGACGAGAGTTATCGTTTCTAACTCTGCAGGTTTGTGAATTGCAGTGCCCCTGAGCTCCATTTTTCAACTCGCTTTCTTGGGAGCTGGCCCCAAAAGCGCAGGATTGCTTCAGGCCCTATTGTGGTTCCGGGCGGCAGGCTGAGCCTGTGGTTAATTCTTCTTCCTGATGGGAAAATAGAGTGACCTGTGCCTGTCCCCACACCTAGACCTAGTCTCTCATTGGTTCCCCCTCTTCCCGTTCATCCTCAGGACAAATTTGCAACCTGTACGGAACAGGAGGTTAAAGGTGCTGATTCTCCAAGGAGGGAGATTGCTAGTAAAGCGGCTGTAATGGCGAGCCCGAGCACAAGGAGATGAGAAATGAGGTGCGTTTTAGAAACCTTTCCCGATCACACGGTGTACCGTCTTCTGGGTTTCTCATGCATGTGTTCGATGTAGAAAGATGCCCTTGAACCTGGAGATTTTGGACCCATGGGATGGGTACCACGCAGTATTACTTTAAAGGGTCTGCGTTTGCTCACCCAACCTCACCAAACCTCTCAGCCCGAAGAGTGTCCACCCTTATGTCTCAATCAGCTGTGGGTCTAGAGATGGTCAATAAAGGTGGCATCCTAGCCCCTGAACGAATTCTGTATGAATTTCTCTCTCTTTCACTGTCTTTGTTTCACGGGTTTTTAAAAGTAATTGATTTTTATAATGGGGTTTAGCTGCTTTTCACTGCTGTGTTTATGCCGCTTTACACCCACTTGACTCACTTACAGAGAGATATCAATACATTGGTTTTAAGAGTCTTACTAGTCAGATATATTCTTGCGCGGTGAACAGGGGGTGTTGAATCCAGTTCACTGAGCAAGGAGTAGGTCTTGTCTGTTACATATTGGGTTTATGGAACAGTATCTGAGCTAATTTGAAACCCTTGTTTTATGCATCAACCCACCTCACCTTTCCCGTTAAGCAGCCATAGTGTGTTTTCTAAACGTGTGACGCTGTTCTGTTTTGTAATTCAGTTCAAGTGTAGCGGTTTTTACATTCCCTCTATAAGTGATATCTTATGATAAGTGCCTTTTTCTGTGTGACTTATTTCACTTAGAATCGTCGTACCTAAATCTTCTCATCATGCTGCTACTAGCCTTATGATGTTGATTTCATGCCTGAGTGATATTCCATTGTACATAAGGACCACAACTTCTTTATACATTTTTCTCTTTCCTGGGATATTTAAGGTGTAATGAAGTGGAGGTTCTTGTCAACAGAGCAGCCCTAAACTTTGGGGTGCCTGTGTCTTGCTGATTTTTAGTTTTCCCAATTTATACGCCCATGAGTGGTAGTGCCCTATGCTCTCTAAGCTGAGTGTTTTAGATGTTTCAGGACACACCGTACACGTCTCCAGAGTGGCTGTTGGCAATTTACATCCCGCCCATCAGCGTAGCAAGGCTCCCGTTTCTCCATGGCCTGTCCTGCATTTCTGGTTTTGACACTTTATTCAGCATGGCCCTTTTGACCGATGGGAAGCGAGACTTCTTTGTAGCGCTGATTTGCCTTTCCAGGTTGCTTGGCTGGCCAAAAAGGGCGTATGCGTTTTTTCCTGAATATATTCAGGAAAAAACGCATACGCCCTTTTTGGCCAAGGGCATCATGGTCGAGGTTTTGCCGCTTTTCCTGTGCTTTAAAGGCGATTGGAATCTACCTCCTGAAATCTGTTTCCTGCAATTCTGCCTTGCTTTCAAATCCTCCTTGTTGCCTTCCCTCAATATATTTGTGGACGAGAGTTATCATTTCTTACTCTGCAGGTTTTTGAATTGCAGTGCCCCTTAGCTCCATATTTCAACTCGCTTTCTTGGGAGCTGGCCCCAAAAGCACAGGATTGCTTCAGGCCCTCTTCTGGTTCCGGGCGTCAGGCTGAGCCTGTGGTTAATTCTTCTTCCTGATGGGAAAATAGAGTGACCTGTGCCTGTCCCCACACCTAGACCTAGTCTCTCATTGGTTCCCCCTCTTCCCGTTCATCCTCAGGACAAATTGCAACCTGTACGGAACAGGAGGTTAAAGGTGCTCATTCTCCAAGGAGGGAGATTGCTAGTAAAGCGGCTGGAATGGCGAACCCGAGCACAAGGAGATGAGAAATGAGGTGCGTTTTAGAAATCTTTCCCGATCACATGGTGTACCATCTTCTGGGTTTCTCATGCATGTTTTCGATGTAGGAAGATGCCCTTGAAGCTGGAGATTTGGGACCTATGGGATGGGTACCACGCAGTATTACTTTAAAGGGTCTGCGTTTGCTCACCCAACCTCACCAAACCTCTCAGCCCCAAGAGTGTCCACCCTTATGTCTCAATCAGGTGTGGGTCTAAATATGGTCAATCCAGGTGGCATCACAGCCCATGAACGAATTTTGTAAGAATTTGTCTCTCTTTCACTGTCTTTGTTTCACGGGTTTTTAAAAGTAATTGATTTTTATAATGGGGTTTAGCTGCTTTTCACTGCTGTGTTTATGTTGCTTTCCACCCACTTGACTCACTTACAGAGAGATATCAATACATAGCTTTGAAGATTCTTCCTAGTCAGATATATTCTTGGGCGGTGAATAGGGGGTTTTTGCGTCCAGTTCACTGAGCAAGGAGTAGGTCTTGTCTATTACATATTGGGTTTATGGAAAGCTATCTGAGCTAATTTGAAACCCTTGTTTTATGCGTCACCCCACCTCACCGTTCCCGTTAAGCAGCCATAGTGTGTTTTCTAAACGTGGGACTCTGTTCTGTTTTGTAATTCAGTTCAAGTGTAGCGGTTTTTACATTCCCTCTATAAGTGATATCTTACGATAAGTGTCTTTCTGTGTGACTTATTTCACTTAGAATCGTCGTACCTAAATCCACTCATCATGCTGCTACTAGCCTTATGAGGTTGATTTCATGACCTGAGTGATATTCCATTGTACATAAGGACTAAAAGTTCTTTATCCATTTTTCTCTTTCCTGGGATATTTAAGGTGTAATGAAGTGGAGGTTCTTGTCAACAGAGCAGCCCTAAACTTTGGGGTGCCTGTGTCTTGCTGATTTTTAGTTTTCCCAATTTATACGCCCATGAGTGGTAGTGCCCTATGCTCTCTAAGCTGAGTGTTTTAGATGTTTCAGGACACACCGTACACGTCTCCAGAGTGGCTGTTGGCAATTTACATCCCGCCCATCAGCGTAGCAAGGCTCCCGTTTCTCCATGGCCTGTCCTGCATTTCTGGTTTTGACACTTTATTCAGCATGGCCCTTTTGACCGATGGGAAGCGAGACTTCTTTGTAGCGCTGATTTGCCTTTCCAGGTTGCTTGGTTGGCCAAAAAGGGCGTATGCGTTTTTTCCTGAATATATTCAGGAAGAAACGCATACGCCCTTTTTGGCCAAGGGCATCATGGTCGAGGTTTTGCCGCTTTTCCTGTGCTTTAAAGGCGATTGGAATCTACCTCCTGAAATCTGTTTCCTGCAATTCTGCCTTGCTTTCAAATCCTCTTCGTTGCCTTCCCTCAATATATTTGTGGACGAGAGTTATCATTTCTAACTCTGCAGGTTTGTGAATTGCAGTGCCCCTGAGCTCCATTTTTCAAGTCGCTTTCTTGGGAGCTGGCCGCAATAGCACAGGACTGCTTCAGGCCCTATTGTGGTTCCGGGCGGCAGGCTGAGCCTGTGGTTAATTCTTCTTCCTGATGGGAAAATAGAGTGACCTGTGCCTGTCCCCACACCTAGACCTAGTCTCTCATTGGTTCCCCCTCTTCCCGTTCATCCTCAGGACAAATTGCAACCTGTACGGAACAGGAGGTTAAAGGTGCTCATTCTCCAAGGAGGGAGATTGCTAGTAAAGTGGCTGGAATGGCGAACTCGTGCACAAGGTGATGAGAAATGAGGTGCGTTTTAGAAACCTTTCCCGATCACATGGTGTACCATCTTCTGGGTTTCTCATGCATGTTTTCGGTGTAGGAAGATGCCCTTGAAGCTGGAGATTTGGGACCTATGGGATGGGTACCACGCAGTATTACTTTAAAGGGTCTGCGTTTGCTCACCCAACCTCACCAAACCTCTCAGCCCCAAGAGTGTCCACCCTTATGTCTCAATCCGGTGTGTGTCTAGAGATGGTCAATAAAGGTGGCATCCCAGCCCCTGAACGAATTTTGTAAGAATTTCTCTCTCTTTCACTGTCTTTGTTTCACGGGTTTTTAAAAGTAATTGATTTTTATAATGGGGTTTAGCTGCTTTTCACTGCTGTTTTTATGGTGCTTTCCACCCACTTGACTCACTTACAGAGAGATATCAATACATAGCTTTGAAGATTCTTCCTAGTCAGATATATTCTTGGGCGGTGAATAGGGGGTTTTTGCGTCCAGTTCACTGAGCAAGGAGTAGGTCTTGTCTATTACATATTGGGTTTATGGAAAGCTATCTGAGCTAATTTGAAACCCTTGTTTTATGCGTCACCCCAACTCACCGTTCCCGTTAAGCAGCCATAGTGTGTTTTCTAAACGTGGGACTCTGTTCTCTTTTGTAATTCAGTTCAAGTGTAGCGGTTTTTACATTCCCTCTATAAGTGATATCTTACGATAAGTGTCTTTCTGTGTGACTTATTTCACTTAGAATCGTCGTACCTAAATCCACTCATCATGCTGCTACTAGCCTTATGACGTTGATTTCATGCCTGAGTGATATTCCATTGTACATAAGGACCACAACTTCTTTATCCATTTTTCTCTTTCCTGGGATATTTAAGGTGTAATGAAGTGGAGGTTCTTGTCAACAGAGCAGCCCTAAACTTTGGGGTGCCTGTGTCTTGCTGAATTTTAGTTTTCCCAATTTATACGCCCATGAGTGGAAGTGCCCTATGCTCTCTAAGCTGAGTTTTTTAGATGTTTCAGGACACACCGTACACTTCTCCAGAGTGGCTGTTGGCACTTTACATCCCGCCCATCAGCGTAGCAAGGCTCCCGTTTCTCCATGGCCTGTCCTGCATTTCTGGTTTTGACACTTTATTCAGCATGGCCCTTTTGACCGATGGGAAGCGAGAATTCTTTGTAGCGCTGATCTGCCTTTCCAGGTTGCTTGGTTGGCCAAAAAGGGCGTATGCGTTTTTTGCTGAATATATTCAGGAAAAAACGCATACGCCCTTTTTGGCCAAGGGCATCATGGTCGAGATTTTGCCGCTTTTCCTGTGCTTTAAAGGCGATTCGAATCTACCTCCTGAAATCTGTTTCCTGCAATTCTGCCTTGCTTTCAAATCCGCTTTGTTGCCTTCCCTCAATATATTTGTGGACGAGAGTTATCGTTTCTAACTCTCCAGGTTTGTGAATTGCAGTGCCCCTGAGCTCCATTTTTCAACTCGCTTTCTTGGGATGTGGCCGCAAAAGCGCAGGATTGCTTCAGGCCCTATTGTGGTTCCGGGCGGCAGGCTGAGCCTGTGGTTAATTCTTCTTCCTGATGGGAAAATAGAGTGACCTGTGCCTGTCCCCACACCTAGACCTAGTCTCTCATTGGTTCCCCCTCTTCCCGTTCATCCTCAGGACAAATTTGCAACCTGTACGGAACAGGAGGTTAAAGGTGCTGATTCTCCAAGGAGGGAGATTGCTAGTAAAGCGGCTGTAATGGCGAGCCCGAGCACAAGGAGATGAGAAATGAGGTGCGTTTTAGAAACCTTTCCCGATCACACGGTGTACCGTCTTCTGGGTTTCTCATGCATGTTTTCGATGTAGGAAGATGCCCTTGAACCTGGAGATTTTGGACCCATGGGATGGGTACCACGCAGTATTACTTTAAACGGTCTGCGTTTGCTCACCCAACCTCTCCAAACCTCTCAGCCCCAAGAGTGTCCACCCTTATGTCTCAATCAGCTGTGGGTCTAGAGATGGTCAATAAAGGTGGCATCCCAGCCCCTGAACGAATTCTGTATGAATTTCTCTCTCTTTCACTATCTTTGTTTCACGGGTTTCTAAAAGTAATTGATTTTTATAATGGGGTTTAGCTGCTTTTCACTGCTGTGTTTATGCCGCTTTACACCCACTTGACTCACTTACAGGGGGATATCAATACATTGGTTTTAAGATTCTTACTAATCAGTTATATTCTTGGGCCGTGAACAGGGGGTGTTGAGTCCAGTTCACTGAGCAAGGAATAGGTCTTGTTTATTACATATTGGGTTTATGGAACGGTTTCTGAGCTAATTTGAAACCCTTGTTTTATGCATCACCCCACCTCACCTTTCCCTTTAAGCAGCCATAGTGTGTCTTCTAAACGTGTGACGCTGTTCTG
Organism: Balaenoptera borealis; assembly: GCF_965194805.1. Lineage (NCBI taxonomy): Eukaryota > Metazoa > Chordata > Mammalia > Artiodactyla > Balaenopteridae > Balaenoptera > Balaenoptera borealis. The sequence goes on from NW_028123606.1 coordinate 42,634, forward strand.
TTTTGTAATTCAGTTCAAGTGTAGCGGTTTTTACATTCCCTCTATAAGTGATATCTTATGATAAGTGTCTTTTTCTGTGTGACTTATTTCACTTAGAATCGTCGTACCTAAATCCTCTCATCATGCTGCTACTAGCCTTATGACGTTAATTTCATGGCTGAGTGATATGCCATTGTACAGAAGGACCACAACTTCCTTATCCATTTTTCTCTTTCCTGGGATATTTAAGGTGTAACGAAGTGGAGGTTCTTGTCAACAGAGCAGCCCTAAACTTTGGGGTGCCTGTGTCTTGCTGATTTTTAGTTTTCCCAATTTATACGCCCATGAGTGGAAGTGCCCTATGCTCTCTAAGCTGAGATTTTTAGATGTTTCAGGACACACCGTACACGTCTCCAGAGTGGCTGTTGGCAATTTACATCCCGCCCATCAGCGTAGCAAGGCTCCCGTTTCTCCATGGCCTGTCCTGCATTTCTGGTTTTGACACTTTATTCAGCATGGCCCTTTTGACCGATGGGAAGCGAGACTTCTTTGTAGCGCTGATTTGCCTTTCCAGGTTGCTTGGTTGGCCAAAAAGGGCGTATGCGTTTTTTCCTGAATATATTCAGGAAAAAACGCATACGCCCTTTTTGGCCAAGGGCATCATGGTCGAGGTTTTGCCTCTTTTCTTGTGCTTTAAAGGCGATTCGACTCTACCTCCTGAAATCTGTTTCCTGCAATTCTGCCTTGCTTTCAAATCCTCTTCGTTGCCTTCCCTCAATATATTTGTGGACGAGAGTTATCATTTATAACTCTGCAGGTTTGTGAATTGCAGTGCCCCTGAGCTCCATTTTTCAACTCGCTTTCTTGGGAGCTGGCTGCAAAAGCGCAGGATTGCTTCAGGCCCTATTGTGGTTCCGGGCGGCAGGCTGAGCCTCTGGTTAATTCTTCTTCCTGATGGGAAAATAGAGTGACCTGTGCCTGTCCCCACACCTAGACCTAGTCTCTCATTGGTTCCCCCTATTCCCGTTCATCATCAGGACAAATTGCAACCTGTACGGAACAGGAGGTTAAAGGTGCTCATTCTCCAAGGAGGGAGATTGCTAGTAAAGCGGCTGTAATGGCGAGCCCGAGCACAAGGAGATGAGAAATGAGGTGCGTTTTAGAAACCTTTCCCGATCACACGGTGTACCATCTTCTGGGTTTCTCATGCATGTTTTCGATGTAGGAAGATGCCCTTGAACCTGGAGATTTTGGACCCATGGGATGGATACCACGCAGTATTACTTTAAAGGGTCTGCGTTTGCTCACCCAACCTCACCAAACCTCTCAGCCCCAAGAGTGTCCACCCTTATGTCTCAATCAGCTGTGGGTCTAGAGATGGTCAATCCAGGTGGCATCACAGCCCCTGAACGAATTTTGTAAGAATTTCTCTCTCTTTCACTGTCTTTGTTTCACGGGTTTTTAAAAGTAATTGATTTTTATAATGGGGTTTAGCTGCTTTTCACTGCTGTGTTTATGCCGCTTTACACCCACTTGACTCACTTACAGAGGGATATCAATACATTGGTTTTAAGATTCTTACTAGTCAGATATATTCTTGGGCGGTGAACAGGGGATGTTGAGTCCAGTTCACTGAGCAAGGAGTAGGTCTTGTCTATTACATATTGGGTTTATGGAACGGTATCTGAGCTAATTTGAAACCCTTGTTTTATGCATCACCCCACCTCACCTTTCCCGTTAAGCAGCCATAGTGTGTCTTCTAAACGTGTGACGCTGTTCTGTTTTGTAATTCAGTTCAAGTGTAGCGGTTTTTACATTCCCTCTATAAGTGATATCTTATGATAAGTGCCTTTTTCTGTGTGACTTATTTCACTTAGAATCGTCGTACCTAAATCCTCTCATCATGCTGCTACTAGCCTTATGATGTTAATTTCATGGCTGAGTGATATGCCATTGTACATAAGGACCACAACTTCCTTATCCATTTTTCTCTTTCCTGGGATATTTAAGGTGTAACGAAGTGGAGGTTCTTGTCAACAGAGCAGCCCTAAACTTTGGGGTGCCTGTGTCTTGCTGATTTTTAGTTTTCCCAATTTATACGCCCATGAGTGGAAGTGCCCTATGCTCTCTAAGCTGAGTTTTTTAGATGTTTCAGGACACACCGTACACTTCTCCAGAGTGGCTGTTGGCAATTTACATCCCGCCCATCAGCGTAGCAAGACTCCCGTTTCTCCTTGGCCTGTCCTGCATTTCTGGTTTTGACACTTTATTCAGCATGGCCCTTTTGACCGATGGGAAGCGAGACTTCTTTGTAGCGCTGATTTACCTTTCCAGGTTGCTTGGTTGGCCAAAAAGGGCGTATGCGTTTTTTCCTGAATATATTCAGGAAAAAACGCATACGCCCTTTTTGGCCAAGGGCATCATGGTCGAGGTTTTGCCGCTTTTCCTGTGCTTTAAAGGTGATTCGAATCTACCTCCTGAAATCTGTTTCCTGCAATTCTGCCTTGCTTTCAAATCCTCTTCGTTGCCTTCCCTCAATATATTTGTGGACGAGAGTTAACATTTATAACTCTACAGGTTTGTGAATTGCAGTGCCCCTGAGCTCCATTTTTCAACTCGCTTTCTAGGGAGCTGGCCCCAAAAGCGCAGGATTGCTTCAGGCCCTATTGTGGTTCCGGGCGGCAGGCTGAGCCTGTGGTTAATTCTTCTTCCTGATGGGAAAATAGAGTGACCTGTGCCTGTCCCCACACCTAGACCTAGTCTCTCATTGGTTCCCCCTCTTCCCGTTCATCCTCAGGACAAAGTTGCAACCTGTACGGAACAGGAGGTTAAAGGTGCTGATTCTCCAAGGAGGGAGATTGCTAGTAAAGCGGCTGTAATGGCGAGCCCGAGCACAAGGAGATGAGAAATGAGGTGCGTTTTAGAAACCTTTCCCGATCACACGGTGTACCGTCTTCTGGGTTTCTCATGCATGTTTTCGATGTAGAAAGATGCCCTTGAACCTGGAGATTTTGGACCGATGGGATGGGTACCACGCAGTATTACTTTAAAGGGTCTGCGTTTGCTCACCCAACCTCACCAAACCTCTCAGCCCCAAGAGTGTCCACCCTTATGTCTCAATCAGCTGTGGGTCTAGAGATGGTCAATAAAGGTGGCATCCCAGCCCCTGAACGAATTTTGTAAGAATTTCTCTCTCTTTCACTGTCTTTGTTTCACGGGTTTTTAAAAGTAATTGATTTTTATAATGGGGTTTAGCTGCTTTTCACTGCTGTTTTATGGTGCTTTCCACTGCTGTTTTTATGGTGCTTTCCACCCACTTGACTCACTTACAGAGAGATATCAATACATAGCTTTGAAGAGTCTTCCTAGTCAGATATATTCTTGGGCGGTGAATAGGGGGGTTTTGCGTCCAGTTCACTGAGCAAGGAGTAGGTCTTGTCTATTACATATTGGGTTTATGGAAAGCTATCTGAGCTAATTTGAAACCCTTGTTTTATGCGTCACCCCACCTTACCGTTCCCGTTAAGCAGCCATAGTGTGTTTTCTAAACGTGGGACTCTGTTCTGTTTTGTAATTCAGTTCAAGTGTAGCGGTTTTTACATTCCCTCTATAAGTGATATCTTACGATAAGTGTCTTTCTGTGTGACTTATTTCACTTAGAATCGTCGTACCTAAATCCACTCATCATGCTGCTACTAGCCTTATGACGTTGATTTCATGCCTGAGTGATATTCCATTGTACATAAGGACCACAACTTCTTTATCCATTTTTCTCTTTCCTGGGATATTTAAGGTGTAATGAAGTGGAGGTTCTTGTCAACAGAGCAGCCCTAAACTTTGGGGTGCCTGTGTCTTGCTGAATTTTAGTTTTCCCAATTTATACGCCCATGAGTGGAAGTGCCCTATGCTCTCTAAGCTGAGTTTTTTAGATGTTTCAGGACACACCGTACACTTCTCCAGAGTGGCTGTTGGCACTTTACATCCCACCCATCAGCGTAGCAAGGCTCCCGTTTCTCCATGGCCTGTCCTGCATTTCTGGTTTTGACACTTTATTCAGCATGGCCCTTTTGACCGATGGGAAGCGAGAATTCTTTGTAGCGCTGATTTGCCTTTCCAGGTTGCTTGGTTGGCCAAAAAGGGCGTATGCGTTTTTTGCTGAATATATTCAGGAAAAAACGCATACGCCCTTTTTGGCCAAGGGCATCATGGTCGAGGTTTTGCCGCTTTTCCTGTGCTTTAAAGGCGATTCGAATCTACCTCCTGAAATCTGTTTCCTGCAATTCTGCCTTGCTTTCAAATCCGCTTCGTTGCCTTCCCTCAATATATTTGTGGACGAGAGTTATCGTTTCTAACTCTCCAGGTTTGTGAATTGCAGTGCCCCTGAGCTCCATTTTTCAACTCGCTTTCTTGGGATGTGGCCGCAAAAGCGCAGGATTGCTTCAGGCCCTATTGTGGTTCCGGGCGGCAGGCTGAGCCTGTGGTTAATTCTTCTTCCTGATGGGAAAATAGAGTGACCTGTGCCTGTCCCCACACCTAGACCTAGTCTCTCATTGGTTCCCCCTCTTCCCGTTCATCCTCAGGACAAATTTGCAACCTGTACGGAACAGGAGGTTAAAGGTGCTGATTCTCCAAGGAGGGAGATTGCTAGTAAAGCGGCTGTAATGGCGAGCCCGAGCACAAGGAGATGAGAAATGAGGTGCGTTTTAGAAACCTTTCCCGATCACACGGTGTACCGTCTTCTGGGTTTCTCATGCATGTTTTCGATGTAGGAAGATGCCCTTGAACCTGGAGATTTTGGACCCATGGGATGGGTACCACGCAGTATTACTTTAAACGGTCTGCGTTTGCTCACCCAACCTCTCCAAACCTCTCAGCCCCAAGAGTGTCCACCCTTATGTCTCAATCAGCTGTGGGTCTAGAGATGGTCAATAAAGGTGGCATCCCAGCCCCTGAACGAATTCTGTATGAATTTCTCTCTCTTTCACTATCTTTGTTTCACGGGTTTCTAAAAGTAATTGATTTTTATAATGGGGTTTAGCTGCTTTTCACTGCTGTGTTTATGCCGCTTTACACCCACTTGACTCACTTACAGAGGGATATCAATACATTGGTTTTAAGATTCTTACTAATCAGTTATATTCTTGGGCCGTGAACAGGGGGTGTTGAGTCCAGTTCACTGAGCAAGGAATAGGTCTTGTTTATTACATATTGGGTTTATGGAACGGTTTCTGAGCTAATTTGAAACCCTTGTTTTATGCATCACCCCACCTCACCTTTCCCTTTAAGCAGCCATAGTGTGTCTTCTAAACGTGTGACGCTGTTCTGTTTTGTAATTCAGTTCAAGTGTAGCGGTTTTTACATTCCCTCTATAAGTGATATCTTATGATAAGTGTCTTTTTCTGTGTGACTTATTTCACTTAGAATCGTCGTACCTAAATCCTCTCATCATGCTGCTACTAGCCTTATGACGTTAATTTCATGGCTGAGTGATATGCCATTGTACAGAAGGACCACAACTTCCTTATCCATTTTTCTCTTTCCTGGGATATTTAAGGTGTAACGAAGTGGAGGTTCTTGTCAACAGAGCAGCCCTAAACTTTGGGGTGCCTGTGTCTTGCTGATTTTTAGTTTTCCCAATTTATACGCCCATGAGTGGAAGTGCCCTATGCTCTCTAAGCTGAGATTTTTAGATGTTTCAGGACACACCGTACACGTCTCCAGAGTGGCTGTTGGCAATTTACATCCCGCCCATCAGCGTAGCAAGACTCCCGTTTCTCCATGGCCTGTCCTGCATTTCTGGTTTTGACACTTTATTCAGCATGGCCCTTTTGACCGATGGGAAGCGAGACTTCTTTGTAGCGCTGATTTGCCTTTCCAGGTTGCTTGGTTGGCCAAAAAGGGCGTATGCGTTTTTTCCTGAATATATTCAGGAAAAAACGCATACGCCCTTTTTGGCCAAGGGCATCATGGTCGAGGTTTTGCCTCTTTTCTTGTGCTTTAAAGGCGATTCGACTCTACCTCCTGAAATCTGTTTCCTGCAATTCTGCCTTGCTTTCAAATCCTCTTCGTTGCCTTCCCTCAATATATTTGTGGACGAGAGTTATCATTTATAACTCTGCAGGTTTGTGAATTGCAGTGCCCCTGAGCTCCATTTTTCAACTCGCTTTCTTGGGAGCTGGCTGCAAAAGCGCAGGATTGCTTCAGGCCCTATTGTGGTTCCGGGCGGCCGGCTGAGCCTCTGGTTAATTCTTCTTCCTGATGGGAAAATAGAGTGACCTGTGCCTGTCCCCACACCTAGACCTAGTCTCTCATTGGTTCCCCCTATTCCCGTTCATCATCAGGACAAATTGCAACCTGTACGGAACAGGAGGTTAAAGGTGCTCATTCTCCAAGGAGGGAGATTGCTAGTAAAGCGACTGTAATGGCCAACCCGAGCACAAGGAGAAGAGAAATGAGGTGCGTTTTAGAAACCTTTCCCGATCACACGGTGTACCATCTTCTGGGTTTCTCATGCATGTTTTCGATGTAGGAAAATGCCCTTGAACCTGGAGATTTTGGACCCATGGGATGGATACCACGCAGTATTACTTTAAAGGGTCTGCGTTTGCTCACCCAACCTCACCAAACCTCTCAGCCCCAAGAGTGTCCAGCCTTATGTCTCAATCAGCTGTGGGTCTAGAGATGGTCAATCCAGGTGGCATCACAGCCCCTGAACGAATTTTGTAAGAATTTCTCTCTCTTTCACTGTCTTTGTTTCACGGGTTTTTAAAAGTAATTGATTTTTATAATGGGGTTTAGCTGCTTTTCACTGCTGTGTTTATGCCGCTTTACACCCACTTGACTCACTTACAGAGGGATATCAATACATTGGTTTTAAGATTCTTACTAGTCAGATATATTCTTGGGCGGTGAACAGGGGATGTTGAGTCCAGTTCACAGAGCAAGGAGTAGGTCTTGTCTATTACATATTGGGTTTATGGAACGGTATCTGAGCTAATTTGAAACCCTTGTTTTATGCATCACCCCACCTCACCTTTCCCGTTAAGCAGCCATAGTGTGTCTTCTAAACGTGTGACGCTGTTCTGTTTTGTAATTCAGTTCAAGTGTAGCGGTTTTTACATTCCCTCTATAAGTGATATCTTATGATAAGTGCCTTTTTCTGTGTGACTTATTTCACTTAGAATCGTCGTACCTAAATCCTCTCATCATGCTGCTACTAGCCTTATGACGTTAATTTCATGGCTGAGTGATATGCCATTGTACATAAGGACCACAACTTCCTTATCCATTTTTCTCTTTCCTGGGATATTTAAGGTGTAACGAAGTGGAGGTTCTTGTCAACAGAGCAGCCCTAAACTTTGGGGTGCCTGTGTCTTGCTGATTTTTAGTTTTCCCAATTTATACGCCCATGAGTGGAAGTGCCCTATGCTCTCTAAGCTGAGTTTTTTAGATGTTTCAGGACACACCGTACACTTCTCCAGAGTGGCTGTTGGCAATTTACATCCCGCCCATCAGCGTAGCAAGACTCCCGTTTCTCCTTGGCCTGTCCTGCATTTCTGGTTTTGACACTTTATTCAGCATGGCCCTTTTGACCGATGGGAAGCGAGACTTCTTTGTAGCGCTGATTTACCTTTCCAGGTTGCTTGGTTGGCCAAAAAGGGCGTATGCGTTTTTTCCTGAATATATTCAGGAAAAAACGCATACGCCCTTTTTGGCCAAGGGCATCATGGTCGAGGTTTTGCCGCTTTTCCTGTGCTTTAAAGGTGATTCGAATCTACCTCCTGAAATCTGTTTCCTGCAATTCTGCCTTGCTTTCAAATCCTCTTCGTTGCCTTCCCTCAATATATTTGTGGACGAGAGTTAACATTTATAACTCTACAGGTTTGTGAATTGCAGTGCCCCTGAGCTCCATTTTTCAACTCGCTTTCTAGGGAGCTGGCCCCAAAAGCGCAGGATTGCTTCAGGCCCTATTGTGGTTCCGGGCGGCAGGCTGAGCCTGTGGTTAATTCTTCTTCCTGATGGGAAAATAGAGTGACCTGTGCCTGTCCCCACACCTAGACCTAGTCTCTCATTGGTTCCCCCTCTTCCCGTTCATCCTCAGGACAAAGTTGCAACCTGTACGGAACAGGAGGTTAAAGGTGCTGATTCTCCAAGGAGGGAGATTGCTAGTAAAGCGGCTGTAATGGCGAGCCCGAGCACAAGGAGATGAGAAATGAGGTGCGTTTTAGAAACCTTTCCCGATCACACGGTGTACCGTCTTCTGGGTTTCTCATGCATGTTTTCGATGTAGAAAGATGCCCTTGAACCTGGAGATTTTGGACCGATGGGATGGGTACCACGCAGTATTACTTTAAAGGGTCTGCGTTTGCTCACCCAACCTCACCAAACCTCTCAGCCCCAAGAGTGTCCACCCTTATGTCTCAATCAGCTGTGGGTCTAGAGATGGTCAATAAAGGTGGCATCCCAGCCCCTGAACGAATTTTGTAAGAATTTCTCTCTCTTTCACTGTCTTTGTTTCACGGGTTTTTAAAAGTAATTGATTTTTATAATGGGGTTTAGCTGCTTTTCACTGCTGTTTTATGGTGCTTTCCACTGCTGTTTTTATGGTGCTTTCCACCCACTTGACTCACTTACAGAGAGATATCAATACATAGCTTTGAAGAGTCTTCCTAGTCAGATATATTCTTGGGCGGTGAATAGGGGGGTTTTGCGTCCAGTTCACTGAGCAAGGAGTAGGTCTTGTCTATTACATATTGGGTTTATGGAAAGCTATCTGAGCTAATTTGAAACCCTTGTTTTATGCGTCACCCCACCTTACCGTTCCCGTTAAGCAGCCATAGTGTGTTTTCTAAACGTGGGACTCTGTTCTGTTTTGTAATTCAGTTCAAGTGTAGCGGTTTTTACATTCCCTCTATAAGTGATATCTTACGATAAGTGTCTTTCTGTGTGACTTATTTCACTTAGAATCATCGTACCTAAATCCACTCATCATGCTGCTACTAGCCTTATGACGTTGATTTCATGCCTCAGTGATATTCCATTGTACGTAAGGACCACAACTTCTTTATCCATTTTTCTCTTTCCTGGGATATTTAAGGTGTAATGAAGTGGAGGTTCATGTCAACAGAGCAGCCCTAAACTTTGGGGTGCCTGTGTCTTGCTGATTTTTAGTTTTCCCAATTTATACGCCCATGAGTGGAAGTGCCCTATGCTCTCTAAGCTGAGTTTTTTAGAGGTTTCAGGACACACCGTACACTTCTCCAGAGTGGCTGTTGGCAATTTACATCCCGCCCATCAGCGTAGCAAGGCTCCCGTTTCTCCATGGCCTGTCCTGCATTTCTGGTTTTGACACTTTATTCAGCATGGCCCTTTTGACCGATGGGAAGCGAGACTTCTTTGTAGCGCTGATTTGCCTTTCCAGGTTGCTTGGTTGGCCAAAAAGGGCGTATGCGTTTTTTCCTGAATATATTCAGGAAAAAACGCATACGCCCTTTTTGGCCAAGGGCATCATGGTCGAGGTTTTGCCGCTTTTCCTGTGCTTTAAAGGCGATTCGAATCTACCTCCTGAAATCTGTTTCCTGCAATTCTGCCTTGCTTTCAAATCCTCTTCGTTGCCTTCCCTCAATATATTTGTGGACGAGAGTTATCATTTCTAACTCTGCAGGTTTTTGAATTGCAGTGCCCCATAGCTCCATTTTTCAACTCGCTTTCTTGGGAGCTGGCCCCAAAAGCGCAGTATTGCTTCAGGCCCTATTCTGGTTCCGGGCGGCAGGCTGAGCCTGTGGTTAATTCTTCTTCCTGATGGGAAAATAGAGTGACCTGTGCCTGTCCCCACACCTAGACCTAGTCTCTCATTGGTTCCCCCTCTTCCTGTTCATCCTCAGGACAAATTTGCAACCTGTACGGAACAGGAGGTTAAAGGTGCTGATTCTCCAAGGAGGGAGATTGCTAGTAAAGCGGCTGGAATGGCGAACCCGAGCACAAGGAGATGAGAAATGATGTGCGTTTTAGAAATCTTTCCCGATCACATGGTGTACCATCTTCTGGGTTTCTCATGCATGTTTTCGATGTAGGAAGATGCCCTTGAAGCTGGAGATTTGGGACCTATGGGATGGGTACCACGCAGTATTACTTTAAAGGGTCTGCGTTTGCTCACCCAACCTCACCAAACCTCTCAGCCCCAAGAGTGTCCACCCTTATGTCTCAATCAGCTGTGGGTCTAGATATGGTCAATCCAGGTGGCATCACAGCCCCTGAACGAATTTTGTAAGAATTTCTCTCTCTTTCACTGTCTTTGTTTCACGGGTTTTTAAAAGTAATTGATTTTTATAATGGGGTTTAGCTGCTTTTCACTGCTGTGTTTATGCTGCTTTACACCCACTTGACTCACTTACAGAGAGATATCAATATATAGCTTTGAAGATTCTTCCTAGTCAGATATATTCTTGGGCGGTGAATAGGGGGTTTTTGCGTCCAGTTCACTGAGCAAGGAGTAGGTCTTGTCTATTACATATTGGGTTTATGGAAAGCTATCTGAGCTAATTTGAAACCCTTGTTTTATGCATCACCCCACCTCACCGTTCCCGTTAAGCAGCCATAGTGTGTTTTCTAAACGTGGGACTCTGTTCTGTTTTGTAATTCAGTTCAAGTGTAGCGGTTTTTACATTCCCTCTATAAGTGATATCTTACGATAAGTGTCTTTCTGTGTGACTTATTTCACTTAGAATCGTCGTACCTAAATCCACTCATCATGCTGCTACTAGCCTTATGACGTTGATTTCATGACCTGAGTGATATTCCATTGTACATAAGGACTACAAGTTCTTTATCCATTTTTCTCTTTCCTGGGATATTTAAGGTGTAATGAAGTGGAGGTTCTTGTCAACAGAGCAGCCCTAAACTTTGGGGTGCCTGTGTCTTGCTGATTTTTAGTTTTCCCAATTTATACGCCCATGAGTGGAAGTGCCCTATGCTCTCTAAGCTGAGTTTTTTAGAGGTTTCAGGACACACCGTACACTTCTCCAGAGTGCTGTTGGCAATTTACATGCCGCCCATCAGCGTAGCAAGGCTCCCGTTTCTCCATGGCCTGTCCTGCATTTCTGGTTTTGACACTTTATTCAGCATGGCCCTTTTGACCGATGGGAAGCGAGACTTCTTTGTAGCGCTGATTTGCCTTTCCAGGTTGCTTGGTTGGCCAAAAAGGGCGTATGCGTTTTTTCCTGAATATATTCAGGAAAAAACGCATACGCCCTTTTTGGCCAAGGGCATCATGGTCGAGGTTTTGCCGCTTTTCCTGTGCTTTAAAGGCGATTGGAATCTACCTCCTGAAATCTGTTTCCTGCAATTCTGCCTTGCTTTCAAATCCTCTTCGTTGCCTTCCCTCAATATATTTGTGGACGAGAGTTATCATTTCTAACTCTGCAGGTTTGTGAATTGCAGTGCCCCTGAGCTCCATTTTTCAAGTCGCTTTCTTGGGAGCTGGCCGCAGTAGCACAGGACTGCTTCAGGCCCTATTGTGGTTCCGGGCGGCAGGCTGAGCCTGTGGTTAATTCTTCTTCCTGATGGGAAAATAGAGTGACCTGTGCCTGTCCCCACACCTAGACCTAGTCTCTCATTGGTTCCCCCTCTTCCCGTTCATCCTCAGGACAAATTGCAACCTGTACGGAACAGGAGGTTAAAGGTGCTCATTCTCCAAGGAGGGAGATTGCTAGTAAAGTGGCTGGAATGGCGAACTCGTCCACAAGGTGATGAGAAATGAGTTGCGTTTTAGAAACCTTTCCCGATCACATGGTGTACTATCTTTTGGGTTTCTCATGCATGTTTTCGGTGTAGGAAGATGCCCTTGAAGCTGGAGATTTGGGACCTATGGGATGGGTACCACGCAGTATTACTTTAAAGGGTCTGCGTTTGCTCACCCAACCTCACCAAACCTCTCAGCCCCAAGAGTGTCCACCCTTATGTCTCAATCAGCTGTGTGTCTAGAGATGGTCAATAAAGGTGGCATCCCAGCCCCTGAACGAATTTTGTAAGAATTTCTCTCTCTTTCACTGTCTTTGTTTCACGGGTTTTTAAAAGTAATTGATTTTTATAATGGGGTTTAGCTGCTTTTCACTGCTGTTTTTATGGTGCTTTCCACCCACTTGACTCACTTACAGAGAGATATCAATACATAGCTTTGAAGATTCTTCCTAGTCAGATATATTCTTGGGCGGTGAATAGGGGGTTTTTGCGTCCAGTTCACTGAGCAAGGAGTAGGTCTTGTCTATTACATATTGGGTTTATGGAAAGCTATCTGAGCTAATTTGAAACCCTTGTTTTATGCGTCACCCCACCTCACCGTTCCCGTTAAGCAGCCATAGTGTGTTTTCTAAACGTGGGACTCTGTTCTGTTTTGTAATTCAGTTCAAGTGTAGCGGTTTTTACATTCCCTCTATAAGTGATATCTTACGATAAGTGTCTTTCTGTGTGACTTATTTCACTTAGAATCGTCGTACCTAAATCCACTCATCATGCTGCTACTAGCCTTATGACGTTGATTTCATGCCTGAGTGATATTCCATTGTACATAAGGACCACAACTTCTTTATCCATTTTTCTCTTTCCTGGTATATTTAAGGTGTAATGAAGTGGAGGTTCTTGTCAACAGAGCAGCCCTAAACTTTGGGGTGCCTGTGTCTTGCTGATTTTTAGTTTTCCCAATTTATACGCCCATGAGTGGAAGTGCCCTATGCTCTCTATGCTGAGTTTTTTAGATGTTTCAGGACACACCGTACACTTCTCCAGAGTGGCTGTTGGCAATTTACATCCCGCCCATCAGCGTAGCAAGGCTCCCGTTTCTCCATGGACTGTCCTGCATTTCTGGTTTTGACACTTTATTCAGCATGGCCCTTTTGACCGATGGGAAGCGAGACTTCTTTGTAGCGCTGATTTGCCTTTCCAGGTTGCTTGGTTGGCCAAAAAGGGCGTATGCGTTTTTTCCTGAATATATTCAGGAAAAAACGCATATGCCCTTTTTGGCCAAGGGCATCATGGTCGAGGTTTTGCCGCTTTTCCTGTGCTTTAAAGGCGATTGGAATCTACCTCCTGAAATCTGTTTCCTGCAATTCTGCCTTGCTTTCAAATCCTCTTCGTTGCCTTCCCTCAATATATTTGTGGACGAGAGTTATCATTTCTAACTCTGCAGGTTTTTGAATTGCAGTGCCCCTTAGCTCCATTTTTCAACTCGCTTTCTTGGGAGCTGGCCCCAAAAGCGCAGGATTGCTTCAGGCCCTATTCTGGTTCCGGGCGGCAGGCTGAGCCTGTGGTTAATTCTTCTTCCTGATGGGAAAATAGAGTGACCTGTGCCTGTCCCCACACCTAGACCTAGTCTCTCATTGGTTCCCCCTCTTCCCGTTCATCCTCAGGACAAATTGCAACCTGTACGGAACAGGAGGTTAAAGGTGCTCATTCTCCAAGGAGGGAGATTGCTAGTAAAGCGGCTGTAATGGCCGGCCCGAGCACAAGGAGATGAGAAATGAGGTGCGTTTTAGAAACCTTTCCCGATCACACGGTGTACCGTCTTCTGGGTTTCTCATGCATGTTTTCGATGTAGGAAGATGCCCTTGAACCTGGAGATTTTGGACCCATGGGATGGGTACCACGCAGTATTACTTTAAAGGGTCTGCGTTTGCTCACCCAACCTCACCAAACCTCTCAGCCCCAAGAGTGTCCACCCTTATGTCTCAATCTGCTGTGGGTCTAGAGATGGTCAATCCAAGTGGCATCACAGCCCCTGAACGAATTTTGTAAGAATTTCTCTCTCTTTCACTGTCTTTGTTTCACGGGTTTTTAAAAGTAATTGATTTTTATAATGGGGTTTAGCTGGTTTTCACTGCTGTGTTTATGCCGCTTTACACCCACTTGACTCACTTACAGAGGGATATCAATACATTGGTTTGAAGATTCTTACTAATCAGTTATATTCTTGGGCGGTGAACAGGGGGTGTTGAGTCCAGTTCACTGAGCAAGGAATAGGTCTTGTTTATTACATATTGGGTTTATGGAACGGTACCTGAGCTAATTTGAAACCCTTGTTTTATGCATCACCCCACCTCACCTTTCCCTTTAAGCAGCCATAGTGTGTCTTCTAAACGTGTGACGCTGTTCTGTTTTGTAATTCAGTTCAAGTGTAGCGGTTTTTACATTCCCTCTATAAGTGATATCTTATGATAAGTGTCTTTTTCTGTGTGACTTATTTCACTTAGAATCGTCGTACCTAAATCCTCTCATCATGCTGCTACTAGCCTTATGACGTTAATTTCATGGCTGAGTGATATGCCATTGTACATAAGGACCACAACTTCCTTATCCATTTTTCTCTTTCCTGGGATATTTAAGGTGTAACGAAGTGGAGGTTCTTGTCAACAGAGCAGCCCTAAACTTTGGGGTGCCTGTGTCTTGCTGATTTTTAGTTTTCCCAATTTATACGCCCATGAGTGGAAGTGCCCTATGCTCTCTAAGCTGAGTTTTTTAGAGGTTTCAGGACACACCGTACACTTCTCCAGAGTGGCTGTTGGCAATTTACATCCCGCCCATCAGCGTAGCAAGGCTCCCGTTTCTCCATGGCCTGTCCTGCATTTCTGGTTTTGACACTTTATTCAGCATGGCCCTTTTGACCGATGGGAAGCGAGACTTCTTTGTAGCGCTGATTTGCCTTTCCAGGTTGCTTGGTTGGCCAAAAAGGGCGTATGCGTTTTTTCCTGAATATATTCAGGAAAAGACGCATACGCCCTTTTTGGCCAAGGGCATCATTGTCGAGGTTTTGCCTCTTTTCTTGTGCTTTAAAGGCGATTCGACTCTACCTCCTGAAATCTGTTTCCTGCAATTCTGCCTTGCTTTCAAATCCTCTTCGTTGCCTTCCCTCAATATATTTGTGGACGAGAGTTATCATTTATAACTCTGCAGGTTTGTGAATTGCAGTGCCCCTGAGCTCCATTTTTCAACTCGCTTTCTTGGGAGCTGGCCGCAAAAGCGCAGGATTGCTTCAGGCCCTATTGCGGTTCCGGGCGGCAGGCTGAGCCTGTGGTTAATTCTTCTTCCTGATGGGAAAATAGAGTGACCTGTGCCTGTCCCCACACCTAGACCTAGTCTCTCATTGGTTCCCCCTCTTCCCGTTCATCCTCAGGACAAATTGCAACCTGTACGGAACAGAAGGTTAAAGGTGTTGATTCTCCAAGGAGGGAGATTGCTAGTAAAGCGACTGTAATGGCCAACCCGAGCACAAGGAGATGAGAAATAAGGTGCGTTTTAGAAACCTTTCCCGATCACACGGTGTACCATCTTCTGGGTTTCTCATGCATGTTTTCGATGTAAGAAGATGCCCTTGAACCTGGAGATTTTGGACCCATGGGATGGATACCACGCAGTATTACTTTAAAGGGTCTGCGTTTGCTCACCCAACCTCACCAAACCTCTCAGCCCCAAGAGTGTCCACCCTTATGTCTCAATCAGCTGTGGGTCTAGAGATGGTCAATCCAGGTGGCATCACAGCCCCTGAACGAATTTTGTAAGAATTTCTCTCTCTTTCACTGTCTTTGTTTCACGGGTTTTTAAAAGTAATTGACTTTTATAATGGGGTTTAGCTGCTTTTCACTGCTGTGTTTATGCCGCTTTACACCCACTTGACTCACTTACAGAGGGATATCAATACATTGGTTTTAAGATTCTTACTAGTCAGATATATTCTTGGGCGGTGAACAGGGGGTGTTGAGTCCAGTTCACTGAGCAAGGAGTAGGTCTTGTCTATTACATATTGGGTTTATGGAACGGTATCTGAGCTAATTTGAAACCCTTGTTTTATGCAACACCCCACCTCACCTTTCTCGTTAAGCAGCCATAGTGTGTCTTCTAAGCGTGTGACGCTGTTCTGTTTTGTAATTCAGTTCAAGTGTAGCGGTTTTTACATTCCCTCTATAAGTGATATCTTATGATAAGTGTCTTTTTCTGTGTGACTTATTTCACTTAGAATCGTCGTACCTAAATCCTCTCATCATGCTGCTACCAGCCTTATGACGTTAATTTCATGGCTGAGTGATATTCCATTGTACATAAGGACCACAACTTCCTTATCCATTTTTCTCTTTCCTGGGATATTTAAGGTGTAATGAAGTGGAGGTTCTTGTCAACAGAGCAGCCCTAAACTTTTGGGTGCCTGTGTCTTGCTGATTTTTAGTTTTCCCAATTTATACGCCCATGAGTGGAAGTGCCCTATGCTCTCTAAGGTGAGTTTTTTAGATGTTTCAGGACACACCGTACACTTCTCCAGAGTGGCTGTTGGCAATTTACATCCCGCCCATCAGCGTAGCAAGGCTCCCGTTTCTCCATGGCCTGTCATGCATTTTTGGTTTTGACACTTTATTCAGCATGGCCCTTTTGACCGATGGGAAGCGAGACTTCTTTGTAGCGCTGATTTGCCTTTCCAGGTTGCTTGGTTGGCCAAAAAGGGCGTATGCGTTTTTTCTTGAATATATTCAGGAAAAAACGCATACGCCCTTTTTGGCCAAGGGCATCATAGTCGAGGTTTTGCCGCTTTTCCTGTGCTTTAAAGGCGATTCGACTCTACCTCCTGAAATCTGTTTCCTGCAATTCTGCCTTGCTTTCAAATCCTCTTCGTTGCCTTCCCTCAATATATTTGTGGACGAGAGTTATCATTTATAACTCTGCAGGTTTGTGAATTGCAGTGCCCCTGAGCTCGATTTTTCAACTCGCTTTTTTGGGAGCTGGCCGCAAAAGCACAGGATTGCCTCAGGCCCTGTTCTGCTTCCGGGCGGCAGGCTGAGCCTGTGGTTAATTCTTTTTCCTGATGGGAAAATAGAGTGACCTATGCCTGTCCCAACACCTAGAGCTAGTCTCTCATTGGTTCCCCCTCTTCCCGTTCATCCTCAGGACAAATTGCAACCTGTACAGAACAGGAGGTTAAAGGTGCTCATTCTCCAAGGAGGGAGATTGCTAGGAAAGCGACTGTAATGGCCAACCCGAGCACAAGGAGATGAGAAATGAGGTGCGTTTTAGAAACCTTTCCCGATCACACGGTGTACCATCTTCTGGGTTTCTCATGCATGTTTTCGATGTAGGAAGATGCCCTTGAACCTGGAGATTTTGGACCCATGGGATGGATACCACGCAGTATTACTTTAAAGGGTCTGCGTTTGCTCACCCAACCTCACCAAACCTCTCAGCCCCAAGAGTGTCCACCCTTATGTCTCAATCAGCTGTGGGTCTAGAGATGGTCAATCCAGGTGGCATCACAGCCCCTGAACGAATTTTGTAAGAATTTCTCTCTCTTTCACTGTCTTTGTTTCACGGGTTTTTAAAAGTAATTGATTTTTATAATGGGGTTTAGCTGCTTTTCACTGCTGTGTTTATGCTGCTTTACACCCACTTGACTCACTTACAGAGGGATATCAATACATTGGTTTTAAGATTCTTACTAGTCAGATATATTCTTGGGCGGTGAACAGGGGGTGTTGAGTCCAGTTCACTGAGCAAGGAGTAGGTCTTGTCTATTACATATTGGGTTTATGGAACGGTATCTGAGCTAATTTGAAACCCTTGTTTTATGAGTCACCCCACCTCACCGTTCACGTTAAGCAGCCATAGTGTGTTTTCTAAACGTGCGACTCTGTTCTGTTTGTAATTCAGTTCAAGTGTAGCGGTTTTTACATTCCCTCTATAAGTGATATCTTATGATAAGTGCCTTTTTCTGTGTGACTTATTTCACTTAGAATCGTCGTACCTAAATCTTCTCATCATGCTGCTACTAGCATTATGATGTTGATTTCATTGCTGAGTGATATTCCATTGTACATAAGGACCACAACTTCTTTATCCATTTTTCTCTTTCCTGGGATATTGAAGGTGTAATGAAGTGGAGGTTCTTGTCAACAGAGCAGCCCTAAACTTTGGGGTGCCTGTGTCTTGCTGATTTTTAGTTTTCCCAATTTATACGCCCGTGAGTGGAATTGCCCTATGCTCTCTAAGCTGAGTTTTTTAGATGTTTCTGGACACACCGTACACTTCTCCAGAGTGGCTGTTGGCAATTTACATCCCGCCCATCAGCGTAGCAAGGCTCCCGTTTCTCCATGGCCTGTCCTGCATTTCTGGTTTTGACACTTTATTCAGCATGGCCCTTTTGACCGATGGGAAGCGAGACTTCTTTGTAGCGCTGATTTGCCTTTCCAGGTTGCTTGGTTGGCCAAAAAGGGCGTATGCGTTTTTTCCTGAATATATTCAGGAAAAAACGCATACGCCCTTTTTGGCCTAGGGCATCATGGTCGAGGTTTTGCCGATTTTCCTGTGCTTTAAAGGCGATTCGAATCTACCTCCTGAAATCTGTTTCCTGCAATTCTGCCTTGCTTTCAAATCCTCTTCGTTGCCTTCCCTCAATATATTTGTGGACGAGAGTTAACATTTATAACTCTGCAGGTTTGTGAATTGCAGTGCACCTGAGCTCCATTTTTCAACTCGCTTTCTTGGGAGCTGGCCCCAAAAGCGCAGGATTGCTTCAGGCCCTATTGTGGTTCCAGGCGGCAGGCTGAGCCTGTGGTTAATTCTTCTTCCTGATGGGAAAATAGAGTGACCTGTGCCTGTCCCCACACCTAGACCTAGTCTCTCATTGGTTCCCCCTCTTCCCGTTCATCCTCAGGACAAATTGCAACCTGTACGGAACAGGAGGTTAAAGGTGCTCATTCTCCAAGGAGGGAGATTGGTAGTAAAGCGGCTGGAATGGCGAACCCGAGCACAAGGAGATGAGAAATGAGGTGCGTTTTAGAAACCTTTCCCGATCACATGGTGTACCATATTCTGGGTTTCTCATGCATGTTTTCGATGTAGGAAGATGCCCTTGAAGCTGGAGATTTGGGACCTATGGGATGGGTACCACGCAGTATTACTTTAAAGGGTCTGCGTTTACTCACCCAACCTCACCAAACCTCTCAGCCCCAAGAGTGTCCACCCTTATGTCTCAATCAGCTGTGGGTCTAGAGATGGTCAATCCAGGTGGCATCACAGCCCCTGAACGAATTTTGTAAGAATTTCTCTCTCTTTCACTGTCTTTGTTTCACGGGTTTTAAAAAGTAATTGATTTTTATAATGGGGTTTAGCTGCTTTTCACTGCCGTGTTTATGCTGCTTTACACCCACTTGACTCACTTACAGAGAGATATCAATACATAGCTTTGAAGATTCTTCCTAGTCAGATATATTCTTGGGCGGTGAACAGGGGGTTTTTGCGTCCAGTTCACTGAGCAAGGAGTAGGTCTTGTCCATTACATATTGGGTTTATGGAACGCTATCTGAGCTAATTTGAAACCCTTGTTTTATGCGTCACCCCACCTCACCGTTCCCGTTAAGCAGCCATAGTGTGTTTTCTAAACGTGGGACTCTGTTCTGTTTTGTAATTCAGTTCAAGTGTAGCGGTTTTCACATTCCCTCTATAAGTGATATCTTACGATAAGTGTCTTTCTGTGTGACTTATTTCACTTGGAATCGTTGTACCTAAATCCACTCATCATGCTGCTACTAGCCTTATGACGTTGATTTCATGCCTGAGTGATATTGCATTGTACATAAGGACCACAACTTCTTTTTCCATTTTTCTCTTTCCTGGGATATTTAACGTGTAATGAAGTGCAGGTTCTTGTCAACAGAGCAGCCCTAAACTTTGGGGTGCCTGTGTCTTGCTGATTTTTAGTTTTCCCAATTTATACGCCCATGAGTGGAAGTGCCCTATGCTCTCTAAGTTGAGTTTTTTAGATGTTTCAGTACACACCGTACACTTCTCCAGAGTGGCTGTTGGCAATTTACATCCCGCCCATCAGCGTAGCAAGGCTCCCGTTTCTCCATGGCCTGTCCTGCATTTCTGGTTTTGACACTTTATTCAGCATGGCCCTTTTGACCGATGGGAAGCGAGACTTCTTTGTAGCGCTGATTTGCCTTTCCAGGTTGCTTGGTTGGCCAAAAAGGGCGTATGCGTTTTTTCCTGAATATATTCAGGAAAAAACGCATACGCCCTTTTTGGCCAAGGGCATCATTGTCGAGGTTTTGCCGCTTTTCCTGTGCTTTAAAGGCGATTCGAATCTACCTCCTGAAATCTGTTTCCTGCAATTCTGCCTTGCTTTCAAATCCTCTTCGTTGCCTTCCCTCAATATATTTGTGGACGAGAGTTATCATTTATAACTCTGCAGATTTGTGAATTGCAGTGCCCCTGAGCTCCATTTTTCAACTCGCTTTCTTGGGAGCTGGCCGCAAAATCGCAGGATTGCTTCAGGCCCTATTGTGGTTCCGGGCAGCAGGCTGAGCCTGTGGTTAATTCTTCTTCCTGATGGGAAAATAGAGTGACCTGTGCCTGTCCCCACACCTAGACCTAGTCTCTCATTGGTTCCCCCTCTTCCCGTTCATCCTCAGGACAAATTTGCAACCTGTAAGGAACAGGAGGTTAAAGGTGCTCATTCTCCAAGGAGGGAGATTGCTAGTAAAGCGGCTGTAATGGCGAGCCCGAGCACAAGGAGATGAGAAATGAGGTGCGTTTTAGAAACCTTTCCCGATCACACAGTGTACCATCTTCTGTGTTTTTCATGCATGTTTTCGATGTAGGAAGATGCCCTTGAACCCGGAGATTTTGGACCCATGGGATGGGTACCACGCAGTATTACTTTAAAGGGTCTGCGTTTGCTCACCCAACCTCACCAAACCTCTCAGCCCGAAGAGTGTCCACCCTTATGTCTCAATCAGCTGTGGGTCTAGATATGGTCAATCCAGGTGGCATCACAGCCCCTGAACGAATTTTGTAAGAATTTCTCTCTCTTTCACTGTCTTTGTTTCACGGGTTTTTAAAAGTAATTGATTTTTATAATGGGGTTTAGCTGCTTTTCACTGCTGTGTTTATGCCGCTTTACACCCACTTGACTCACTTACAGAGGGATATCAATACATTGGTTTTAAGATTCTTACTAGTCAGATATATTCTTGGGCGGTGAACAGGGGGTTTTTGCGTCCAGTTCACTGAGCAAGGAGTAGGTCTTGTCTATTACATATTGGGTTTATGGATTGCTCTCTGAGCTAATTTGAAACCCTTGTTTTATGAGTCACCCCACCTCACCGTTCACGTTAAGCAGCCATAGTGTGTTTTCTAAACGTGCGACTCTGTTCTGTTTGTAATTCAGTTCAAGTGTAGCGGTTTTTACATTCCCTCTATAAGTGATATCTTATGATAAGTGCCTTTTTCTGTGTGACTTATTTCACTTAGAATCGTCGTACCTAAATCTTCTCATCATGCTGCTACTAGCATTATGATGTTGATTTCATTGCTGAGTGATATTCCATTGTACATAAGGACCACAACTTCTTTATCCATTTTTCTCTTTCCTGGGATATTGAAGGTGTAATGAAGTGGAGGTTCTTGTCAACAGAGCAGCCCTAAACTTTGGGGTGCCTGTGTCTTGCTGATTTTTAGTTTTCCCAATTTATACGCCCGTGAGTGGAATTGCCCTATGCTCTCTAAGCTGAGTTTTTTAGGTGTTTCAGGACACACCGTACACTTCTCCAGAGTGGCTGTTGGCAATTTACATCCCGCCCATCAGCGTAGCAAGGCTCCCGTTTCTCCATGGCCTGTCCTGCATTTCTGGTTTTGACACTTTATTCAGCATGGCCCTTTTGACCGATGGGAAGCGAGACTTCTTTGTAGCGCTGATTTGCCTTTCCAGGTTGCTTGGTTGGCCAAAAAGGGCGTATGCGTTTTTTCCTGAATATATTCAGGAAAAAACGCATACGCCCTTTTTGTCCTAGGGCATCATGGTCGAGGTTTTGCCGATTTTCCTGTGCTTTAAAGGCGATTCGAATCTACCTCCTGAAATCTGTTTCCTGCAATTCTGCCTTGCTTTCAAATCCTCTTCGTTGCCTTCCCTCAATATATTTGTGGACGAGAGTTAACATTTATAACTCTGCAGGTTTGTGAATTGCAGTGCCCCTGAGTTCCATTTTTCAACTCGATTTCTTGGGAGCTGGCCGCAAAATCGCAGGATTGCTTCAGGCCCTATTGTGGTTCCGGGCAGCAGGCTGAGCCTGTGGTTAATTCTTCTTCCTGATGGGAAAATAGAGTGACCTGTGCCTGTCCCCACACCTAGACCTAGTCTCTCATTGGTTCCCCCTCTTCCCGTTCATCCTCAGGACAAATTTGCAACCTGTAAGGAACAGGAGGTTAAAGGTGCTCATTCTCCAAGGAGGGAGATTGCTAGTAAAGCGGCTGTAATGGCGAGCCCGAGCACAAGGAGATGAGAAATGAGGTGCGTTTTAGAAACCTTTCCCGATCACACAGTGTACCATCTTCTGTGTTTTTCATGCATGTTTTCGATGTAGGAAGATGCCCTTGAACCTGGAGATTTTGGACCCATGGGATGGGTACCACGCAGTATTACTCTAAAGGGTCTGCGTTTGCTCACCCAACCTCACCAAACCTCTCAGCCCGAAGAGTGTCCACCCTTATGTCTCAATCAGCTGTGGGTCTAG
Organism: Balaenoptera borealis; assembly: GCF_965194805.1. NCBI lineage: Eukaryota > Metazoa > Chordata > Mammalia > Artiodactyla > Balaenopteridae > Balaenoptera > Balaenoptera borealis. The sequence continues at coordinate 65,154 of NW_028123606.1, forward strand.
ATATGGTCAATCCAGGTGGCATCACAGCCCCTGAACGAATTTTGTAAGAATTTCTCTCTCTTTCACTGTCTTTGTTTCACGGGTTTTTAAAAGTAATTGATTTTTATAATGGGGTTTAGCTGCTTTTCACTGCTGTGTTTATGCCGCTTTACACCCACTTGACTCACTTACAGAGGGATATCAATACATTGGTTTTAAGATTCTTACTAGTCAGATATATTCTTGGGCGGTGAACAGGGGGTTTTTGCGTCCAGTTCACTGAGCAAGGAGTAGGTCTTGTCTATTACATATTGGGTTTATGGATTGCTATCTGAGCTAATTTGAAACCCTTGTTTTATGAGTCACCCCACCTCACCGTTCACGTTAAGCAGCCATAGTGTGTTTTCTAAACGTGCGACTCTGTTCTGTTTGTAATTCAGTTCAAGTGTAGCGGTTTTTACATTCCCTCTATAAGTGATATCTTATGATAAGTGCCTTTTTCTGTGTGACTTATTTCACTTAGAATCGTCGTACCTAAATCTTCTCATCATGCTGCTACTAGCATTATGATGTTGATTTCATTGCTGAGTGATATTCCATTGTACATAAGGACCACAACTTCTTTATCCATTTTTCTCTTTCCTGGGATATTGAAGGTGTAATGAAGTGGAGGTTCTTGTCAACAGAGCAGCCCTAAACTTTGGGGTGCCTGTGTCTTGCTGATTTTTAGTTTTCCCAATTTATACGCCCATGAGTGGAAGTGCCCTATGCTCTCTAAGCTGAGTTTTTTAGATGTTTCTGGACACACCGTACACTTCTCCAGAGTGGCTGTTGGCAATTTACATCCCGCCCATCAGCGTAACAAGGCTCCCGTTTCTCCATGGCCTGTCCTGCATTTCTGGTTTTGACAATTTATTCAGCATGGCCCTTTTGACCGATGGGAAGCGAGACTTCTTTGTAGCGCTGATTTACCTTTCCAGGTTGCTTGGTTGGCCAAAAAGGGCGTATGCGTTTTTTCCTGAATATATTCAGGAAAAAACGCATACGCCCTTTTTGGCCAAGGGCATCATGGTCGAGGTTTTGCCGCTTTTCCTGTGCTTTAAAGGCGATTCGAATCTACCTCCTGAAATCTGTTTCCTGCAATTCTGCCTTGCTTTCAAATCCTCTTCGTTGCCTTCCCTCAATATATTTGTGGACGAGAGTTATCATTTCTAACTCTGCAGGTTTGTGAATTGCAGTGCCCCTGAGTTCCATTTTTCAACTCGATTTCTTGGGAGCTGGCCGCAAAAGCGCAGGATTGCTTCAGGCCCTATTGTGGTTCCGGGCGGCAGGTTGAGCCTGTGGTTAATTCTTCTTCCTGATGGGAAAATAGAGTGACTTGTGCCTGTCCCCACACCTAGACCTAGTCTCTCATTGGTTCCCCCTCTTCCCGTTCATCCTCAGGACAAATTTGCAACCTGTACGGAACAGGAGGTTAAAGGTGCTGATTCTCCAAGGAGGGAGATTGCTAGTAAAGCGGCTGTAATGGCCGGCCCGAGCACAAGGAGATGAGAAATGAGGTGCGTTTTAGAAACCTTTCCCGATCACACGGTGTACCATCTTCTGGGTTTCTCATGCATGTTTTCGATGAAGGAAGATGCCCTTGAACCTGGAGATTTTGGACCCATGGGATGGGTACCACGCAGTATTACTTTAAAGGGTCTGCGTTTGCTCACCCAACCTCACCAAACCTCTCAGCCCGAAGAGTGTCCACCCTTATGTCTCAATCAGCTGTGGGTCTAGAGATGGTCAATCCAGGTGGCATCCCAGCCCCTGAACGAATTCTGTATGAATTTCTCTCTCTTTCACTGTCTTTGTTTCACGGGTTTTTAAAAGTAATTGATTTTTATAATGGGGTTTAGCTGCTTTTCACTGCTGTGTTTATGCCGCTTACACCCACTTGACTCACTTACAGAGAGATATCAATACATTGGTTTTAAGAGTCTTACTAGTCAGATATATTCTTGGGCGGTGAACAGGGGGTGTTGAATCCAGTTCACTGAGCAAGGAGTAGGTCTTGTCTGTTACATATTGGGTTTATGGAACAGTATCTGAGCTAATTTGAAACCCTTGTTTTATGCATCACCCCACCTCATCTTTCCCGTTAAGCAGCCATAGTGTGTTTTCTAAACGTGTGACGCTGTTCTGTTTTGTAATTCAGTTCAAGTGTAGCGGTTTTTACATTCCCTCTATAAGTGATATCTTATGATAAGTGCCTTTTTCTGTGTGACTTATTTCACTTAGTATCGTCATACCTAAATCTTCTCATCATGCTGCTACTAGCATTATGATGTTGATTTCATTGCTGAGTGATATTCCATTGTACATAAGGACCACAAGTTCTTTATCCATTTTTCTCTTTCCTGGGATATTGAAGGTGTAATGAAGTGGAGGTTCTTGTCAACAGAGCAGCCCTAAACTTTGGGGTGCCTGTGTCTTGCTGATTTTTAGTTTTCCCAATTTATACGCCCGTGTGTGGAAGTGCCCTATGCTCTCTAAGCTGAGTTTTTTAGGTGTTTCAGGACACACCGTACACTTCTCCAGAGTGGCTGTTGGCAATTTACATCCCGCCCATCAGCGTAGCAAGGCTCCCGTTTCTCCATGGCCTGTCCTGCATTTCTGGTTTTGACACTTTATTCAGCATGGCCCTTTTGACCGATGGGAAGCGAGACTTCTTTGTAGCGCTGATTTGCCTTTCCAGGTTGCTTGGTTGGCCAAAAAGGGCGTATGCGTTTTTTCCTGAATATATTCAGGAAAAAACGCATACGCCCTTTTTGGCCTAGGGAATCATGGTCGAGGTTTTGCCGATTTTCCTGTGCTTTAAAGGCGATTCGAATCTACCTCCTGAAATCTGTTTCCTGCAATTCTGCCTTGCTTTCAAATCCTCTTCGTTGCCTTCCCTCAATATATTTGTGGACGAGAGTTAACGTTTATAACTCTGCAGGTTTGTGAATTGCAGTGCACCTGAGCTCCATTTTTCAACTCGCTTTCTTGGGAGCTGGCCCCAAAAGCGCAGGATTGCTTCAGGCCCTATTGTGGTTCCGGGCGGCAGTCTGAGCCTGTGGTTAATTCTTCTTCCTGATGGGAAAATAGAGTGACCTGTGCCTGTCCCCACACCTAGACCTAGTCTCTCATTGGTTCCCCCTCTTCCCATTCATCCTCAGGACAAATTTGCAACCTGTACGGAACAGGAGGTTAAAGGTGCTCATTCTCCAAGGAGGGAGATTGCTAGTAAAGCGGCTGTAATGGCGAGCCCGAGCACAAGGAGATGAGAAATGAGGTGCGTTTTAGAAACCTTTCCCGATCACACGGTGTACCGTCTTCTGGGTTTCTCATGCATGTTTTCGATGTAGGAAGATGCCCTTGAAGCTAGAGATTTGGGACCTATGGGATGGGTACCACGCAGTATTACTTTAAAGGGTCTGCGTTTGCTCACCCAACCTCACCAAACCTCTCAGCCCGAAGAGTGTCCACCCTTATGTCTCAATCAGCTGTGGGTCTAGAGATGGTCAATAAAGGTGGCATCCCAGCCCCTGAACGAATTTTGTAAGAATTTCTCTCTCTTTCACTGTCTTTGTTTCACGGGTTTTTAAAAGTAATTGATTTTTATAATGGGGTTTAGCTGCTTTTCACTGCCGTGTTTATGCTGCTTTACACCCACTTGACTCACTTACAGAGAGATATCAATACATAGCTTTGAAGATTCTTCCTAGTCAGATATATTCTTGGGCGGTGAACAGGGTGTTTTGGCGTCCAGTTCACTGAGAAAGGAGTAGGTCTTGTCTATTACATATTGGGTTTATGGAACGCTATCTGAGCTAATTTGAAACCCTTGTTTTATGCGTCACCCCACCTCACCGTTCCCGTTAAGCAGCCATAGTGTGTTTTCTAAACGTGGGACTCTGTTCTGTTTTGTAATTCAGTTCAAGTGGAGCGGTTTTTACATTCCCTCTATAAGTGATATCTTACGATAAGTGTCTTTCTGTGTGACTTATTTCACTTAGAATCGTTGTACCTAAATCCACTCATCATGCTGCTACTAGCCTTATGACGTTGATTTCATGCCTGAGTGATATTGCATTGTACATAAGGACCACAACTTCTTTATCCATTTTTCTCTTTCCTGGGATATTTAAGGTGTAATGAAGTGGAGGTTCTTGTCAACAGAGCAGCCCTAAACTTTGGGGTGCCTGTGTCTTGCTGATTTTTAGTTTTCCCAATTTATACGCCCATGAGTGGAAGTGCCCTATGCTCTCTAAGCTGAGTTTTTTAGAGGTTTCAGGACACACCGTACACTTCTCCAGAGTGGCTGTTGGCAATTTACAACCCGCCCATCAGCGTAGCAAGGCTCCCGTTTCTCCATGGCCTGTCCTGCATTTCTGGTTTTGACACTTTATTCAGCATGGCCCTTTTGACCGATGGGAAGCGAGACTTCTTTGTAGCGCTGATTTGCCTTTCCAGGTTGCTTGGTTGGCCAAAAAGGGCGTATGCGGTTTTTGCTGAATATATTCAGGAAAAAACGCATACGCCCTTTTTGGCCAAGGGCATCATGGTCGAGGTTTTGCCGCTTTTCCTGTGCTTTAAAGGTGATTCGAATCTACCTCCTGAAATCTGTTTCCTGCAATTCTGCCTTGCTTTCAAATCCTCTTCGTTGCCTTCCCTCAATATATTTGTGGACGAGAGTTAACATTTATAACTCTACAGGTTTGTGAATTGCAGTGCCCCTGAGCTCCATTTTTCAACTCGCTTTCTAGGGAGCTGGCCCCAAAAGCGCAGGATTGCTTCAGGCCCTATTGTGGTTCCGGGCGGCAGGCTGAGCCTGTGGTTAATTCTTCTTCCTGATGGGAAAATAGAGTGACCTGTGCCTGTCCCCACACCTAGACCTAGTCTCTCATTGGTTCCCCCTCTTCCCGTTCATCCTCAGGACAAATTGCAACCTGTACGGAACAGGAGGTTAAAGGTGCTCATTCTCCAAGGAGGGAGATTGCTAGTAAAGCGGCTGGAATGGCGAACCCGAGCACAAGGAGATGAGAAATGAGGTGCGTTTTAGAAACCTTTCCCGATCACATGGTGTACCATCTTCTGGGTTTCTCATGCATGTTTTCGATGTAGGAAGTTGCCCTTGAAGCTGGAGATTTGGGACCTATGGGATGGGTACCACGCAGTATTACTTTAAAGGGTCTGCGTTTGCTCACCCAACCTCACCAAACCTCTCAGCCCCAAGAGTGTCCACCCTTATGTCTCAATCAGCTGTGGGTCTAGATATGGTCAATCCAGGTGGCATCACAGCCCCTGAACGAATTTTGTAAGAATTTCTCTCTCTTTCACTGTCTTTGTTTCACGGGTTTTTAAAAGTAATTGATTTTTATAATGGGGTTTAGCTGCTTTTCACTGCTGTGTTTATGCTGCTTTACACCCACTTGACTCCCTTACAGAGAGATATCAATACATAGCTTTGAAGATTCTTCCTAGTCAGATATATTCTTGGGCGGTGAATAGGAGGTTTTTGCGTCCAGTTCACTGAGCAAGGAGTAGGTCTTGTCTATTACATATTGGGTTTATGGAACGCTATCTGAGCTAATTTGAAACCCTTGTTTTATGCGTCACCCCACCTCACCGTTCCCGTTAAGCAGCCATAGTGTGTTTTCTAAACGTGGGACTCTGTTCTGTTTTGTAATTCAGTTCAAGTGTAGCGGTTTTTACATTCCCTCTATAAGTGATATCTTACGATAAGTGTCTTTCTGTGTGACTTATTTCACTTAGAATCGTCGTACCTAAATCCACTCATCATGCTGCTACTAGCCTTATGACGTTGATTTCATGCCTCAGTGATATTCCATTGTACATAAGGACCACAACTTCTTTATCCATTTTTCTCTTTCCTGGGATATTTAAGGTGTAATGAAGTGGAGGTTCTTGTCAACAGAGCAGCCCTAAACTTTGGGGTGCCTGTGTCTTGCTGATTTTTAGTTTTCCCAATTTATACGCCCATGAGTGGAAGTGCCCTATGCTCTCTAAGCTGAGTTTTTTAGAGGTTTCAGGACACACCGTACACTTCTCCAGAGTGGCTGTTGGCAATTTACAACCCGCCCATCAGCGTAGCAAGGCTCCCGTTTCTCCATGGCCTGTCCTGCATTTCTGGTTTTGACACTTTATTCAGCATGGCCCTTTTGACCGATGGGAAGCGAGACTTCTTTGTAGCGCTGATTTGCCTTTCCAGGTTGCTTGGTTGGCCAAAAAGGGCGTATGCGGTTTTTGCTGAATATATTCAGGAAAAAACGCATACGCCCTTTTTGGCCAAGGGCATCATGGTCGAGGTTTTGCCGCTTTTCCTGTGCTTTAAAGGTGATTCGAATCTACCTCCTGAAATCTGTTTCCTGCAATTCTGCCTTGCTTTCAAATCCTCTTCGTTGCCTTCCCTCAATATATTTGTGGACGAGAGTTAACATTTATAACTCTACAGGTTTGTGAATTGCAGTGCCCCTGAGCTCCATTTTTCAACTCGCTTTCTAGGGAGCTGGCCCCAAAAGCGCAGGATTGCTTCAGGCCCTATTGTGGTTCCGGGCGGCAGGCTGAGCCTGTGGTTAATTCTTCTTCCTGATGGGAAAATAGAGTGACCTGTGCCTGTCCCCACACCTAGACCTAGTCTCTCATTGGTTCCCCCTCTTCCCGTTCATCCTCAGGACAAATTGCAACCTGTACGGAACAGGAGGTTAAAGGTGCTCATTCTCCAAGGAGGGAGATTGCTAGTAAAGTGGCTGGAATGGCGAACCCGAGCACAAGGAGATGAGAAATGAGGTGCGTTTTAGAAACCTTTCCCGATCACATGGTGTACCATCTTCTGGGTTTCTCATGCATGTTTTCGATGTAGGAAGATGCACTTGAAGCTGGAGATTTGGGACCTATGGGATGGGTACCACGCAGTATTACTTTAAAGGGTCTGCGTTTGCTCACCCAACCTCACCAAACCTCTCAGCCCCAAGAGTGTCCACCCTTATGTCTCAATCAGCTGTGGGTCTAGATATGGTCAATCCAGGTGGCATCACAGCCCCTGAACGAATTTTGTAAGAATTTCTCTCTCTTTCACTGTCTTTGTTTCACGGGTTTTTAAAAGTAATTGATTTTTATAATGGGGTTTAGCTGCTTTTCACTGCTGTGTTTATGCTGCTTTACACCCACTTGACTCCCTTACAGAGAGATATCAATACATAGCTTTGAAGATTCTTCCTAGTCAGATATATTCTTGGGCGGTGAATAGGAGGTTTTTGCGTCCAGTTCACTGAGCAAGGAGTAGGTCTTGTCTATTACATATTGGGTTTATGGAACGCTATCTGAGCTAATTTGAAACCCTTGTTTTATGCGTCACCCCACCTCACCGTTCCCGTTAAGCAGCCATAGTGTGTTTTCTAAACGTGGGACTCTGTTCTGTTTTGTAATTCAGTTCAAGTGTAGCGGTTTTTACATTCCCTCTATAAGTGATATCTTACGATAAGTGTCTTTCTGTGTGACTTATTTCACTTAGAATCGTCGTACCTAAATCCACTCATCATGCTGCTACTAGCCTTATGACGTTGATTTCATGCCTCAGTGATATTCCATTGTACATAAGGACCACAACTTCTTTATCCATTTTTCTCTTTCCTGGGATATTGAAGGTGTAATGAAGTGGAGGTTCTTGTCAACAGAGCAGCCCTAAACTTTGGGGTGCCTGTGTCTTGCTGATTTTTAGTTTTCCCAATTTATACACCCATGAGTGGAAGTGCCCTATGCTCTCTAAGCTGAGTTTTTTAGATGTTTCAGGACACACCGTACACTTCTCCAGAGTGGCTGTTGGCAATTTACATCCCGCCCATCAGCGTAGCAAGGCTCCCGTTTCTCCATGGCCTGTCCTGCATTTCTGGTTTTGACACTTTATTCAGCATGGCCCTTTTGACCGATGGGAAGCGAGACTTCTTTGTAGCGCTGATTTGCCTTTCCAGGTTGCTTGGTTGGCCAAAAAGGGCGTATGCGTTTTTTCCTGAATATATTCAGGAAAAAACGCATACGCCCTTTTTGGCCAAGGGCATCATGGTCGAGGTTTTGCCGCTTTTCCTGTGCTTTAAAGGCGATTGGAATCTACCTCCTGAAATCTGTTTCCTGCAATTCTGCCTTGCTTTCAAATCCTCTTCGTTGCCTTCCCTCAATATATTTGTGGACGAGAGTTATCATTTCTAACTCTGCAGGTTTTTGAATTGCAGTGCCCCTTAGCTCCATTTTTCAACTCGCTTTCTTGGGAGCTGGCCCCAAAAGCGCAGGATTGCTTCAGGCCCTATTCTGGTTCCGGGCGGCAGGCTGAGCCTGTGGTTAATTCTTCTTCCTGATGGGAAAATAGAGTGACCTGTGCCTGTCCCCACACCTAGACCTAGTCTCTCATTGGTTCCCCCTCTTCCCGTTCATCCTCAGGACAAATTGCAACCTGTACGGAACAGGAGGTTAAAGGTGCTCATTCTCCAAGGAGGGAGATTGCTAGTAAAGCGGCTGTAATGGCGAGCCCGAGCACAAGGAGATGAGAAATGAGGTGCGTTTTAGAAACCTTTCCCGATCACACGGTGTACCGTCTTCTGGGTTTCTCATGCATGTTTTCGATGTAGGAAGATGCCCTTGAACCTGGAGATTTTGGACCCATGGGATGGGTACCACGCAGTATTACTTTAAAGGGTCTGCGTTTGCTCACCCAACCTCACCAAACCTCTCAGCCCCAAGAGTGTCCACCCTTATGTCTCAATCTGCTGTGGGTCTAGAGATGGTCAATCCAAGTGGCATCACAGCCCCTGAACGAATTTTGTAAGAATTTCTCTCTCTTTCACTGTCTTTGTTTCACGGGTTTTTAAAAGTAATTGATTTTTATAATGGGGTTTAGCTGGTTTTCACTGCTGTGTTTATGCCGCTTTACACCCACTTGACTCACTTACAGAGGGATATCAATACATTGGTTTGAAGATTCTTACTAATCAGTTATATTCTTGGGCGGTGAACAGGGGGTGTTGAGTCCAGTTCACTGAGCAAGGAATAGGTCTTGTTTATTACATATTGGGTTTATGGAACGGTACCTGAGCTAATTTGAAACCCTTGTTTTATGCATCACCCCACCTCACCTTTCCCTTTAAGCAGCCATAGTGTGTCTTCTAAACGTGTGACGCTGTTCTGTTTTGTAATTCAGTTCAAGTGTAGCGGTTTTTACATTCCCTCTATAAGTGATATCTTATGATAAGTGTCTTTTTCTGTGTGACTTATTTCACTTAGAATCGTCGTACCTAAATCCTCTCATCATGCTGCTACTAGCCTTATGACGTTAATTTCATGGCTGAGTGATATGCCATTGTACATAAGGACCACAACTTCCTTATCCATTTTTCTCTTTCCTGGGATATTTAAGGTGTAACGAAGTGGAGGTTCTTGTCAACAGAGCAGCCCTAAACTTTGGGGTGCCTGTGTCTTGCTGATTTTTAGTTTTCCCAATTTATACGCCCATGAGTGGAAGTGCCCTATGCTCTCTAAGCTGAGTTTTTTAGAGGTTTCAGGACACACCGTACACTTCTCCAGAGTGGCTGTTGGCAATTTACATCCCGCCCATCAGCGTAGCAAGGCTCCCGTTTCTCCATGGCCTGTCCTGCATTTCTGGTTTTGACACTTTATTCAGCATGGCCCTTTTGACCGATGGGAAGCGAGACTTCTTTGTAGCGCTGATTTGCCTTTCCAGGTTGCTTGGTTGGCCAAAAAGGGCGTATGCGTTTTTTCCTGAATATATTCAGGAAAAGACGCATACGCCCTTTTTGGCCAAGGGCATCATTGTCGAGGTTTTGCCTCTTTTCTTGTGCTTTAAAGGCGATTCGACTCTACCTCCTGAAATCTGTTTCCTGCAATTCTGCCTTGCTTTCAAATCCTCTTCGTTGCCTTCCCTCAATATATTTGTGGACGAGAGTTATCATTTATAACTCTGCAGGTTTGTGAATTGCAGTGCCCCTGAGCTCCATTTTTCAACTCGCTTTCTTGGGAGCTGGCCGCAAAAGCGCAGGATTGCTTCAGGCCCTATTGCGGTTCCGGGCGGCAGGCTGAGCCTGTGGTTAATTCTTCTTCCTGATGGGAAAATAGAGTGACCTGTGCCTGTCCCCACACCTAGACCTAGTCTCTCATTGGTTCCCCCTCTTCCCGTTCATCCTCAGGACAAATTGCAACCTGTACGGAACAGAAGGTTAAAGGTGTTGATTCTCCAAGGAGGGAGATTGCTAGTAAAGCGACTGTAATGGCCAACCCGAGCACAAGGAGATGAGAAATAAGGTGCGTTTTAGAAACCTTTCCCGATCACACGGTGTACCATCTTCTGGGTTTCTCATGCATGTTTTCGATGTAAGAAGATGCCCTTGAACCTGGAGATTTTGGACCCATGGGATGGATACCACACAGTATTACTTTAAAGGGTCTGCGTTTGCTCACCCAACCTCACCAAACCTCTCAGCCCCAAGAGTGTCCACCCTTATGTCTCAATCAGCTGTGGGTCTAGAGATGGTCAATCCAGGTGGCATCACAGCCCCTGAACGAATTTTGTAAGAATTTCTCTCTCTTTCACTGTCTTTGTTTCACGGGTTTTTAAAAGTAATTGACTTTTATAATGGGGTTTAGCTGCTTTTCACTGCTGTGTTTATGCCGCTTTACACCCACTTGACTCACTTACAGAGGGATATCAATACATTGGTTTTAAGATTCTTACTAGTCAGATATATTCTTGGGCGGTGAACAGGGGGTGTTGAGTCCACTTCAATGAGCAAGGAGTAGGTCTTGTCTATTACATATTGGGTTTATGGAACGGTATCTGAGCTAATTTGAAACCCTTGTTTTATGCAACACCCCACCTCACCTTTCTCGTTAAGCAGCCATAGTGTGTCTTCTAAGCGTGTGACGCTGTTCTGTTTTGTAATTCAGTTCAAGTGTAGCGGTTTTTACATTCCCTCTATAAGTGATATCTTATGATAAGTGTCTTTTTCTGTGTGACTTATTTCACTTAGAATCGTCGTACCTAAATCCTCTCATCATGCTGCTACCAGCCTTATGACGTTAATTTCATGGCTGAGTGATATTCCATTGTACATAAGGACCACAACTTCCTTATCCATTTTTCTCTTTCCTGGGATATTTAAGGTGTAATGAAGTGGAGGTTCTTGTCAACAGAGCAGCCCTAAACTTTTGGGTGCCTGTGTCTTGCTGATTTTTAGTTTTCCCAATTTATACGCCCATGAGTGGAAGTGCCCTATGCTCTCTAAGGTGAGTTTTTTAGATGTTTCAGGACACACCGTACACTTCTCCAGAGTGGCTGTTGGCAATTTACATCCCGCCCATCAGCGTAGCAAGGCTCCCGTTTCTCCATGGCCTGTCATGCATTTTTGGTTTTGACACTTTATTCAGCATGGCCCTTTTGACCGATGGGAAGCGAGACTTCTTTGTAGCGCTGATTTGCCTTTCCAGGTTGCTTGGTTGGCCAAAAAGGGCGTATGCGTTTTTTCTTGAATATATTCAGAAAAAAACGCATACGCCCTTTTTGGCCAAGGGCATCATTGTCGAGGTTTTGCCGCTTTTCCTGTGCTTTAAAGGCGATTCGACTCTACCTCCTGAAATCTGTTTCCTGCAATTCTGCCTTGCTTTCAAATCCTCTTCGTTGCCTTCCCTCAATATATTTGTGGACGAGAGTTATCATTTATAACTCTGCAGGTTTGTGAATTGCAGTGCCCCTGAGCTCGATTTTTCAACTCGCTTTTTTGGGAGCTGGCCGCAAAAGCACAGGATTGCCTCAGGCCCTGTTCTGCTTCCGGGCGGCAGGCTGAGCCTGTGGTTAATTCTTTTTCCTGATGGGAAAATAGAGTGACCTATGCCTGTCCCAACACCTAGAGCTAGTCTCTCATTGGTTCCCCCTCTTCCCGTTCATCCTCAGGACAAATTGCAACCTGTACAGAACAGGAGGTTAAAGGTGCTCATTCTCCAAGGAGGGAGATTGCTAGGAAAGCGACTGTAATGGCCAACCCGAGCACAAGGAGATGAGAAATGAGGTGCGTTTTAGAAACCTTTCCCGATCACACGGTGTACCATCTTCTGGGTTTCTCATGCATGTTTTCGATGTAGGAAGATGCCCTTGAACCTGGAGATTTTGGACCCATGGGATGGATACCACGCAGTATTACTTTAAAGGGTCTGCGTTTGCTCACCCAACCTCACCAAACCTCTCAGCCCCAAGAGTGTCCACCCTTATGTCTCAATCAGCTGTGGGTCTAGAGATGGTCAATCCAGGTGGCATCACAGCCCCTGAACGAATTTTGTAAGAATTTCTCTCTCTTTCACTGTCTTTGTTTCACGGGTTTTTAAAAGTAATTGATTTTTATAATGGGGTTTAGCTGCTTTTCACTGCTGTGTTTATGCTGCTTTACACCCACTTGACTCACTTACAGAGGGATATCAATACATTGGTTTTAAGATTCTTACTAGTCAGATATATTCTTGGGCGGTGAACAGGGGGTGTTGAGTCCAGTTCACTGAGCAAGGAGTAGGTCTTGTCTATTACATATTGGGTTTATGGAACGGTATCTGAGCTAATTTGAAACCCTTGTTTTATGAGTCACCCCACCTCACCGTTCACGTTAAGCAGCCATAGTGTGTTTTCTAAACGTGCGACTCTGTTCTGTTTGTAATTCAGTTCAAGTGTAGCGGTTTTTACATTCCCTCTATAAGTGATATCTTATGATAAGTGCCTTTTTCTGTGTGACTTATTTCACTTAGAATCGTCGTACCTAAATCTTCTCATCATGCTGCTACTAGCATTATGATGTTGATTTCATTGCTGAGTGATATTCCATTGTACATAAGGACCACAACTTCTTTATCCATTTTTCTCTTTCCTGGGATATTGAAGGTGTAATGAAGTGGAGGTTCTTGTCAACAGAGCAGCCCTAAACTTTGGGGTGCCTGTGTCTTGCTGATTTTTAGTTTTCCCAATTTATACGCCCGTGAGTGGAATTGCCCTATGCTCTCTAAGCTGAGTTTTTTAGGTGTTTCAGGACACACCGTACACTTCTCCAGAGTGGCTGTTGGCAATTTACATCCCGCCCATCAGCGTAGCAAGGCTCCCGTTTCTCCATGGCCTGTCCTGCATTTCTGGTTTTGACACTTTATTCAGCATGGCCCTTTTGACCGATGGGAAGCGAGACTTCTTTGTAGCGCTGATTTGCCTTTCCAGGTTGCTTGGTTGGCCAAAAAGGGCGTATGCGTTTTTTCCTGAATATATTCAGGAAAAAACGCATACGCCCTTTTTGGCCTAGGGCATCATGGTCGAGGTTTTGCCGATTTTCCTGTGCTTTAAAGGCGATTCGAATCTACCTCCTGAAATCTGTTTCCTGCAATTCTGCCTTGCTTTCAAATCCTCTTCGTTGCCTTCCCTCAATATATTTGTGGACGAGAGTTAACATTTATAACTCTGCAGGTTTGTGAATTGCAGTGCACCTGAGCTCCATTTTTCAACTCGCTTTCTTGGGAGCTGGCCCCAAAAGCGCAGGATTGCTTCAGGCCCTATTGTGGTTCCAGGCGGCAGGCTGAGCCTGTGGTTAATTCTTCTTCCTGATGGGAAAATAGAGTGACCTGTGCCTGTCCCCACACCTAGACCTAGTCTCTCATTGGTTCCCCCTCTTCCCGTTCATCCTCAGGACAAATTGCAACCTGTACGGAACAGGAGGTTAAAGGTGCTCATTCTCCAAGGAGGGAGATTGGTAGTAAAGCGGCTGGAATGGCGAACCCGAGCACAAGGAGATGAGAAATGAGGTGCGTTTTAGAAACCTTTCCCGATCACATGGTGTACCATATTCTGGGTTTCTCATGCATGTTTTCGATGTAGGAAGATGCCCTTGAAGCTGGAGATTTGGGACCTATGGGATGGGTACCACGCAGTATTACTTTAAAGGGTCTGCGTTTACTCACCCAACCTCACCAAACCTCTCAGCCCCAAGAGTGTCCACCCTTATGTCTCAATCAGCTGTGGGTCTAGAGATGGTCAATCCAGGTGGCATCACAGCCCCTGAACGAATTTTGTAAGAATTTCTCTCTCTTTCACTGTCTTTGTTTCACGGGTTTTAAAAAGTAATTGATTTTTATAATGGGGTTTAGCTGCTTTTCACTGCCGTGTTTATGCTGCTTTACACCCACTTGACTCACTTACAGAGAGATATCAATACATAGCTTTGAAGATTCTTCCTAGTCAGATATATTCTTGGGCGGTGAACAGGGGGTTTTTGCGTCCAGTTCACTGAGCAAGGAGTAGGTCTTGTCTATTACATATTGGGTTTATGGAACGCTATCTGAGCTAATTTGAAACCCTTGTTTTATGCGTCACCCCACCTCACCGTTCCCGTTAAGCAGCCATAGTGTGTTTTCTAAACGTGGGACTCTGTTCTGTTTTGTAATTCAGTTCAAGTGTAGCGGTTTTCACATTCCCTCTATAAGTGATATCTTACGATAAGTGTCTTTCTGTGTGACTTATTTCACTTGGAATCGTTGTACCTAAATCCACTCATCATGCTGCTACTAGCCTTATGACGTTGATTTCATGCCTGAGTGATATTGCATTGTACATAAGGACCACAACTTCTTTTTCCATTTTTCTCTTTCCTGGGATATTTAACGTGTAATGAAGTGCAGGTTCTTGTCAACAGAGCAGCCCTAAACTTTGTGGTGCCTGTGTCTTGCTGATTTTTAGTTTTCCCAATTTATACGCCCATGAGTGGAAGTGCCCTATGCTCTCTAAGCTGAGTTTTTTAGAGGTTTCAGGACACACCGTACACTTCTCCAGAGTGGCTGTTGGCAATTTACATCCCGCCCATCAGCGTAGCAAGGCTCCCGTTTCTCCATGGCCTGTCCTGCATTTCTGGTTTTGACACTTTATTCAGCATGGCCCTTTTGACCGATGGGAAGCGAGACTTCTTTGTAGCGCTGATTTGCCTTTCCAGGTTGCTTGGTTGGCCAAAAAGGGCGTATGCGTTTTTTCCTGAATATATTCAGGAAAAGACGCATACGCCCTTTTTGGCCAAGGGCATCATTGTCGAGGTTTTGCCTCTTTTCTTGTGCTTTAAAGGCGATTCGACTCTACCTCCTGAAATCTGTTTCCTGCAATTCTGCCTTGCTTTCAAATCCTCTTCGTTGCCTTCCCTCAATATATTTGTGGACGAGAGTTATCATTTATAACTCTGCAGGTTTGTGAATTGCAGTGCCCCTGAGCTCCATTTTTCAACTCGCTTTCTTGGGAGCTGGCCGCAAAAGCGCAGGATTGCTTCAGGCCCTATTGCGGTTCCGGGCGGCAGGCTGAGCCTGTGGTTAATTCTTCTTCCTGATGGGAAAATAGAGTGACCTGTGCCTGTCCCCACACCTAGACCTAGTCTCTCATTGGTTCCCCCTCTTCCCGTTCATCCTCAGGACAAATTGCAACCTGTACGGAACAGAAGGTTAAAGGTGTTGATTCTCCAAGGAGGGAGATTGCTAGTAAAGCGACTGTAATGGCCAACCCGAGCACAAGGAGATGAGAAATAAGGTGCGTTTTAGAAACCTTTCCCGATCACACGGTGTACCATCTTCTGGGTTTCTCATGCATGTTTTCGATGTAAGAAGATGCCCTTGAACCTGGAGATTTTGGACCCATGGGATGGATACCACGCAGTATTACTTTAAAGGGTCTGCGTTTGCTCACCCAACCTCACCAAACCTCTCAGCCCCAAGAGTGTCCACCCTTATGTCTCAATCAGCTGTGGGTCTAGAGATGGTCAATCCAGGTGGCATCACAGCCCCTGAACGAATTTTGTAAGAATTTCTCTCTCTTTCACTGTCTTTGTTTCACGGGTTTTTAAAAGTAATTGACTTTTATAATGGGGTTTAGCTGCTTTTCACTGCTGTGTTTATGCCGCTTTACACCCACTTGACTCACTTACAGAGGGATATCAATACATTGGTTTTAAGATTCTTACTAGTCAGATATATTCTTGGGCGGTGAACAGGGGGTGTTGAGTCCACTTCAATGAGCAAGGAGTAGGTCTTGTCTATTACATATTGGGTTTATGGAACGGTATCTGAGCTAATTTGAAACCCTTGTTTTATGCAACACCCCACCTCACCTTTCTCGTTAAGCAGCCATAGTGTGTCTTCTAAGCGTGTGACGCTGTTCTGTTTTGTAATTCAGTTCAAGTGTAGCGGTTTTTACATTCCCTCTATAAGTGATATCTTATGATAAGTGTCTTTTTCTGTGTGACTTATTTCACTTAGAATCGTCGTACCTAAATCCTCTCATCATGCTGCTACCAGCCTTATGACGTTAATTTCATGGCTGAGTGATATTCCATTGTACATAAGGACCACAACTTCCTTATCCATTTTTCTCTTTCCTGGGATATTTAAGGTGTAATGAAGTGGAGGTTCTTGTCAACAGAGCAGCCCTAAACTTTTGGGTGCCTGTGTCTTGCTGATTTTTAGTTTTCCCAATTTATACGCCCATGAGTGGAAGTGCCCTATGCTCTCTAAGGTGAGTTTTTTAGATGTTTCAGGACACACCGTACACTTCTCCAGAGTGGCTGTTGGCAATTTACATCCCGCCCATCAGCGTAGCAAGGCTCCCGTTTCTCCATGGCCTGTCATGCATTTTTGGTTTTGACACTTTATTCAGCATGGCCCTTTTGACCGATGGGAAGCGAGACTTCTTTGTAGCGCTGATTTGCCTTTCCAGGTTGCTTGGTTGGCCAAAAAGGGCGTATGCGTTTTTTCTTGAATATATTCAGGAAAAAACGCATACGCCCTTTTTGGCCAAGGGCATCATTGTCGAGGTTTTGCCGCTTTTCCTGTGCTTTAAAGGCGATTCGACTCTACCTCCTGAAATCTGTTTCCTGCAATTCTGCCTTGCTTTCAAATCCTCTTCGTTGCCTTCCCTCAATATATTTGTGGACGAGAGTTATCATTTATAACTCTGCAGGTTTGTGAATTGCAGTGCCCCTGAGCTCGATTTTTCAACTCGCTTTTTTGGGAGCTGGCCGCAAAAGCACAGGATTGCCTCAGGCCCTGTTCTGCTTCCGGGCGGCAGGCTGAGCCTGTGGTTAATTCTTTTTCCTGATGGGAAAATAGAGTGACCTATGCCTGTCCCAACACCTAGAGCTAGTCTCTCATTGGTTCCCCCTCTTCCCGTTCATCCTCAGGACAAATTGCAACCTGTACAGAACAGGAGGTTAAAGGTGCTCATTCTCCAAGGAGGGAGATTGCTAGGAAAGCGACTGTAATGGCCAACCCGAGCACAAGGAGATGAGAAATGAGGTGCGTTTTAGAAACCTTTCCCGATCACACGGTGTACCATCTTCTGGGTTTCTCATGCATGTTTTCGATGTAGGAAGATGCCCTTGAACCTGGAGATTTTGGACCCATGGGATGGATACCACGCAGTATTACTTTAAAGGGTCTGCGTTTGCTCACCCAACCTCACCAAACCTCTCAGCCCCAAGAGTGTCCACCCTTATGTCTCAATCAGCTGTGGGTCTAGAGATGGTCAATCCAGGTGGCATCACAGCCCCTGAACGAATTTTGTAAGAATTTCTCTCTCTTTCACTGTCTTTGTTTCACGGGTTTTTAAAAGTAATTGATTTTTATAATGGGGTTTAGCTGCTTTTCACTGCTGTGTTTATGCTGCTTTACACCCACTTGACTCACTTACAGAGGGATATCAATACATTGGTTTTAAGATTCTTACTAGTCAGATATATTCTTGGGCGGTGAACAGGGGGTGTTGAGTCCAGTTCACTGAGCAAGGAGTAGGTCTTGTCTATTACATATTGGGTTTATGGAACGGTATCTGAGCTAATTTGAAACCCTTGTTTTATGAGTCACCCCACCTCACCGTTCACGTTAAGCAGCCATAGTGTGTTTTCTAAACGTGCGACTCTGTTCTGTTTGTAATTCAGTTCAAGTGTAGCGGTTTTTACATTCCCTCTATAAGTGATATCTTATGATAAGTGCCTTTTTCTGTGTGACTTATTTCACTTAGAATCGTCGTACCTAAATCTTCTCATCATGCTGCTACTAGCATTATGATGTTGATTTCATTGCTGAGTGATATTCCATTGTACATAAGGACCACAACTTCTTTATCCATTTTTCTCTTTCCTGGGATATTGAAGGTGTAATGAAGTGGAGGTTCTTGTCAACAGAGCAGCCCTAAACTTTGGGGTGCCTGTGTCTTGCTGATTTTTAGTTTTCCCAATTTATACGCCCGTGAGTGGAATTGCCCTATGCTCTCTAAGCTGAGTTTTTTAGGTGTTTCAGGACACACCGTACACTTCTCCAGAGTGGCTGTTGGCAATTTACATCCCGCCCATCAGCGTAGCAAGGCTCCCGTTTCTCCATGGCCTGTCCTGCATTTCTGGTTTTGACACTTTATTCAGCATGGCCCTTTTGACCGATGGGAAGCGAGACTTCTTTGTAGCGCTGATTTGCCTTTCCAGGTTGCTTGGTTGGCCAAAAAGGGCGTATGCGTTTTTTCCTGAATATATTCAGGAAAAAACGCATACGCCCTTTTTGGCCTAGGGCATCATGGTCGAGGTTTTGCCGATTTTCCTGTGCTTTAAAGGCGATTCGAATCTACCTCCTGAAATCTGTTTCCTGCAATTCTGCCTTGCTTTCAAATCCTCTTCGTTGCCTTCCCTCAATATATTTGTGGACGAGAGTTAACATTTATAACTCTGCAGGTTTGTGAATTGCAGTGCACCTGAGCTCCATTTTTCAACTCGCTTTCTTGGGAGCTGGCCCCAAAAGCGCAGGATTGCTTCAGGCCCTATTGTGGTTCCAGGCGGCAGGCTGAGCCTGTGGTTAATTCTTCTTCCTGATGGGAAAATAGAGTGACCTGTGCCTGTCCCCACACCTAGACCTAGTCTCTCATTGGTTCCCCCTCTTCCCGTTCATCCTCAGGACAAATTGCAACCTGTACGGAACAGGAGGTTAAAGGTGCTCATTCTCCAAGGAGGGAGATTGGTAGTAAAGCGGCTGGAATGGCGAACCCGAGCACAAGGAGATGAGAAATGAGGTGCGTTTTAGAAACCTTTCCCGATCACATGGTGTACCATATTCTGGGTTTCTCATGCATGTTTTCGATGTAGGAAGATGCCCTTGAAGCTGGAGATTTGGGACCTATGGGATGGGTACCACGCAGTATTACTTTAAAGGGTCTGCGTTTACTCACCCAACCTCACCAAACCTCTCAGCCCCAAGAGTGTCCACCCTTATGTCTCAATCAGCTGTGGGTCTAGAGATGGTCAATCCAGGTGGCATCACAGCCCCTGAACGAATTTTGTAAGAATTTCTCTCTCTTTCACTGTCTTTGTTTCACGGGTTTTAAAAAGTAATTGATTTTTATAATGGGGTTTAGCTGCTTTTCACTGCCGTGTTTATGCTGCTTTACACCCACTTGACTCACTTACAGAGAGATATCAATACATAGCTTTGAAGATTCTTCCTAGTCAGATATATTCTTGGGCGGTGAACAGGGGGTTTTTGCGTCCAGTTCACTGAGCAAGGAGTAGGTCTTGTCTATTACATATTGGGTTTATGGAACGCTATCTGAGGTAATTTGAAACCCTTGTTTTATGCGTCACCCCACCTCACCGTTCCCGTTAAGCAGCCATAGTGTGTTTTCTAAACGTGGGACTCTGTTCTGTTTTGTAATTCAGTTCAAGTGTAGCGGTTTTCACATTCCCTCTATAAGTGATATCTTACGATAAGTGTCTTTCTGTGTGACTTATTTCACTTGGAATCGTTGTACCTAAATCCACTCATCATGCTGCTACTAGCCTTATGACGTTGATTTCATGCCTGAGTGATATTGCATTGTACATAAGGACCACAACTTCTTTTTCCATTTTTCTCTTTCCTGGGATATTTAACGTGTAATGAAGTGCAGGTTCTTGTCAACAGAGCAGCCCTAAACTTTGGGGTGCCTGTGTCTTGCTGATTTTTAGTTTTCCCAATTTATACGCCCATGAGTGGAAGTGCCCTATGCTCTCTAAGTTGAGTTTTTTAGATGTTTCAGTACACACCGTACACTTCTCCAGAGTGGCTGTTGGCAATTTACATCCCGCCCATCAGCGTAGCAAGGCTCCCGTTTCTCCATGGCCTGTCCTGCATTTCTGGTTTTGACACTTTATTCAGCATGGCCCTTTTGACCGATGGGAAGCGAGACTTCTTTGTAGCGCTGATTTGCCTTTCCAGGTTGCTTGGTTGGCCAAAAAGGGCGTATGCGTTTTTTCCTGAATATATTCAGGAAAAAACGCATACGCCCTTTTTGGCCAAGGGCATCATTGTCGAGGTTTTGCCGCTTTTCCTGTGCTTTAAAGGCGATTCGAATCTACCTCCTGAAATCTGTTTCCTGCAATTCTGCCTTGCTTTCAAATCCTCTTCGTTGCCTTCCCTCAATATATTTGTGGACGAGAGTTATCATTTATAACTCTGCAGATTTGTGAATTGCAGTGCCCCTGAGCTCCATTTTTCAACTCGCTTTCTTGGGAGCTGGCCGCAAAATCGCAGGATTGCTTCAGGCCCTATTGTGGTTCCAGGCAGCAGGCTGAGCCTGTGGTTAATTCTTCTTCCTGATGGGAAAATAGAGTGACCTGTGCCTGTCCCCACACCTAGACCTATTCTCTCATTGGTTCCCCCTCTTCCCGTTCATCCTCAGGACAAATTTGCAACCTGTAAGGAACAGGAGGTTAAAGGTGCTCATTCTCCAAGGAGGGAGATTGCTAGTAAAGCGGCTGTAATGGCGAGCCCGAGCACAAGGAGATGAGAAATGAGGTGCGTTTTAGAAACCTTTCCCGATCACACAGTGTACCATCTTCTGTGTTTTTCATGCATGTTTTCGATGTAGGAAGATGCCCTTGAACCCGGAGATTTTGGACCCATGGGATGGGTACCACGCAGTATTACTTTAAAGGGTCTGCGTTTGCTCACCCAACCTCACCAAACCTCTCAGCCCGAAGAGTGTCCACCCTTATGTCTCAATCAGCTGTGGGTCTAGAGATGGTCAATAAAGGTGGCATCCCAGCCCCTGAACGAATTCTGTATGAATTTCTCTCTGTTTCACTGTCTTTGTTTCACGGGTTTTTAAAAGTAATTGACTTTTATAATGGGGTTTAGCTGCTTTTCACTGCTGTGTTTATGCCGCTTTACACCCACTTGACTCACTTACAGAGGGATATCAATACATTGGTTTTAAGATTCTTACTAGTCAGATATATTCTTGGGCGGTGAACAGGGGGTTTTTGCGTCCAGTTCACTGAGCAAGGAGTAGGTCTTGTCTATTACATATTGGGTTTATGGATTGCTCTCTGAGCTAATTTGAAACCCTTGTTTTATGAGTCACCCCACCTCACCGTTCACGTTAAGCAGCCATAGTGTGTTTTCTAAACGTGCGACTCTGTTCTGTTTGTAATTCAGTTCAAGTGTAGCGGTTTTTACATTCCCTCTATAAGTGATATCTTATGATAAGTGCCTTTTTCTGTGTGACTTATTTCACTTAGAATCGTCGTACCTAAATCTTCTCATCATGCTGCTACTAGCATTATGATGTTGATTTCATTGCTGAGTGATATTCCATTGTACATAAGGACCACAACTTCTTTATCCATTTTTCTCTTTCCTGGGATATTGAAGGTGTAATGAAGTGGAGGTTCTTGTCAACAGAGCAGCCCTAAACTTTGGGGTGCCTGTGTCTTGCTGATTTTTAGTTTTCCCAATTTATACGCCCGTGAGTGGAATTGCCCTATGCTCTCTAAGCTGAGTTTTTTAGGTGTTTCAGGACACACCGTACACTTCTCCAGAGTGGCTGTTGGCAATTTACATCCCGCCCATCAGCGTAGCAAGGCTCCCGTTTCTCCATGGCCTGTCCTGCATTTCTGGTTTTGACACTTTATTCAGCATGGCCCTTTTGACCGATGGGAAGCGAGACTTCTTTGTAGCGCTGATTTGCCTTTCCAGGTTGCTTGGTTGGCCAAAAAGGGCGTATGCGTTTTTTCCTGAATATATTCAGGAAAAAACGCATACGCCCTTTTTGTCCTAGGGCATCATGGTCGAGGTTTTGCCGATTTTCCTGTGCTTTAAAGGCGATTCGAATCTACCTCCTGAAATCTGTTTCCTGCAATTCTGCCTTGCTTTCAAATCCTCTTCGTTGCCTTCCCTCAATATATTTGTGGACGAGAGTTAACATTTATAACTCTGCAGGTTTGTGAATTGCAGTGCCCCTGAGTTCCATTTTTCAACTCGATTTCTTGGGAGCTGGCCGCAAAATCGCAGGATTGCTTCAGGCCCTATTGTGGTTCCGGGCAGCAGGCTGAGCCTGTGGTTAATTCTTCTTCCTGATGGGAAAATAGAGTGACCTGTGCCTGTCCCCACACCTAGACCTAGTCTCTCATTGGTTCCCCCTCTTCCCGTTCATCCTCAGGACAAATTTGCAACCTGTAAGGAACAGGAGGTTAAAGGTGCTCATTCTCCAAGGAGGGAGATTGCTAGTAAAGCGGCTGTAATGGCGAGCCCGAGCACAAGGAGATGAGAAATGAGGTGCGTTTTAGAAACCTTTCCCGATCACACAGTGTACCATCTTCTGTGTTTTTCATGCATGTTTTCGATGTAGGAAGATGCCCTTGAACCTGGAGATTTTGGACCCATGGGATGGGTACAACGCAGTATTACTCTAAAGGGTCTGCGTTTGCTCACCCAACCTCACCAAACCTCTCAGCCCGAAGAGTGTCCACCCTTATGTCTCAATCAGCTGTGGGTCTAGATATGGTCAATCCAGGTGGCATCACAGCCCCTGAACGAATTTTGTAAGAATTTCTCTCTCTTTCACTGTCTTTGTTTCACGGGTTTTTAAAAGTAATTGATTTTTATAATGGGGTTTAGCTGCTTTTCACTGCTGTGTTTATGCCGCTTTACACCCACTTGACTCACTTACAGAGGGATATCAATACATTGGTTTTAAGATTCTTACTAGTCAGATATATTCTTGGGCGGTGAACAGGGGGTTTTTGCGTCCAGTTCACTGAGCAAGGAGTAGGTCTTGTCTATTACATATTGGGTTTATGGATTGCTATCTGAGCTAATTTGAAACCCTTGTTTTATGAGTCACCCCACCTCACCGTTCACGTTAAGCAGCCATAGTGTGTTTTCTAAACGTGCGACTCTGTTCTGTTTGTAATTCAGTTCAAGTGTAGCGGTTTTTACATTCCCTCTATAAGTGATATCTTATGATAAGTGCCTTTTTCTGTGTGACTTATTTCACTTAGAATCGTCGTACCTAAATCTTCTCATCATGCTGCTACTAGCATTATGATGTTGATTTCATTGCTGAGTGATATTCCATTGTACATAAGGACCACAACTTCTTTATCCATTTTTCTCTTTCCTGGGATATTGAAGGTGTAATGAAGTGGAGGTTCTTGTCAACAGAGCAGCCCTAAACTTTGGGGTGCCTGTGTCTTGCTGATTTTTAGTTTTCCCAATTTATACGCCCATGAGTGGAAGTGCCCTATGCTCTCTAAGCTGAGTTTTTTAGATGTTTCTGGACACACCGTACACTTCTCCAGAGTGGCTGTTGGCAATTTACATCCCGCCCATCAGCGTAACAAGGCTCCCGTTTCTCCATGGCCTGTCCTGCATTTCTGGTTTTGACAATTTATTCAGCATGGCCCTTTTGACCGATGGGAAGCGAGACTTCTTTGTAGCGCTGATTTACCTTTCCAGGTTGCTTGGTTGGCCAAAAAGGGCGTATGCGTTTTTTCCTGAATATATTCAGGAAAAAACGCATACGCCCTTTTTGGCCAAGGGCATCATGGTCGAGGTTTTGCCGCTTTTCCTGTGCTTTAAAGGCGATTCGAATCTACCTCCTGAAATCTGTTTCCTGCAATTCTGCCTTGCTTTCAAATCCTCTTCGTTGCCTTCCCTCAATATATTTGTGGACGAGAGTTATCATTTCTAACTCTGCAGGTTTGTGAATTGCAGTGCCCCTGAGTTCCATTTTTCAACTCGATTTCTTGGGAGCTGGCCGCAAAAGCGCAGGATTGCTTCAGGCCCTATTGTGGTTCCGGGCGGCAGGTTGAGCCTGTGGTTAATTCTTCTTCCTGATGGGAAAATAGAGTGACTTGTGCCTGTCCCCACACCTAGACCTAGTCTCTCATTGGTTCCCCCTCTTCCCGTTCATCCTCAGGACAAATTTGCAACCTGTACGGAACAGGAGGTTAAAGGTGCTGATTCTCCAAGGAGGGAGATTGCTAGTAAAGCGGCTGTAATGGCCGGCCCGAGCACAAGGAGATGAGAAATGAGGTGCGTTTTAGAAACCTTTCCCGATCACACGGTGTACCATCTTCTGGGTTTCTCATGCATGTTTTCGATGAAGGAAGATGCCCTTGAACCTGGAGATTTTGGACCCATGGGATGGGTACCACGCAGTATTACTTTAAAGGGTCTGCGTTTGCTCACCCAACCTCACCAAACCTCTCAGCCCGAAGAGTGTCCACCCTTATGTCTCAATCAGCTGTGGGTCTAGAGATGGTCAATAAAGGTGGCATCCCAGCCCCTGAACGAATTCTGTATGAATTTCTCTCTCTTTCACTGTCTTTGTTTCACGGGTTTTTAAAAGTAATTGATTTTTATAATGGGGTTTAGCTGCTTTTCACTGCTGTGTTTATGCCGCTTACACCCACTTGACTCACTTACAGAGAGATATCAATACATTGGTTTTAAGAGTCTTACTAGTCAGATATATTCTTGGGCGGTGAACAGGGGGTGTTGAATCCAGTTCACTGAGCAAGGAGTAGGTCTTGTCTGTTACATATTGGGTTTATGGAACAGTATCTGAGCTAATTTGAAACCCTTGTTTTATGCATCACCCCACCTCATCTTTCCCGTTAAGCAGCCATAGTGTGTTTTCTAAACGTGTGACGCTGTTCTGTTTTGTAATTCAGTTCAAGTGTAGCGGTTTTTACATTCCCTCTATAAGTGATATCTTATGATAAGTGCCTTTTTCTGTGTGACTTATTTCACTTAGTATCGTCATACCTAAATCTTCTCATCATGCTGCTACTAGCATTATGATGTTGATTTCATTGCTGAGTGATATTCCATTGTACATAAGGACCACAAGTTCTTTATCCATTTTTCTCTTTCCTGGGATATTGAAGGTGTAATGAAGTGGAGGTTCTTGTCAACAGAGCAGCCCTAAACTTTGGGGTGCCTGTGTCTTGCTGATTTTTAGTTTTCCCAATTTATACGCCCGTGTGTGGAAGTGCCCTATGCTCTCTAAGCTGAGTTTTTTAGGTGTTTCAGGACACACCGTACACTTCTCCAGAGTGGCTGTTGGCAATTTACATCCCGCCCATCAGCGTAGCAAGGCTCCCGTTTCTCCATGGCCTGTCCTGCATTTCTGGTTTTGACACTTTATTCAGCATGGCCCTTTTGACCGATGGGAAGCGAGACTTCTTTGTAGCGCTGATTTGCCTTTCCAGGTTGCTTGGTTGGCCAAAAAGGGCGTATGCGTTTTTTCCTGAATATATTCAGGAAAAAACGCATACGCCCTTTTTGGCCTAGGGAATCATGGTCGAGGTTTTGCCGATTTTCCTGTGCTTTAAAGGCGATTCGAATCTACCTCCTGAAATCTGTTTCCTGCAATTCTGCCTTGCTTTCAAATCCTCTTCGTTGCCTTCCCTCAATATATTGGTGGACGAGAGTTAACGTTTATAACTCTGCAGGTTTGTGAATTGCAGTGCACCTGAGCTCCATTTTTCAACTCGCTTTCTTGGGAGCTGGCCCCAAAAGCGCAGGATTGCTTCAGGCCCTATTGTGGTTCCGGGCGGCAGTCTGAGCCTTTGGTTAATTCTTCTTCCTGATGGGAAAATAGAGTGACCTGTGCCTGTCCCCACACCTAGACCTAGTCTCTCATTGGTTCCCCCTCTTCCCATTCATCCTCAGGACAAATTTGCAACCTGTACGGAACAGGAGGTTAAAGGTGCTCATTCTCCAAGGAGGGAGATTGCTAGTAAAGCGGCTGTAATGGCCGGCCCGAGCACAAGGAGATGAGAAATGAGGTGCGTTTTAGAAACCTTTCCCGATCACACGGTGTACCGTCTTCTGGGTTTCTCATGCATGTTTTCGATGTAGGAAGATGCCCTTGAAGCTAGAGATTTGGGACCTATGGGATGGGTACCACGCAGTATTACTTTAAAGGGTCTGCGTTTGCTCACCCAACCTCACCAAACCTCTCAGCCCGAAGAGTGTCCACCCTTATGTCTCAATCAGCTGTGGGTCTAGAGATGGTCAATAAAGGTGGCATCCCAGCCCCTGAACGAATTTTGTAAGAATTTCTCTCTCTTTCACTGTCTTTGTTTCACGGGTTTTTAAAAGTAATTGATTTTTATAATGGGGTTTAGCTGCTTTTCACTGCTGTGTTTATGCTGCTTTACACCCACTTGACTCACTTACAGAGAGATATCAATACATAGCTTTGAAGATTCTTCCTAGTCAGATATATTCTTGGGCGGTGAACAGGGTGTTTTGGCGTCCAGTTCACTGAGCAAGGAGTAGGTCTTGTCTATTACATATTGGGTTTATGGAACGCTATCTGAGCTAATTTGAAACCCTTGTTTTATGCGTCACCCCACCTCACCGTTCCCGTTAAGCAGCCATAGTGTGTTTTCTAAACGTGGGACTCTGTTCTGTTTTGTAATTCAGTTCAAGTGGAGCGGTTTTTACATTCCCTCTATAAGTGATATCTTACGATAAGTGTCTTTCTGTGTGACTTATTTCACTTAGAATCGTTGTACCTAAATCCACTCATCATGCTGCTACTAGCCTTATGACGTTGATTTCATGCCTGAGTGATATTGCATTGTACATAAGGACCACAACTTCTTTATCCATTTTTCTCTTTCCTGGGATATTTAAGGTGTAATGAAGTGGAGGTTCTTGTCAACAGAGCAGCCCTAAACTTTGGGGTGCCTGTGTCTTGCTGATTTTTAGTTTTCCCAATTTATACGCCCATGAGTGGAAGTGCCCTATGCTCTCTAAGCTGAGTTTTTTAGAGGTTTCAGGACACACCGTACACTTCTCCAGAGTGGCTGTTGGCAATTTACAACCCGCCCATCAGCGTAGCAAGGCTCCCGTTTCTCCATGGCCTGTCCTGCATTTCTGGTTTTGACACTTTATTCAGCATGGCCCTTTTGACCGATGGGAAGCGAGACTTCTTTGTAGCGCTGATTTGCCTTTCCAGGTTGCTTGGTTGGCCAAAAAGGGCGTATGCGGTTTTTGCTGAATATATTCAGGAAAAAACGCATACGCCCTTTTTGGCCAAGGGCATCATGGTCGAGGTTTTGCCGCTTTTCCTGTGCTTTAAAGGTGATTCGAATCTACCTCCTGAAATCTGTTTCCTGCAATTCTGCCTTGCTTTCAAATCCTCTTCGTTGCCTTCCCTCAATATATTTGTGGACGAGAGTTAACATTTATAACTCTACAGGTTTGTGAATTGCAGTGCCCCTGAGCTCCATTTTTCAACTCGCTTTCTAGGGAGCTGGCCCCAAAAGCGCAGGATTGCTTCAGGCCCTATTGTGGTTCCGGGCGGCAGGCTGAGCCTGTGGTTAATTCTTCTTCCTGATGGGAAAATAGAGTGACCTGTGCCTGTCCCCACACCTAGACCTAGTCTCTCATTGGTTCCCCCTCTTCCCGTTCATCCTCAGGACAAATTGCAACCTGTACGGAACAGGAGGTTAAAGGTGCTCATTCTCCAAGGAGGGAGATTGCTAGTAAAGCGGCTGGAATGGCGAACCCGAGCACAAGGAGATGAGAAATGAGGTGCGTTTTAGAAACCTTTCCCGATCACATGGTGTACC
Source organism: Balaenoptera borealis (assembly GCF_965194805.1). NCBI lineage: Eukaryota > Metazoa > Chordata > Mammalia > Artiodactyla > Balaenopteridae > Balaenoptera > Balaenoptera borealis. The sequence continues at coordinate 93,125 of NW_028123606.1, forward strand.
ATCTTCTGGGTTTCTCATGCATGTTTTCGATGTAGGAAGATGCCCTTGAAGCTGGAGATTTGGGACCTATGGGATGGGTACCACGCAGTATTACTTTAAAGGGTCTGCGTTTGCTCACCCAACCTCACCAAACCTCTCAGCCCCAAGAGTGTCCACCCTTATGTCTCAATCAGCTGTGGGTCTAGATATGGTCAATCCAGGTGGCATCACAGCCCCTGAACGAATTTTGTAAGAATTTCTCTCTCTTTCACTGTCTTTGTTTCACGGGTTTTTAAAAGTAATTGATTTTTATAATGGGGTTTAGCTGCTTTTCACTGCTGTGTTTATGCTGCTTTACACCCACTTGACTCCCTTACAGAGAGATATCAATACATAGCTTTGAAGATTCTTCCTAGTCAGATATATTCTTGGGCGGTGAATAGGAGGTTTTTGCGTCCAGTTCACTGAGCAAGGAGTAGGTCTTGTCTATTACATATTGGGTTTATGGAACGCTATCTGAGCTAATTTGAAACCCTTGTTTTATGCGTCACCCCACCTCACCGTTCCCGTTAAGCAGCCATAGTGTGTTTTCTAAACGTGGGACTCTGTTCTGTTTTGTAATTCAGTTCAAGTGTAGCGGTTTTTACATTCCCTCTATAAGTGATATCTTACGATAAGTGTCTTTCTGTGTGACTTATTTCACTTAGAATCGTCGTACCTAAATCCACTCATCATGCTGCTACTAGCCTTATGACGTTGATTTCATGCCTCAGTGATATTCCATTGTACATAAGGACCACAACTTCTTTATCCATTTTTCTCTTTCCTGGGATATTGAAGGTGTAATGAAGTGGAGGTTCTTGTCAACAGAGCAGCCCTAAACTTTGGGGTGCCTGTGTCTTGCTGATTTTTAGTTTTCCCAATTTATACACCCATGAGTGGAAGTGCCCTATGCTCTCTAAGCTGAGTTTTTTAGATGTTTCAGGACACACCGTACACTTCTCCAGAGTGGCTGTTGGCAATTTACATCCCGCCCATCAGCGTAGCAAGGCTCCCGTTTCTCCATGGCCTGTCCTGCATTTCTGGTTTTGACACTTTATTCAGCATGGCCCTTTTGACCGATGGGAAGCGAGACTTCTTTGTAGCGCTGATTTGCCTTTCCAGGTTGCTTGGTTGGCCAAAAAGGGCGTATGCGTTTTTTCGTGAATATATTCAGGAAAAAACGCATACGCCCTTTTTGGCCAAGGGCATCATGGTCGAGGTTTTGCCGCTTTTCCTGTGCTTTAAAGGCGATTCGAATCTACCTCCTGAAATCTGTTTCCTGTAATTCTGCCTTGCTTTCAAATCCTCTTCGTTGCCTTCCCTCAATATATTTGTGGACGAGAGTTATCATTTCTAACTCTGCAGGTTTGTGAATTGCAGTGCCCCTGAGCTCCATTTTTCAACTCGCTTTCTTGGGATGTGTCCGCAAAAGCGCAGGATTGCTTCAGGCCCTATTGTGGTTCCGGGCGGCAGGCTGAGCCTGTGGTTAATTCTTCTTCCTGATGGGAAAATAGAGTGACCTGTGCCTGTCCCCACACCTAGACCTAGTCTCTCATTGGTTCCCCCTCTTCCCGTTCATCCTCAGGACAAATTTGCAACCTGTACGGAACAGGAGGTTAAAGGTGCTCATTCTCCAAGGAGGGAGATTGCTAGTAAAGCGGTTGTAATGGCGAGCCCGAGCACAAGGAGATGAGAAATGAGGTCCGTTTTGGAAACCTTTCCCGATCACGCGGTGTACCATCTTCTGTGTTTCTCATGCATGTTTTCGATGTAGGAAGATGCCCTTGAACCTGGAGATTTTGGTCCAATGGGATGGGTACCACGCAGTATTACTTTAAAGGGTCTGCGTTTGCTCACCCACCCTCACCAAACCTCTCAGCCCCAAGAGTGTCCACCCTTATGTCTCAATCAGCTGTGGGTCTAGAGATGGTCAATAAAGGTGGCATCCCAGCCCCTGAACGAATTCTGTATGAATTTCTCTCTCTTTCACTGTCTTTGTTTCACGGGTTTTTAAAAGTAATTGATTTTTATAATGGGGTTTAGCTGCTTTTCACTGCTGTGTTTATGCCGCTTTACACCCACTTGACTCACTTACAGAGAGATATCAATACATTGGTTTTAAGAGTCTTACTAGTCAGATATATTCTTGGGCGGTGAACAGGGGGTGTTGAATCCAGTTCACTGAGCAAGGAGTAGGTCTTGTCTGTTACATATTGGGTTTATGGAACAGTATCTGAGCTAATTTGAAACACTTGTTTTATGCGTCACCCCACCTCACCGTTCCCGTTAAGCAGCCATATTGTGTTTTATAAACGTGTGACGCTGTTCTGTTTTGTAATTCAGTTCAAGTGTAGCGGTTTTTACATTCCCTCTATAAGTGATATCTTACGATAAGTGTCTTTCTGTGTGACTTATTTCACTTAGAATCTTCGTACCTAAATCCACTCATCATGCTGCTACTAGCCTTATGATGTTGATTTCATGCCTGAGTGATATTCCATTGTACATAAGGACCACAACTTCTTTATCCATTTTTCTCTTTCCTGGGATATTTAAGGTGTAATGAAGTGGAGGTTCTTGTCAACAGAGCAGCCCTAAACTTTGGGGTGCCTGTGTCTTGCTGATTTTTAGTTTTCCCAATTTATACGCCCATGAGTGGAAGTGCCCTATGCTCTCTAAGCTGAGTTTTTTAGATGTTTCAGGACACACCGTACACTTCTCCAGAGTGGCTGTTGGCAATTTACATCCCACCCATCAGCGTAGCAAGGCTCCCGTTTCTCCATGGCCTGTCCTGCATTTCTGGTTTTGACAATTTATTCAGCATGGCCCTTTTGACCGATGGGAAGCGAGACTTCTTTGTAGCGCTGATTTACCTTTCCAGGTTGCTTGGTTGGCCAAAAAGGGCGTATGCGTTTTTTCCTGAATATATTCAGGAAAAAACGCATACGCCCTTTTTGGCCAAGGGCATCATGGTCGAGGTTTTGCCGCTTTTCCTGTGCTTTAAAGGCGATTCGAATCTACCTCCTGAAATCTGTTTCCTGCAATTCTGCCTTGCTTTCAAATCCTCTTCGTTGCCTTCCCTCAATATATTTGTGGACGAGAGTTATCATTTCTAACTCTGCAGGTTTGTGAATTGCAGTGCCCCTGAGTTCCATTTTTCAACTCGATTTCTTGGGAGCTGGCCGCAAAAGCGCAGGATTGCTTCAGGCCCTATTGTGGTTCCGGGCGGCAGGCTGAGCCTGTGGTTAATTCTTCTTCCTGATGGGAAAATAGAGTGACTTGTGCCTGTCCCCACACCTAGACCTAGTCTCTCATTGGTTCCCCCTCTTCCCGTTCATCCTCAGGACAAATTTGCAACCTGTACGGAATAGGAGGTTAAAGGTGCTGATTCTCCAAGGAGGGAGATTGCTAGTAAAGCGGCTGTAATGGCCGGCCCGAGCACAAGGAGATGAGAAATGAGGTGCGTTTTAGAAACCTTTCCCGATCACACGGTGTACCATCTTCTGGGTTTCTCATGCATGTTTTCGATGTAGGAAGATGCCCTTGAACCTGGAGATTTTGGACCCATGGGATGGGTACCACGCAGTATTACTTTAAAGGGTCTGCGTTTGCTCACCCAACCTCACCAAACCTCTCAGCCCGAAGAGTGTCCACCCTTATGTCTCAATCAGCTGTGGGTCTAGAGATGGTCAATAAAGGTGGCATCCCAGCCCCTGAACGAATTCTGTATGAATTTCTCTCTCTTTCACTGTCTTTGTTTCACGGGTTTTTAAAAGTAATTGATTTTTATAATGGGGTTTAGCTGCTTTTCACTGCTGTGTTTATGCCGCTTACACCCACTTGACTCACTTACAGAGAGATATCAATACATTGGTTTTAAGAGTCTTACTAGTCAGATATATTCTTGGGCGGTGAACAGGGGGTGTTGAATCCAGTTCACTGAGCAAGGAGTAGGTCTTGTCTGTTACATATTGGGTTTATGGAACAGTATCTGAGCTAATTTGAAACCCTTGTTTTATGCATCACCCCACCTCATCTTTCCCGTTAAGCAGCCATAGTGTGTTTTCTAAACGTGTGACGCTGTTCTGTTTTGTAATTCAGTTCAAGTGTAGCGGTTTTTACATTCCCTCTATAAGTGATATCTTATGATAAGTGCCTTTTTCTGTGTGACTTATTTCACTTAGTATCGTCATACCTAAATCTTCTCATCATGCTGCTACTAGCATTATGATGTTGATTTCATTGCTGAGTGATATTCCATTGTACATAAGGACCACAAGTTCTTTATCCATTTTTCTCTTTCCTGGGATATTGAAGGTGTAATGAAGTGGAGGTTCTTGTCAACAGAGCAGCCCTAAACTTTGGGGTGCCTGTGTCTTGCTGATTTTTAGTTTTCCCAATTTATACGCCCGTGTGTGGAAGTGCCTTATGCTCTCTAAGCTGAGTTTTTTAGGTGTTTCAGGACACACCGTACACTTCTCCAGAGTGGCTGTTGGCAATTTACATCCCGCCCATCAGCGTAGCAAGGCTCCCGTTTCTCCATGGCCTGTCCTGCATTTCTGGTTTTGACACTTTATTCAGCATGGCCCTTTTGACCGATGGGAAGCGAGACTTCTTTGTAGCGCTGATTTGCCTTTCCAGGTTGCTTGGTTGGCCAAAAAGGGCGTATGCGTTTTTTCCTGAATATATTCAGGAAAAAACGCATACGCCCTTTTTGGCCTAGGGAATCATGGTCGAGGTTTTGCCGATTTTCCTGTGCTTTAAAGGCGATTCGAATCTACCTCCTGAAATCTGTTTCCTGCAATTCTGCCTTGCTTTCAAATCCTCTTCGTTGCCTTCCCTCAATATATTTGTGGACGAGAGTTAACGTTTATAACTCTGCAGGTTTGTGAATTGCAGTGCACCTGAGCTCCATTTTTCAACTCGCTTTCTTGGGAGCTGGCCCCAAAAGCGCAGGATTGCTTCAGGCCCTATTGTGGTTCCGGGCGGCAGGCTGAGCCTGTGGTTAATTCTTCTTCCTGATGGGAAAATAGAGTGACCTGTGCCTGTCCCCACACCTAGACCTAGTCTCTCATTGGTTCCCCCTCTTCCCGTTCATCCTCAGGACAAATTGCAACCTGTACGGAACAGGAGGTTAAAGGTGCTCATTCTCCAAGGAGGGAGATTGCTAGTAAAGCGGCTGGAATGGCGAACCCGAGCACAAGGAGATGAGAAATGAGGTGCGTTTTAGAAACCTTTCCCTATCACACGGTGTACCGTCCTCTGGGTTTCTCATGCATGTTTTCGATGTAGGAAGATGCCCTTGAAGCTAGTGATTTGGGACCTATGGGATGGGTACCACGCAGTATTACTTTAAAGGGTCTGCGTTTGCTCACCCAACCTCACCAAACCTCTCAGCCCGAAGAGTGTCCACCCTTATGTCTCAATCAGCTGTGTGTCTAGAGATGGTCAATAAAGGTGGCATCCCAGCCCCTGAACGAATTTTGTAAGAATTTCTCTCTCTTTCACTGTCTTTGTTTCACGGGTTTTTAAAAGTAATTGATTTTTATAATGGGGTTTAGCTGCTTTTCACTGCCGTGTTTATGCTGCTTTACACCCACTTGACTCACTTACAGAGAGATATCAATACATAGCTTTGAAGATTCTTCCTAGTCAGATATATTCTTGGGCGGTGAACAGGGGTTTTGTGCGTCCAGTTCACTGAGCAAGGAGTAGGTCTTGTCTATTACATATTGCGTTTATGGAACGCTATCTGAGCTAATTTGAAACCCTTGTTTTATGCGTCACCCCACCTCACCGTTCCCGTTAAGCAGCCATAGTGTGCTTTCTAAACGTAGGACTCTGTTCTGTTTTGTAATTCAGTTCAAGTGGAGCCGTTTTTACATTCCCTCTATAAGTGATATCTTACGATAAGTGTCTTTCTGTGTGACTTATTTCACTTAGAATCGTTGTACCTAAATCCACTCATCATGCTGCTACTAGCCTTATGACGTTGATTTCATGCCTGAGTGATATTCCATTGTACATAAGGACCACAACTTCGTTATCCATTTTTCTCTTTCCTGGGATATTTAAGGTGTAATGAAGTGGAGGTTCTTGTCAACAGAGCAGCCCTAAACTTTGGGGTGCCTGTGTCTTGCTGATTTTTGGTTTTCCCAATTTATACGCCCATGAGTGGAAGTGCCCTATGCTCTCTAAGCTGAGTTTTTTAGATGTTTCAGGACACACCGTACACTTCTCCAGAGTGGCTGTTGGCAATTTACATCCCGCCCATCAGCGTAGCAAGGCTCCTGTTTCTCCATGGCCTGTCCTGCATTTCTGGTTTTGACACTTTATTCAGCATGGCCCTTTTGACCGATGGGAAGCGAGACTTCTTTGTAGCGCTGATTTACCTTTCCAGGTTGCTTGGTTGGCCAAAAAGGGCGTATGCGTTTTTTCCTGAATATATTCAGGAAAAAACGCATACGCCCTTTTTGGCCAAGGGCATCATGGTCGAGGTTTTGCCGCTTTTCCTGTGCTTTAAAGGCGATTCGAATCTACCTCCTGAAATCTGTTTCCTGCAATTCTGCCTTGCTTTCAAATCCTCTTCGTTGCCTTCCCTCAATATATTTGTGGACGAGAGTTATCATTTCTAACTCTGCAGGTTTGTGAATTGCAGTGCCCCTGAGCTCCATTTTTCAACACGATTTCTTGGGAGCTGGCCCCAAAAGCGCAGGATTGCTTCAGGCCCTATTGTGGTTCCGGGCGGCAGGCTGAGCCTGTGGTTAATTCTTCTTCCTGATGGGAAAATAGAGTGACCTGTGCCTGTCCCCACACCTAGACCTAGTCTCTCATTGGTTCCCCCTTTTCCCGTTCATCCTCAGGACAAATTGCAACCTGTACGGAACAGGAGGTTAAAGGTGCTCATTCTCCAAGGAGGGAGATTGCTAGTAAAGCGGCTGGAATGGCGAACCCGAGCACAAGGAGATGAGAAATGAGGTGCGTTTTAGAAACCTTTCCCTATCACACGGTGTACCGTCCTCTGGGTTTCTCATGCATGTTTTCGATGTAGGAAGATGCCCTTGAAGCTAGTGATTTGGGACCTATGGGATGGGTACCACGCAGTATTACTTTAAAGGGTCTGCGTTTGCTCACCCAACCTCACCAAACCTCTCAGCCCGAAGGGTGTCCACCCTTATGTCTCAATCAGCTGTGTGTCTAGAGATGGTCAATAAAGGTGGCATCCCAGCCCCTGAACGAATTTTGTAAGAATTTCTCTCTCTTTCACTGTCTTTGTTTCACGGTTTTTTAAAAGTAATTGATTTTTATAATGGGGTTTAGCTGCTTTTCACTGCCGTGTTTATGCTGCTTTACACCCACTTGACTCACTTACAGAGAGATATCAATACATAGCTTTGAAGATTCTTCCTAGTCAGATATATTCTTGGGCGGTGAACAGGGGTTTTGTGCGTCCAGTTCACTGAGCAAGGAGTAGGTCTTGTCTATTACATATTGCGTTTATGGAACGCTATCTGAGCTAATTTGAAACCCTTGTTTTATGCGTCACCCCACCTCACCGTTCCCGTTAAGCAGCCATAGTGTGCTTTCTAAACGTGGGACTCTGTTCTGTTTTGTAATTCAGTTCAAGTGGAGCCGTTTTTACATTCCCTCTATAAGTGATATCTTACGATAAGTGTCTTTCTGTGTGACTTATTTCACTTAGAATCGTTGTACCTAAATCCACTCATCATGCTGCTACTAGCCTTATGACGTTGATTTCATGCCTGAGTGATATTCCATTGTACATAAGGACCACAACTTCGTTATCCATTTTTCTCTTTCCTGGGATATTTAAGGTGTAATGAAGTGGAGGTTCTTGTCAACAGAGCAGCCCTAAACTTTGGGGTGCCTGTGTCTTGCTGATTTTTGGTTTTCCCAATTTATACGCCCATGAGTGGAAGTGCCCTATGCTCTCTAAGCTGAGTTTTTTAGATGTTTCAGGACACACCGTACACTTCTCCAGAGTGGCTGTTGGCAATTTACATCCCGCCCATCAGCGTAGCAAGGCTCCTGTTTCTCCATGGCCTGTCCTGCATTTCTGGTTTTGACACTTTATTCAGCATGGCCCTTTTGACCGATGGGAAGCGAGACTTCTTTGTAGCGCTGATTTACCTTTCCAGGTTGCTTGGTTGGCCAAAAAGGGCGTATGCGTTTTTTCCTGAATATATTCAGGAAAAAACGCATACGCCCTTTTTGGCCAAGGGCATCATGGTCGAGGTTTTGCCGCTTTTCCTGTGCTTTAAAGGCGATTGGAATCTACCTCCTGAAATCTGTTTCCTGCAATTCTGCCTTGCTTTCAAATCCTCTTCGTTGCCTTCCCTCAATATATTTGTGGACGAGAGTTATCATTTCTAACTCTGCAGGTTTGTGAATTGCAGTGCCCCTGAGCTCCATTTTTCAACACGATTTCTTGGGAGCTGGCCGCAAAAGCGCAGGATTGCTTCAGGCCCTATTGTGGTTCCGGGCGGCAGGCTGAGCCTGTGGTTAATTCTTCTTCCTGATGGGAAAATAGAGTGACTTGTGCCTGTCCCCACACCTAGACCTAGTCTCTCATTGGTTCCCCCTCTTCCCGTTCATCCTCAGGACAAATTTGCAACCTGTACGGAATAGGAGGTTAAAGGTGCTGATTCTCCAAGGAGGGAGATTGCTAGTAAAGCGGCTGTAATGGCCGGCCCGAGCACAAGGAGAAGAGAAATGAGGTGCGTTTTAGAAACCTTTCCCGATCACACGGTGTACCATCTTCTGGGTTTCTCATGCATGTTTTCGATGTAGGAAGATGCCCTTGAACCTGGAGATTTTGGACCCATGGGATGGGTACCACGCAGTATTACTTTAAAGGGTCTGCGTTTGCTCACCCAACCTCACCAAACCTCTCAGCCCGAAGAGTGTCCACCCTTATGTCTCAATCAGCTGTGGGTCTAGAGATGGTCAATAAAGGTGGCATCCCAGCCCCTGAACGAATTCTGTATGAATTTCTCTCTCTTTCACTGTCTTTGTTTCACGGGTTTTTAAAAGTAATTGATTTTTATAATGGGGTTTAGCTGCTTTTCACTGCTGTGTTTATGCCGCTTACACCCACTTGACTCACTTACAGAGAGATATCAATACATTGGTTTTAAGAGTCTTACTAGTCAGATATATTCTTGGGCGGTGAACAGGGGGTGTTGAATCCAGTTCACTGAGCAAGGAGTAGGTCTTGTCTGTTACATATTGGGTTTATGGAACAGTATCTGAGCTAATTTGAAACCCTTGTTTTATGCATCACCCCACCTCATCTTTCCCGTTAAGCAGCCATAGTGTGTTTTCTAAACGTGTGACGCTGTTCTGTTTTGTAATTCAGTTCAAGTGTAGCGGTTTTTACATTCCCTCTATAAGTGATATCTTATGATAAGTGCCTTTTTCTGTGTGACTTATTTCACTTAGTATCGTCATACCTAAATCTTCTCATCATGCTGCTACTAGCATTATGATGTTGATTTCATTGCTGAGTGATATTCCATTGTACATAAGGACCACAAGTTCTTTATCCATTTTTCTCTTTCCTGGGATATTGAAGGTGTAATGAAGTGGAGGTTCTTGTCAACAGAGCAGCCCTAAACTTTGGGGTGCCTGTGTCTTGCTGATTTTTAGTTTTCCCAATTTATACGCCCGTGTGTGGAAGTGCCCTATGCTCTCTAAGCTGAGTTTTTTAGGTGTTTCAGGACACACCGTACACTTCTCCAGAGTGGCTGTTGGCAATTTACATCCCGCCCATCAGCGTAGCAAGGCTCCCGTTTCTCCATGGCCTGTCCTGCATTTCTGGTTTTGACACTTTATTCAGCATGGCCCTTTTGACCGATGGGAAGCGAGACTTCTTTGTAGCGCTGATTTGCCTTTCCAGGTTGCTTGGTTGGCCAAAAAGGGCGTATGCGTTTTTTCCTGAATATATTCAGGAAAAAACGCATACGCCCTTTTTGGCCTAGGGAATCATGGTCGAGGTTTTGCCGATTTTCCTGTGCTTTAAAGGCGATTCGAATCTACCTCCTGAAATCTGTTTCCTGCAATTCTGCCTTGCTTTCAAATCCTCTTCGTTGCCTTCCCTCAATATATTTGTGGACGAGAGTTAACGTTTATAACTCTGCAGGTTTGTGAATTGCAGTGCACCTGAGCTCCATTTTTCAACTCGCTTTCTTGGGAGCTGGCCCCAAAAGCGCAGGATTGCTTCAGGCCCTATTGTGGTTCCGGGCGGCAGGCTGAGCCTGTGGTTAATTCTTCTTCCTGATGGGAAAATAGAGTGACCTGTGCCTGTCCCCACACCTAGACCTAGTCTCTCATTGGTTCCCCCTCTTCCCGTTCATCCTCAGGACAAATTGCAACCTGTATGGAACAGGAGGTTAAAGGTGCTCATTCTCCAAGGAGGGAGATTGCTAGTAAAGCGGCTGTAATGGCGAGCCCGAGCACAAGGAGATGAGAAATGAGGTGCGTTTTAGAAACCTTTCCCGATCACACGGTGTACCGTCTTCTGGGTTTCTCATGCATGTTTTCGATGTAGAAAGATGCCCTTGAACCTGGATATTTTGGACCGATGGGATGGGTACCACGCAGTATTACTTTAAAGGGTCTGCGTTTGCTCACCCAACCTCACCAAACCTCTCAGCCCCAAGAGTGTCCACCCTTATGTCTCAATCAGCTGTGGGTCTAGAGATGGTCAATAAAGGTGGCATCCCAGCCCCTGAACGAATTTTGTAAGAATTTCTCTCTCTTTCACTGTCTTTGTTTCACGGGTTTTTAAAAGTAATTGATTTTTATAATGGGGTTTAGCTGCTTTTCACTGCTGTTTTATGGTGCTTTCCACTGCTGTTTTTATGGTGCTTTCCACCCACTTGACTCACTTACAGAGAGATATCAATACATAGCTTTGAAGAGTCTTCCTAGTCAGATATATTCTTGGGCGGTGAATAGGGGGGTTTTGCGTCCAGTTCACTGAGCAAGGAGTAGGTCTTGTCTATTACATATTGGGTTTATGGAAAGCTATCTGAGCTAATTTGAAACCCTTGTTTTATGCGTCACCCCACCTTACCGTTCCCGTTAAGCAGCCATAGTGTGTTTTCTAAACGTGGGACTCTGTTCTGTTTTGTAATTCAGTTCAAGTGTAGCGGTTTTTACATTCCCTCTATAAGTGATATCTTACGATAAGTGTCTTTCTGTGTGACTTATTTCACTTAGAATCGTCGTACCTAAATCCACTCATCATGCTGCTACTAGCCTTATGACGTTGATTTCATGCCTGAGTGATATTCCATTGTACATAAGGACCACAACTTCTTTATCCATTTTTCTCTTTCCTGGGATATTTAAGGTGTAATGAAGTGGAGGTTCTTGTCAACAGAGCAGCCCTAAACTTTGGGGTGCCTGTGTCTTGCTGAATTTTAGTTTTCCCAATTTATACGCCCATGAGTGGAAGTGCCCTATGCTCTCTAAGCTGAGTTTTTTAGATGTTTCAGGACACACCGTACACTTCTCCAGAGTGGCTGTTGGCACTTTACATCCCGCCCATCAGCGTAGCAAGGCTCCCGTTTCTCCATGGCCTGTCCTGCATTTCTGGTTTTGACACTTTATTCAGCATGGCCCTTTTGACCGATGGGAAGCGAGAATTCTTTGTAGCGCTGATTTGCCTTTCCAGGTTGCTTGGTTGGCCAAAAAGGCCGTATGTGTTTTTTGCTGAATATATTCAGGAAAAAACGCATACGCCCTTTTTGGCCAAGGGCATCATGGTCGAGGTTTTGCCGCTTTTCCTGTGCTTTAAAGGCGATTCAAATCTACCTCCTGAAATCTGTTTCCTGCAATTCTGCCTTGCTTTCAAATCCTCTTCGTTGCCTTCCCTCAATATATTTGTGGACGAGAGTTATCGTTTCTAACTCTGCAGGTTTGTGAATTGCAGTGCCCCTGAGCTCCATTTTTCAACTCGCTTTCTTGGGATGTGGCCGCAAAAGCGCAGGATTGCTTCAGGCCCTATTGTGGTTCCGGGCGGCAGGCTGAGCCTGTGGTTAATTCTTCTTCCTGATGGGAAAATAGAGTGACCTGTGCCTGTCCCCACACCTAGACCTAGTCTCTCATTGGTTCCCCCTCTTCCCGTTCATCCTCAGGACAAATTTGCAACCTGTACGGAACAGGAGGTTAAAGGTGCTGATTCTCCAAGGAGGGAGATTGCTAGTAAAGCGGCTGTAATGGCGAGCCCGAGCACAAGGAGATGAGAAATGAGGTGCGTTTTAGAAACCTTTCCCGATCACACGGTGTACCGTCTTCTGGGTTTCTCATGCATGTTTTCGATGTAGGAAGATGCCCTTGAACCTGGAGATTTTGGACCCATGGGATGGGTACCACGCAGTATTACTTTAAACGGTCTGCGTTTGCTCACCCAACCTCTCCAAACCTCTCAGCCCCAAGAGTGTCCACCCTTATGTCTCAATCAGCTGTGGGTCTAGAGATGGTCAATAAAGGTGGCATCCCAGCCCCTGAACGAATTCTGTATGAATTTCTCTCTCTTTCACTATCTTTGTTTCACGGGTTTCTAAAAGTAATTGATTTTTATAATGGGGTTTAGCTGCTTTTCACTGCTGTGTTTATGCCGCTTTACACCCACTTGACTCCCTTACAGAGGGATATCAATACATTGGTTTTAAGATTCTTACTAATCAGTTATATTCTTGGGCGGTGAACAGGGGGTGTTGAGTCCAGTTCACTGAGCAAGGAATAGGTCTTGTTTATTACATATTGGGTTTATGGAACGGTTTCTGAGCTAATTTGAAACCCTTGTTTTATGCATCACCCCACCTCACCTTTCCCTTTAAGCAGCCATAGTGTGTCTTCTAAACGTGTGACGCTGTTCTGTTTTGTAATTCAGTTCAAGTGTAGCGGTTTTTACATTCCCTCTATAAGTGATATCTTATGATAAGTGTCTTTTTCTGTGTGACTTATTTCACTTAGAATCGTCGTACCTAAATGCTCTCATCATGCTGCTACTAGCCTTATGACGTTAATTTCATGGCTGAGTGATATGCCATTGTACAGAAGGACCACAACTTCCTTATCCATTTTTCTCTTTCCTGGGATATTTAAGGTGTAACGAAGTGGAGGTTCTTGTCAACAGAGCAGCCCTAAACTTTGGGGTGCCTGTGTCTTGCTGATTTTTAGTTTTCCCAATTTATACGCCCATGAGTGGAAGTGCCCTATGCTCTCTAAGCTGAGATTTTTAGATGTTTCAGGACACACCGTACACGTCTCCAGAGTGGCTGTTGGCAATTTACATCCCGCCCATCAGCGTAGCAAGGCTCCCGTTTCTCCATGGCCTGTCCTGCATTTCTGGTTTTGACACTTTATTCAGCATGGCCCTTTTGACCGATGGGAAGCGAGACTTCTTTGTAGCGCTGATTTGCCTTTCCAGGTTGCTTGGTTGGCCAAAAAGGGCGTATGCGTTTTTTCCTGAATATATTCAGGAAAAAACGCATACGCCCTTTTTGGCCAAGGGCATCATGGTCGAGGTTTTGCCTCTTTTCTTGTGCTTTAAAGGCGATTCGACTCTACCTCCTGAAATCTGTTTCCTGCAATTCTGCCTTGCTTTCAAATCCTCTTCGTTGCCTTCCCTCAATATATTTGTGGACGAGAGTTATCATTTCTAACTCTGCAGGTTTGTGAATTGCAGTGCCCCTGAGCTCCATTTTTCAACTCGCTTTCTTGGGAGCTGGCTGCAAAAGCGCAGGATTGCTTCAGGCCCTATTGTGGTTCCGGGCGGGAGGCTGAGCCTCTGGTTAATTCTTCTTCCTGATGGGAAAATAGAGTGACCTGTGCCTGTCCCCACACCTAGACCTAGTCTCTCATTGGTTCCCCCTCTTCCCGTTCATCATCAGGACAAATTGCAACCTGTACGGAACAGGAGGTTAAAGGTGCTCATTCTCCAAGGAGGGAGATTGCTAGTAAAGCGACTGTAATGGCCAACCCGAGCACAAGGAGAAGAGAAATGAGGTGCGTTTTAGAAACCTTTCCCGATCACACGGTGTACCATCTTCTGGGTTTCTCATGCATGTTTTCGATGTAGGAAGATGCCCTTGAACCTGGAGATTTTGGACCCATGGGATGGATACCACGCAGTATTACTTTAAAGGGTCTGCGTTTGCTCACCCAACCTCACCAAACCTCTCAGCCCCAAGAGTGTCCACCCTTATGTCTCAATCAGCTGTGGGTCTAGAGATGGTCAATCCAGGTGGCATCACAGCCCCTGAACGAATTCTGTATGAATTTCTCTCTCTTTCACTGTCTTTGTTTCACGGGTTTTTAAAAGTAATTGATTTTTATAATGGGGTTTAGCTGCTTTTCAGTGCTGTGTTTATGCCGCTTTACACCCACTTGACTCACTTACAGAGAGATATCAATACATTGGTTTTAAGAGTCTTACTAGTCAGATATATTCTTGGGCGGTGAACAGGGGGTGTTGAATCCAGTTCACTGAGCAAGGAGTAGGTCTTGTCTGTTACATATTGGGTTTATGGAACAGTATCTGAGCTAATTTGAAACCCTTGTTTTCTGCATCACCCCACCTCACCTTTCCCGTTAAGCAGCCATAGTGTGTTTTCTAAACGTGTGACGCTGTTTAGTTTTGTAATTCAGTTCAAGTGTAGCGGTTTTTACATTCCCTCTATAAGTGATATCTTATGATAAGTGCCTTTTTCTGTGTGACTTATTTCACTTAGAATCCTCGTACCTAAATCTTCTCATCATGCTGCTACTAGCCTTATGATGTTGATTTCATGCCTGAGTGATATTCCATTGTACATAAGGAGCACAACTTCTTTATCCATTTTTCTCTTTCCTGGGATATTTAAGGTGTAATGAAGTGGAGGTTCTTGTCAACAGAGCAGCCCTAAACTTTAGGGTGCCTGTGTCTTGCTGATTTTTAGTTTTCCCAATTTATACGCCCATGAGTGGAAGTGCCCTATGCTCTCTAAGCTGAGTTTTTTAGAGGTTTCAGGACACACCGTACACTTCTCCAGAGTGGCTGTTGGCAATTTACATCCCGCCCATCAGCGTAGCAAGGCTCCCGTTTCTCCATGGCCTGTCCTGCATTTCTGGTTTTGACACTTTATTCAGCATGGCCCTTTTGACCGATGGGAAGCGAGACTTCTTTGCAGCGCTGATTTGCCTTTCCAGGTTGCTTGGTTGGCGAAAAAGGGCGTATGCGTTTTTTCCTGAATATATTCAGGAAAAAACGCATACGCCCTTTTTGGCCAAGGGCATCATGGTCGAGGTTTTGCCGCTTTTCCTGTGCTTTAAAGGCGATTCGAATCTACCTCCTGAAATCTGTTTCCTGTAATTCTGCCTTGCTTTCAAATCCTCTTCGTTGCCTTCCCTCAATATATTTGTGGACGAGAGTTATCATTTCTAACTCTGCAGGTTTGTGAATTGCAGTGCCCCTGAGCTCCATTTTTCAACTCGCTTTCTTGGGAGCTGGCCGCAAAAGCGCAGGATTGCTTCAGGCCCTATTGTGGTTCTGGGCGGCAGGCTGAGCCTGTGGTTAATTCTTCTTCCTGATGGGAAAATAGAGTGACCTGTGCCTGTCCCCACACCTAGACCTAGTCTCTCATTGGTTCCCCCTCTTCCCGTTCATCCTCAGGACAAATTGCAACCTGTACGGAACAGGAGGTTAAAGGTGCTCATTCTCCAAGGAGGGAGATTGCTAGTAAAGCGGCTGGAATGGCGAACCCGAGCACAAGGAGATGAGAAATGAGGTGCGTTTTAGAAACCTTTCCCGATCACACGGTGTACCATCTTCTGGGTTGCTCATGCATGTTTTCGATGTAGGAAGATGCCCTTGAAGCTGGAGATTTGGGACCTATGGGATGGGTACCACGCAGTATTACTTTAAAGGGTCTGCGTTTGCTCACCCAACCTCACCAAACCTCTCAGCCCCAAGAGTGTCCACCCTTATGTCTCAATCAGCTGTGGGTCTAGATATGGTCAATCCAGGTGGCATCACAGCCCCTGAACGAATTTTGTAAGAATTTCTCTCTCTTTCACTGTCTTTGTTTCACGGGTTTTTAAAAGTAATTGATTTTTATAATGGGGTTTAGCTGCTTTTCACTGCTGTGTTTATGCTGCTTTACACCCACTTGACTCCCTTACAGAGAGATATCAATACATAGCTTTGAAGATTCTTCCTAGTCAGATATATTCTTGGGTGGTGAATAGGAGGTTTTTGCGTCCAGTTCACTGAGCAAGGAGTAGGTCTTGTCTATTACATATTGGGTTTATGGAACGCTATCTGAGCTAATTTGAAACCCTTGTTTTATGCGTCACCCCACCTCACCGTTCCCGTTAAGCAGCCATAGTGTGTTTTCTAAACGTGGGACTCTGTTCTGTTTTGTAATTCAGTTCAAGTGTAGCGGTTTTTACATTCCCTCTATAAGTGATATCTTACGATAAGTGTCTTTCTGTGTGACTTATTTCACTTAGAATCGTCGTACCTAAATCCACTCATCATGCTGCTACTAGCCTTATGACGTTGATTTCATGACCTGAGTGATATTCCATTGTACATAAGGACTAAAAGTTCTTTATCCATTTTTCTCTTTCCTGGGATATTTAAGGTGTAATGAAGTGGAGGTTCTTGTCAACAGAGCAGCCCTAAACTTTGGGGTGCCTGTGTCTTGCTGATTTTTAGTTTTCCCAATTTATACGCCCATGAGTGGAAGTGCCCTATGCTCTCTAAGCTGAGTTTTTTAGAGGTTTCAGGACACACCGTACACTTCTCCAGAGTGCTGTTGGCAATTTACATCCTGCCCATCAGCGTAGCAAGGCTCCCGTTTCTCCATGGCCTGTCCTGCATTTCTGGTTTTGACACTTTATTCAGCATGGCCCTTTTGACCGATGGGAAGCGAGACTTCTTTGTAGCGCTGATTTGCCTTTCCAGGTTGCTTGGTTGGCCAAAAAGGGCGTATGCGTTTTTTCCTGAATATATTCAGGAAGAAACGCATACGCCCTTTTTGGCCAAGGGCATCATGGTCGAGGTTTTGCCGCTTTTCCTGTGCTTTAAAGGCGATTGGAATCTACCTCCTGAAATCTGTTTCCTGCAATTCTGCCTTGCTTTCAAATCCTCTTCGTTGCCTTCCCTCAATATATTTGTGGACGAGAGTTATCATTTCTAACTCTGCAGGTTTGTGAATTGCAGTGCCCCTGAGCTCCATTTTTCAACTCGCTTTCTTGGGAGCTGGCCGCAATAGCACAGGACTGCTTCAGGCCCTATTGTGGTTCCGGGCGGCAGGCTGAGCCTGTGGTTAATTCTTCTTCCTGATGGGAAAATAGAGTGACCTGTGCCTGTCCCCACACCTAGACCTAGTCTCTCATTGGTTCCCCCTCTTCCCGTTCATCCTCAGGACAAATTGCAACCTGTACGGAACAGGAGGTTAAAGGTGCTCATTCTCCAAGGAGGGAGATTGCTAGTAAAGTGGCTGGAATGGCGAACTCGTGCACAAGGTGATGAGAAATGAGGTGCGTTTTAGAAACCTTTCCCGATCACATGGTGTACCATCTTCTGGGTTTCTCATGCATGTTTTCGGTGTAGGAAGATGCCCTTGAAGCTGGAGATTTGGGACCTATGGGATGGGTACTACGCAGTATTACTTTAAAGGGTCTGCGTTTGCTCACCCAACCTCACCAAACCTCTCAGCCCCAAGAGTGTCCACCCTTATGTCTCAATCAGGTGTGTGTCTAGAGATGGTCAATAAAGGTGGCATCCCAGCCCCTGAACGAATTTTGTAAGAATTTCTCTCTCTTTCACTGTCTTTGTTTCACGGGTTTTTAAAAGTAATTGATTTTTATAATGGGGTTTAGCTGCTTTTCACTGCTGTTTTTATGGTGCTTTCCACCCACTTGACTCACTTACAGAGAGATATCAATACATAGCTTTGAAGATTCTTCCTAGTCAGATATATTCTTGGGCGGTGAATAGGGGGGTTTTGCGTCCAGTTCACTGAGCAAGGAGTAGGTCTTGTCTATTACATATTGGGTTTATGGAAAGCTATCTGAGCTAATTTGAAACCCTTGTTTTATGCGTCACCCCAACTCACCGTTCCCGTTAAGCAGCCATAGTGTGTTTTCTAAACGTGGGACTCTGTTCTGTTTTGTAATTCAGTTCAAGTGTAGCGGTTTTTACATTCCCTCTATAAGTGATATCTTACGATAAGTGTCTTTCTGTGTGACTTATTTCACTTAGAAACGTCGTACCTAAATCCACTCATCATGCTGCTACTAGCCTTATGACGTTGATTTCATGCCTGAGTGATATTCCATTGTACATAAGGACCACAACTTCTTTATCCATTTTTCTCTTTCCTGGGATATTTAAGGTGTAATGAAGTGGAGGTTCTTGTCAACAGAGCAGCCCTAAACTTTGGGGTGCCTGTGTCTTGCTGAATTTTACTTTTCCCAATTTATACGCCCATGAGTGGAAGTGCCCTATGCTCTCTAAGCTGAGTTTTTTAGATGTTTCAGGACACACCGTACACTTCTCCAGAGTGGCTGTTGGCACTTTACATCCCGCCCATCAGCGTAGCAAGGCTCCCGTTTCTCCATGGCCTGTCCTGCATTTCTGGTTTTGACACTTTATTCAGCATGGCCCTTTTGACCGATGGGAAGCGAGAATTCTTTGTAGCGCTGATTTGCCTTTCCAGGTTGCTTGGTTGGCCAAAAAGGGCGTATGTGTTTTTTGCTGAATATATTCAGGAAAAAACGCATACGCCCTTTTTGGCCAAGGGCATCATGGTCGAGGTTTTGCCGCTTTTCCTGTGCTTTAAAGGCGATTCGAATCTACCTCCTGAAATCTGTTTCCTGCAATTCTGACTTGCTTTCAAATCCTCTTCGTTGCCTTCCCTCAATATATTTGTGGACGAGAGTTATCGTTTCTAACTCTCCAGGTTTGTGAATTGCAGTGCCCCTGAGCTCCATTTTTCAACTCGCTTTCTTGGGATGTGGCCGCAAAAGCGCAGGATTGCTTCAGGCCCTATTGTGGTTCCGGGCGGCAGGCTGAGCCTGTGGTTAATTCTTCTTCCTGATGGGAAAATAGAGTGACCTGTGCCTGTCCCCACACCTAGACCTAGTCTCTCATTGGTTCCCCCTCTTCCCGTTCATCCTCAGGACAAATTTGCAACCTGTACGGAACAGGAGGTTAAAGGTGCTGATTCTCCAAGGAGGGAGATTGCTAGTAAAGCGGCTGTAATGGCGAGCCCGAGCACAAGGAGATGAGAAATGAGGTGCGTTTTAGAAACCTTTCCCGATGACACGGTGTACCGTCTTCTGGGTTTCTCATGCATGTTTTCGATGTAGGAAGATGCCCTTGAACCTGGAGATTTTGGACCCATGGGATGGGTACCACGCAGTATTACTTTAAACGGTCTGCGTTTGCTCACCCAACCTCTCCAAACCTCTCAGCCCCAAGAGTGTCCACCCTTATGTCTCAATCAGCTGTGGGTCTAGAGATGGTCAATAAAGGTGGCATCCCAGCCCCTGAACGAATTCTGTATGAATTTCTCTCTCTTTCACTATCTTTGTTTCACGGGTTTCTAAAAGTAATTGATTTTTATAATGGGGTTTAGCTGCTTTTCACTGCTGTGTTTATGCCGCTTTACACCCACTTGACTCACTTACAGAGGGATATCAATACATTGGTTTTAAGATTCTTACTAATCAGTTATATTCTTGGGCGGTGAACAGGGGGTGTTGAGTCCAGTTCACTGAGCAAGGAATAGGTCTTGTTTATTACATATTGGGTTTATGGAACGGTTTCTGAGCTAATTTGAAACCCTTGTTTTCTGCATCACCCCACCTCACCTTTCCCGTTAAGCAGCCATAGTGTGTTTTCTAAACGTGTGACGCTGTTTAGTTTTGTAATTCAGTTCAAGTGTAGCGGTTTTTACATTCCCTCTATAAGTGATATCTTATGATAAGTGCCTTTTTCTGTGTGACTTATTTCACTTAGAATCCTCGTACCTAAATCTTCTCATCATGCTGCTACTAGCCTTATGATGTTGATTTCATGCCTGAGTGATATTCCATTGTACATAAGGAGCACAACTTCTTTATCCATTTTTCTCTTTCCTGGGATATTTAAGGTGTAATGAAGTGGAGGTTCTTGTCAACAGAGCAGCCCTAAACTTTAGGGTGCCTGTGTCTTGCTGATTTTTAGTTTTCCCAATTTATACGCCCATGAGTGGAAGTGCCCTATGCTCTCTAAGCTGAGTTTTTTAGAGGTTTCAGGACACACCGTACACTTCTCCAGAGTGGCTGTTGGCAATTTACATCCCGCCCATCAGCGTAGCAAGGCTCCCGTTTCTCCATGGCCTGTCCTGCATTTCTGGTTTTGACACTTTATTCAGCATGGCCCTTTTGACCGATGGGAAGCGAGACTTCTTTGCAGCGCTGATTTGCCTTTCCAGGTTGCTTGGTTGGCCAAAAAGGGCGTATGCGTTTTTTCCTGAATATATTCAGGAAAAAACGCATACGCCCTTTTTGGCCAAGGGCATCATGGTCGAGGTTTTGCCGCTTTTCCTGTGCTTTAAAGGCGATTCGAATCTACCTCCTGAAATCTGTTTCCTGTAATTCTGCCTTGCTTTCAAATCCTCTTCGTTGCCTTCCCTCAATATATTTGTGGACGAGAGTTATCATTTCTAACTCTGCAGGTTTGTGAATTGCAGTGCCCCTGAGCTCCATTTTTCAACTCGCTTTCTTGGGAGCTGGCCGCAATAGCACAGGACTGCTTCAGGCCCTATTGTGGTTCCGGGCGGCAGGCTGAGCCTGTGGTTAATTCTTCTTCCTGATGGGAAAATAGAGTGACCTGTGCCTGTCCCCACACCTAGACCTAGTCTCTCATTGGTTCCCCCTCTTCCCGTTCATCCTCAGGACAAATTGCAACCTGTACGGAACAGGAGGTTAAAGGTGCTCATTCTCCAAGGAGGGAGATTGCTAGTAAAGTGGCTGGAATGGCGAACTCGTGCACAAGGTGATGAGAAATGAGGTGCGTTTTAGAAACCTTTCCCGATCACATGGTGTACCATCTTCTGGGTTTCTCATGCATGTTTTCGGTGTAGGAAGATGCCCTTGAAGCTGGAGATTTGGGACCTATGGGATGGGTACCACGCAGTATTACTTTAAAGGGTCTGCGTTTGCTCACCCAACCTCACCAAACCTCTCAGCCCCAAGAGTGTCCACCCTTATGTCTCAATCAGGTGTGTGTCTAGAGATGGTCAATAAAGGTGGCATCCCAGCCCCTGAACGAATTTTGTAAGAATTTCTCTCTCTTTCACTGTCTTTGTTTCACGGGTTTTTAAAAGTAATTGATTTTTATAATGGGGTTTAGCTGCTTTTCACTGCTGTTTTTATGGTGCTTTCCACCCACTTGACTCACTTACAGAGAGATATCAATACATAGCTTTGAAGATTCTTCCTAGTCAGATATATTCTTGGGCGGTGAATAGGGGGTTTTTGCGTCCAGTTCACTGAGCAAGGAGTAGGTCTTGTCTATTACATATTGGGTTTATGGAAAGCTATCTGAGCTAATTTGAAACCCTTGTTTTATGCGTCACCCCAACTCACCGTTCCCGTTAAGCAGCCATAGTGTGTTTTCTAAACGTGGGACTCTGTTCTGTTTTGTAATTCAGTTCAAGTGTAGCGGTTTTTACATTCCCTCTATAAGTGATATCTTACGATAAGTGTCTTTCTGTGTGACTTATTTCACTTAGAAACGTCGTACCTAAATCCACTCATCATGCTGCTACTAGCCTTATGACGTTGATTTCATGCCTGAGTGATATTCCATTGTACATAAGGACCACAACTTCTTTATCCATTTTTCTCTTTCCTGGGATATTTAAGGTGTAATGAAGTGGAGGTTCTTGTCAACAGAGCAGCCCTAAACTTTGGGGTGCCTGTGTCTTGCTGAATTTTAGTTTTCCCAATTTATACGCCCATGAGTGGAAGTGCCCTATGCTCTCTAAGCTGAGTTTTTTAGATGTTTCAGGACACACCGTACACTTCTCCAGAGTGGCTGTTGGCACTTTACATCCCGCCCATCAGCGTAGCAAGGCTCCCGTTTCTCCATGGCCTGTCCTGCATTTCTGGTTTTGACACTTTATTCAGCATGGCCCTTTTGACCGATGGGAAGCGAGAATTCTTTGTAGCGCTGATTTGCCTTTCCAGGTTGCTTGGTTGGCCAAAAAGGGCGTATGTGTTTTTTGCTGAATATATTCAGGAAAAAACGCATACGCCCTTTTTGGCCAAGGGCATCATGGTCGAGGTTTTGCCGCTTTTCCTGTGCTTTAAAGGCGATTCGAATCTACCTCCTGAAATCTGTTTCCTGCAATTCTGCCTTGCTTTCAAATCCTCTTCGTTGCCTTCCCTCAATATATTTGTGGACGAGAGTTATCGTTTCTAACTCTCCAGGTTTGTGAATTGCAGTGCCCCTGAGCTCCATTTTTCAACTCGCTTTCTTGGGATGTGGCCGCAAAAGCGCAGGATTGCTTCAGGCCCTATTGTGGTTCCGGGCGGCAGGCTGAGCCTGTGGTTAATTCTTCTTCCTGATGGGAAAATAGAGTGACCTGTGCCTGTCCCCACACCTAGACCTAGTCTCTCATTGGTTCCCCCTCTTCCCGTTCATCCTCAGGACAAATTTGCAACCTGTACGGAACAGGAGGTTAAAGGTGCTGATTCTCCAAGGAGGGAGATTGCTAGTAAAGCGGCTGTAATGGCGAGCCCGAGCACAAGGAGATGAGAAATGAGGTGCGTTTTAGAAACCTTTCCCGATGACACGGTGTACCGTCTTCTGGGTTTCTCATGCATGTTTTCGATGTAGGAAGATGCCCTTGAACCTGGAGATTTTGGACCCATGGGATGGGTACCACGCAGTATTACTTTAAACGGTCTGCGTTTGCTCACCCAACCTCTCCAAACCTCTCAACCCCAAGAGTGTCCACCCTTATGTCTCAATCAGCTGTGGGTCTAGAGATGGTCAATAAAGGTGGCATCCCAGCCCCTGAACGAATTCTGTATGAATTTCTCTCTCTTTCACTATCTTTGTTTCACGGGTTTCT
Organism: Balaenoptera borealis; assembly: GCF_965194805.1. Classification (NCBI taxonomy): domain Eukaryota; kingdom Metazoa; phylum Chordata; class Mammalia; order Artiodactyla; family Balaenopteridae; genus Balaenoptera; species Balaenoptera borealis. Next base: position 116,296 of record NW_028123606.1, read on the forward strand.
AAAAGTAATTGATTTTTATAATGGGGTTTAGCTGCTTTTCACTGCTGTGTTTATGCCGCTTTACACCCACTTGACTCACTTACAGAGGGATATCAATACATTGGTTTTAAGATTCTTACTAATCAGTTATATTCTTGGGCGGTGAACAGGGGGTGTTGAGTCCAGTTCACTGAGCAAGGAATAGGTCTTGTTTATTACATATTGGGTTTATGGAACGGTTTCTGAGCTAATTTGAAACCCTTGTTTTCTGCATCACCCCACCTCACCTTTCCCGTTAAGCAGCCATAGTGTGTTTTCTAAACGTGTGACGCTGTTTAGTTTTGTAATTCAGTTCAAGTGTAGCGGTTTTTACATTCCCTCTATAAGTGATATCTTATGATAAGTGCCTTTTTCTGTGTGACTTATTTCACTTAGAATCCTCGTACCTAAATCTTCTCATCATGCTGCTACTAGCCTTATGATGTTGATTTCATGCCTGAGTGATATTCCATTGTACATAAGGAGCACAACTTCTTTATCCATTTTTCTCTTTCCTGGGATATTTAAGGTGTAATGAAGTGGAGGTTCTTGTCAACAGAGCAGCCCTAAACTTTAGGGTGCCTGTGTCTTGCTGATTTTTAGTTTTCCCAATTTATACGCCCATGAGTGGAAGTGCCCTATGCTCTCTAAGCTGAGTTTTTTAGAGGTTTCAGGACACACCGTACACTTCTCCAGAGTGGCTGTTGGCAATTTACATCCCGCCCATCAGCGTAGCAAGGCTCCCGTTTCTCCATGGCCTGTCCTGCATTTCTGGTTTTGACACTTTATTCAGCATGGCCCTTTTGACCGATGGGAAGCGAGACTTCTTTGCAGCGCTGATTTGCCTTTCCAGGTTGCTTGGTTGGCCAAAAAGGGCGTATGCGTTTTTTCCTGAATATATTCAGGAAAAAACGCATACGCCCTTTTTGGCCAAGGGCATCATGGTCGAGGTTTTGCCGCTTTTCCTGTGCTTTAAAGGCGATTCGAATCTACCTCCTGAAATCTGTTTCCTGTAATTCTGCCTTGCTTTCAAATCCTCTTCGTTGCCTTCCCTCAATATATTTGTGGACGAGAGTTATCATTTCTAACTCTGCAGGTTTGTGAATTGCAGTGCCCCTGAGCTCCATTTTTCAACTCGCTTTCTTGGGAGCTGGCCGCAAAAGCGCAGGATTGCTTCAGGCCCTATTGTGGTTCTGGGCGGCAGGCTGAGCCTGTGGTTAATTCTTCTTCCTGATGGGAAAATAGAGTGACCTGTGCCTGTCCCCATACCTAGACCTAGTCTCTCATTGGTTCCCCCTCTTCCCGTTCATCCTCAGGACAAATTGCAACCTGTACGGAACAGGAGGTTAAAGGTGCTCATTCTCCAAGGAGGGAGATTGCTAGTAAAGCGGCTGGAATGGCGAACCCGAGCACAAGGAGATGAGAAATGAGGTGCGTTTTAGAAACCTTTCCCGATCACACGGTGTACCATCTTCTGGGTTTCTCATGCATGTTTTCGATGTAGGAAGATGCCCTTGAAGCTGGAGATTTGGGACCTATGGGATGGGTACCACGCAGTATTACTTTAAAGGGTCTGCGTTTGCTCACCCAACCTCACCAAACCTCTCAGCCCCAAGAGTGTCCACCCTTATGTCTCAATCAGCTGTGGGTCTAGATATGGTCAATCCAGGTGGCATCACAGCCCCTGAACGAATTTTGTAAGAATTTCTCTCTCTTTCACTGTCTTTCTTTCACGGGTTTTTAAAAGTAATTGATTTTTATAATGGGGTTTAGCTGCTTTTCACTGCTGTGTTTATGCTGCTTTACACCCACTTGACTCCCTTACAGAGAGATATCAATACATAGCTTTGAAGATTCTTCCTAGTCAGATATATTCTTGGGCGGTGAATAGGAGGTTTTTGCGTCCAGTTCACTGAGCAAGGAGTAGGTCTTGTCTATTACATATTGGGTTTATGGAACGCTATCTGAGCTAATTTGAAACCCTTGTTTTATGCGTCACCCCACCTCACCATTCCCGTTAAGCAGCCATAGTGTGTTTTCTAAACGTGGGACTCTGTTCTGTTTTGTAATTCAGTTCAAGTGTAGCGGTTTTTACATTCCCTCTATAAGTGATATCTTACGATAAGTGTCTTTCTGTGTGACTTATTTCACTTAGAATCGTCGTACCTAAATCCACTCATCATGCTGCTACTAGCCTTATGACGTTGATTTCATGCCTCAGTGATATTCCATTGTACATAAGGACCACAACTTCTTTATCCATTTTTCTCTTTCCTGGGATATTTAAGGTGTAATGAAGTGGAGGTTCTTGTCAACAGAGCAGCCCTAAACTTTGGGGTGCCTGTGTCTCGCTGATTTTTAGTTTTCCCAATTTATACACCCATGAGTGGAAGTGCCCTATGCTCTCTAAGCTGAGTTTTTTAGATGTTTCAGGACACACCGTACACTTCTCCAGAGTGGCTGTTGGCAATTTACATCCCGCCCATCAGCGTAGCAAGGCTCCCGTTTCTCCATGGCCTGTCCTGCATTTCTGGTTTTGACACTTTATTCAGCATGGCCCTTTTGACCGATGGGAAGCGAGACTTCTTTGTAGCGCTGATTTGCCTTTCCAGGTTGCTTGGTTGGCCAAAAAGGGCGTATGCGTTTTTTCCTGAATATATTCAGGAAAAAACGCATACGCCCTTTTTGGCCAAGGGCATCATGGTCGAGGTTTTGCCGCTTTTCCTGTGCTTTAAAGGCGATTCGAATCTACCTCCTGAAATCTGTTTCCTGTAATTCTGCCTTGCTTTCAAATCCTCTTCTTTGCCTTCCCTCAATATATTTGTGGACGAGAGTTATCATTTCTAACTCTGCAGGTTTGTGAATTGCAGTGCCCCTGAGCTCCATTTTTCAACTCGCTTTCTTGGGAGCTGGCCGCAAAAGCGCAGGATTGCTTCAGGCCCTATTGTGGTTCTGGGCGGCAGGCTGAGCCTGTGGTTAATTCTTCTTCCTGATGGGAAAATAGAGTGACCTGTGCCTGTCCCCACACCTAGACCTAGTCTCTCATTGGTTCCCCCTCTTCCCGTTCATCCTCAGGACAAATTGCAACCTGTACGGAACAGGAGGTTAAAGGTGCTCATTCTCCAAGGAGGGAGATTGCTAGTAAAGCGGCTGGAATGGCGAACCCGAGCACAAGGAGATGAGAAATGAGGTGCGTTTTAGAAACCTTTCCCGATCACATGGTGTACCATCTTCTGGGTTTCTCATGCATGTTTTCGATGTAGGAAGATGTCCTTGAAGCTGGAGATTTGGGACCTATGGGATGGGTACCACGCAGTATTACTTTAAAGGGTCTGCGTTTGCTCACCCAACCTCACCAAACCTCTCAGCCCCAAGAGTGTCCACCCTTATGTCTCAATCAGCTGTGGGTCTAGATATGGTCAATCCAGGTGGCATCACAGCCCCTGAACGAATTTTGTAAGAATTTCTCTCTCTTTCACTGTCTTTGTTTCACGGGTTTTTAAAAGTAATTGATTTTTATAATGGGGTTTAGCTGCTTTTCACTGCTGTGTTTATGCTGCTTTACACCCACTTGTCTCACTTACAGAGAGATATCAATACATAGCTTAGAAGATTCTTCCTAGTCAGATATATTCTTGGGCGGTGAATAGGAGGTTTTTGCGTCCAGTTCACTGAGCAAGGAGTAGGTCTTGTCTATTACATATTGGGTTTATGGAACGCTATCTGAGCTAATTTGAAACCCTTGTTTTATGCGTCACCCCACCTCACCGTTCCCGTTAAGCAGCCATAGTGTGTTTTCTAAACGTGGGACTCTGTTCTGTTTTGTAATTCAGTTCAAGTGTAGCGGTTTTTACATTCCCTCTATAAGTGATATCTTACGATAAGTGTCTTTCTGTGTGACTTATTTCACTTAGAATCGTCGTACCTAAATCCACTCATCATGCTGCTACTAGCCTTATGACGTTGATTTCATGCCTCAGTGATATTCCATTGTACATAAGGACCACAACTTCTTTATCCATTTTTCTCTTTCCTGGGATATTTAAGGTGTAATGAAGTGGAGGTTCTTGTCAACAGACCAGCCCTAAACTTTGGGGTGCCTGTGTCTCGCTGATTTTTAGTTTTCCCAATTTATACACCCATGAGTGGAAGTGCCCTATGCTCTCTAAGCTGAGTTTTTTAGATGTTTCAGGACACACCGTACACTTCTCCAGAGTGGCTGTTGGCAATTTACATCCCGCCCATCAGCGTAGCAAGGCTCCCGTTTCTCCATGGCCTGTCCTGCATTTCTGGTTTTGACACTTTATTCAGCATGGCCCTTTTGACCGATGGGAAGCGAGACTTCTTTGTAGCGCTGATTTGCCTTTCCAGGTTGCTTGGTTGGCCAAAAAGGGCGTATGCGTTTTTGCCTGAATATATTCAGGAAAAAACGCATACGCCCTTTTTGGCCAAGGGCATCATGGTCGAGGTTTTGCCGCTTTTCCTGTGCTTTAAAGGCGATTCGAATCTACCTCCTGAAATCTGTTTCCTGTAATTCTGCCTTGCTTTCAAATCCTCTTCGTTGCCTTCCCTCAATATATTTGTGGACGAGAGTTATCATTTCTAACTCTGCAGGTTTGTGAATTGCAGTGCCCCTGAGCTCCATTTTTCAACTCGCTTTCTTGGGAGCTGGCCGCAAAAGCGCAGGATTGCTTCAGGCCCTATTGTGGTTCTGGGCGGCAGGCTGAGCCTGTGGTTAATTCTTCTTCCTGATGGGAAAATAGAGTGACCTGTGCCTGTCCCCACACCTAGACCTAGTCTCTCATTGGTTCCCCCTCTTCCCGTTCATCCTCAGGACAAATTGCAACCTGTACGGAACAGGAGGTTAAAGGTGCTCATTCTCCAAGGAGGGAGATTGCTAGTAAAGCGGCTGGAATGGCGAACCCGAGCACAAGGAGATGAGAAATGAGGTGCGTTTTAGAAACCTTTCCCGATCACATGGTGTACCATCTTCTGGGTTTCTCATGCATGTTTTCGATGTAGGAAGATGCCCTTGAAGCTGGAGATTTGGGACCTATGGGATGGGTACCACGCAGTATTACTTTAAAGGGTCTGCGTTTGCTCACCCAACCTCACCAAACCTCTCAGCCCCAAGAGTGTCCACCCTTATGTCTCAATCAGCTGTGGGTCTAGATATGGTCAATCCAGGTGGCATCACAGCCCCTGAACGAATTTTGTAAGAATTTCTCTCTCTTTCACTGTCTTTGTTTCACGGGTTTTTAAAAGTAATTGATTTTTATAATGGGGTTTAGCTGCTTTTCACTGCTGTGTTTATGCTGCTTTACACCCACTTGACTCCCTTACAGAGAGATATCAATACATAGCTTTGAAGATTCTTCCTAGTCAGATATATTCTTGGGCGGTGAATAGGAGGTTTTTGCGTCCAGTTCACTGAGCAAGGAGTAGGTCTTGTCTATTACATATTGGGTTTATGGAACGCTATCTGAGCTAATTTGAAACCCTTGTTTTATGCGTCACCCCACCTCACCGTTCCCGTTAAGCAGCCATAGTGTGTTTTCTAAACGTGGGACTCTGTTCTGTTTTGTAATTCAGTTCAAGTGTAGCGGTTTTTACATTCCCTCTATAAGTGATATCTTACGATAAGTGTCTTTCTGTGTGACTTATTTCACTTAGAATCGTCGTACCTAAATCCACTCATCATGCTGCTACTAGCCTTATGACGTTGATTTCATGCCTCAGTGATATTCCATTGTACATAAGGACCACAACTTCTTTATCCATTTTTCTCTTTCCTGGGATATTTAAGGTGTAATGAAGTGGAGGTTCTTGTCAACAGAGCAGCCCTAAACTTTGGGGTGCCTGTGTCTCGCTGATTTTTAGTTTTCCCAATTTATACACCCATGAGTGGAAGTGCCCTATGCTCTCTAAGCTGAGTTTTTTAGATGTTTCAGGACACACCGTACACTTCTCCAGAGTGGCTGTTGGCAATTTACATCCCGCCCATCAGCGTAGCAAGGCTCCCGTTTCTCCATGGCCTGTCCTGCATTTCTGGTTTTGACACTTTATTCAGCATGGCCCTTTTGACCGATGGGAAGCGAGACTTCTTTGTAGCGCTGATTTGCCTTTCCAGGTTGCTTGGTTGGCCAAAAAGGGCGTATGCGTTTTTGCCTGAATATATTCAGGAAAAAACGCATACGCCCTTTTTGGCCAAGGGCATCATGGTCGAGGTTTTGCCGCTTTTCCTGTGCTTTAAAGGCGATTCGAATCTACCTCCTGAAATCTGTTTCCTGTAATTCTGCCTTGCTTTCAAATCCTCTTCGTTGCCTTCCCTCAATATATTTGTGGACGAGAGTTATCATTTCTAACTCTGCAGGTTTGTGAATTGCAGTGCCCCTGAGCTCCATTTTTCAACTCGCTTTCTTGGGAGCTGGCCGCAAAAGCGCAGGATTGCTTCAGGCCCTATTGTGGTTCTGGGCGGCAGGCTGAGCCTGTGGTTAATTCTTCTTCCTGATGGGAAAATAGAGTGACCTGTGCCTGTCCCCACACCTAGACCTAGTCTCTCATTGGTTCCCCCTTTTCCCGTTCATCCTCAGGACAAATTGCAACCTGTACGGAACAGGAGGTTAAAGGTGCTCATTCTCCAAGGAGGGAGATTGCTAGTAAAGCGGCTGGAATGGCGAACCCGAGCACAAGGAGATGAGAAATGAGGTGCGTTTTAGAAACCTTTCCCGATCACATGGTGTACCATCTTCTGGGTTTCTCATGCATGTTTTCGATGTAGGAAGATGCCCTTGAAGCTGGAGATTTGGGACCTATGGGATGGGTACCACGCAGTATTACTTTAAAGGGTCTGCGTTTGCTCACCCAACCTCACCAAACCTCTCAGCCCCAAGAGTGTCCACCCTTATGTCTCAATCAGCTGTGGGTCTAGATATGGTCAATCCAGGTGGCATCACAGCCCCTGAACGAATTTTGTAAGAATTTCTCTCTCTTTCACTGTCTTTGTTTCACGGGTTTTTAAAAGTAATTGATTTTTATAATGGGGTTTAGCTGCTTTTCACTGCTGTGTTTATGCTGCTTTACACCCACTTGACTCACTTACAGAGAGATATCAATACATAGCTTTGAAGATTCTTCCTAGTCAGATATATTCTTGGGCGGTGAATAGGAGGTTTTTGCGTCCAGTTCACTGAGCAAGGAGTAGGTCTTGTCTATTACATATTGGGTTTATGGAACGCTATCTGAGCTAATTTGAAACCCTTGTTTTATGCGTCACCCCACCTCACCGTTCCCGTTAAGCAACCATAGTGTGTTTTCTAAACGTGGGACTCTGTTCTGTTTTGTAATTCAGTTCAAGTGTAGCGGTTTTTACATTCCCTCTATAAGTGATATCTTACGATAAGTGTCTTTCTGTGTGACTTATTTCACTTAGACTCGTCGTACCTAAATCCACTCATCATGCTGCTACTAGCCTTATGACGTTGATTTCATGCCTCAGTGATATTCCATTGTACATAAGGAGCACAACTTCTTTATCCATTTTTCTCTTTCCTGGGATATTGAAGGTGTAATGAAGTGGAGGTTCTTGTCAACAGAGCAGCCCTAAACTTTGGGGTGCCTGTGTCTCGCTGATTTTTAGTTTTCCCAATTTATACACCCATGAGTGGAAGTGCCCTATGCTCTCTAAGCTGAGTTTTTAGATGTTTCAGGACACACCGTACACTTCTCCAGAGTGGCTGTTGGCAATTTACATCCCGCCCATCAGCGTAGCAAGGCTCCCGTTTCTCCATGGACTGTCCTGCATTTCTGGTTTTGACACTTTATTCAGCATGGCCCTTTTGACCGATGGGAAGCGAGACTTCTTTGTAGCGCTGATTTGCCTTTCCAGGTTGCTTGATTGGCCAAAAAGGGCGTATGCGTTTTTTCCTGAATATATTCAGGAAAAAACGCATACGCCCTTTTTGGCCAAGGGCATCATGGTCGAGGTTTTGCCGCTTTTCCTGTGCTTTAAAGGCGATTCGAATCTACCTCCTGAAATCTGTTTCCTGTAATTCTGCCTTGCTTTCAAATCCTCTTCGTTGCCTTCCCTCAATATATTTGTGGACGAGAGTTATCATTTATAACTCTGCAGGTTTGTGAATTGCAGTGCCCCTGAGCTCCATTTTTCAACTCGCTTTCTTGGGAGCTGGCCGCAAAAGCGCAGGATTGCTTCAGGCCCTATTGTGGTTCTGGGCGGCAGGCTGAGCCTGTGGTTAATTCTTCTTCCTGATGGGAAAATAGAGTGACCTGTGCCTGTCCCCACACCTAGACCTAGTCTCTCATTGGTTCCCCCTCTTCCCGTTCATCCTCAGAACAAATTGCAACCTGTACGGAACAGGAGGTTAAAGGTGCTCATTCTCCAAGGAGGGAGATTGCTAGTAAAGCGGCTGGAATGGCGAACCCGAGCACAAGGAGATGAGAAATGAGGTGCGTTTTAGAAACCTTTCCCAATCACATGGTGTACCATCTTCTGGGTTTCTCATGCATGTTTTCGATGCAGGAAGATGCCCTTGAAGCTGGAGATTTGGGACCTATGGGATGGGTACCACGCAGTATTACTTTAAAGGGTCTGCGTTTGCTCACCCAACCTCACCAAACCTCTCAGCCCCAAGAGTGTCCACCCTTATGTCTCAATCAGCTGTGGGTCTAGATATGGTCAATCCAGGTGGCATCACAGCCCCTGAACGAATTTTGTAAGAATTTCTCTCTCTTTCACTGTCTTTGTTTCACGGGTTTTTAAAAGTAATTGATTTTTATAATGGGGTTTAGCTGCTTTTCACTGCTGTGTTTATGCTGCTTTACACCCACTTGACTCCCTTACAGAGAGATATCAATACATAGCTTTGAAGATTCTTCCTAGTCAGATATATTCTTGGGCGGTGAATAGGGGGTTTTTGCGTCCAGTTCACTGAGCAAGGAGTAGGTCTTGTCTATTACATATTGGGTTTATGGAACGCTATCTGAGCTAATTTGAAACCCTTGTTTTATGCGTCACCCCACCTCACCGTTCCCGTTAAGCAGCCATAGTGTGTTTTCTAAACGTGGGACTCTGTTCTGTTTTGTAATTCAGTTCAAGTGTAGCGGTTTTTACATTCCCTCTATAAGTGATATCTTACGATAAGTGTCTTTCTGTGTGACTTATTTCACTTAGAATCGTCGTACCTAAATCCACTCATCATGCTGCTACTAGCCTTATGACGTTGATTTCATGCCTCAGTGATATTCCATTGTACATAAGGACCACAACTTCTTTATCCATTTTTCTCTTTCCTGGGATATTTAAGGTGTAATGAAGTGGAGGTTCTTGTCAACAGAGCAGCCCTAAACTTTGGGGTGCCTGTGTCTCGCTGATTTTTAGTTTTCCCAATTTATACACCCATGAGTGGAAGTGCCCTATGCTCTCTAAGCTGAGTTTTTTAGATGTTTCAGGACACACCGTACACTTCTCCAGAGTGGCTGTTGGCAATTTACATCCCGCCCATCAGCGTAGCAAGGCTCCCGTTTCTCCATGGCCTGTCCTGCATTTCTGGTTTTGACACTTTATTCAGCATGGCCCTTTTGACCGATGGGAAGCGAGACTTCTTTGTAGCGCTGATTTGCCTTTCCAGGTTGCTTGGTTGGCCAAAAAGGGCGTATGCGTTTTTTCCTGAATATATTCAGGAAAAAACGCATACGCCCTTTTTGGCCAAGGGCATCATGGTCGAGGTTTTGCCGCTTTTCCTGTGCTTTAAAGGCGATTCGAATCTACCTCCCGAAATCTGTTTCCTGTAATTCTGCCTTGCTTTCAAATCCTCTTCGTTGCCTTCCCTCAATATATTTGTGGACGAGAGTTATCATTTCTAACTCTGCAGGTTTGTGAATTGCAGTGCCCCTGAGCTCCATTTTTCAACTCGCTTTCTTGGGAGCTGGCCGCAAAAGCGCAGGATTGCTTCAGGCCCTATTGTGGTTCTGGGCGGCAGGCTGAGCCTGTGGTTAATTCTTCTTCCTGATGGGAAAATAGAGTGACCTGTGCCTGTCCCCACACCTAGGCCTAGTCTCTCATTGGTTCCCCCTCTTCCCGTTCATCCTCAGGACAAATTGCAACCTGTACGGAACAGGAGGTTAAAGGTGCTCATTCTCCAAGGAGGGAGATTGCTAGTAAAGCGGCTGGAATGGCGAACCCGAGCACAAGGAGATGAGAAATGAGGTGCGTTTTAGAAACCTTTCCCGATCACATGGTGTACCATCTTCTGGGTTTCTCATGCATGTTTTCGATGTAGGAAGATGCCCTTGAAGCTGGAGATTTGGGACCTATGGGATGGGTACCACGCAGTATTACTTTAAAGGGTCTGCGTTTGCTCACCCAACCTCACCAAACCTCTCAGCCCCAAGAGTGTCCACCCTTATGTCTCAATCAGCTGTGGGTCTAGATATGGTCAATCCAGGTGGCATCACAGCCCCTGAACGAATTTTGTAAGAATTTCTCTCTCTTTCACTGTCTTTGTTTCACGGGTTTTTAAAAGTAATTGATTTTTATAATGGGGTTTAGCTGCTTTTCACTGCTGTGTTTATGCTGCTTTACACCCACTTGTCTCACTTACAGAGAGATATCAATACATAGCTTTGAAGATTCTTCCTAGTCAGATATATTCTTGGGCGGTGAATAGGAGGTTTTTGCGTCCAGTTCACTGAGCAAGGAGTAGGTCTTGTCTATTACATATTGGGTTTATGGAACGCTATCTGAGCTAATTTGAAACCCTTGTTTTATGCGTCACCCCACCTCACCGTTCCCGTTAAGCAGCCATAGTGTGTTTTCTAAACGTGGGACTCTGTTCTGTTTTGTAATTCAGTTCAAGTGTAGCGGTTTTTACATTCCCTCTATAAGTGATATCTTACGATAAGTGTCTTTCTGTGTGACTTATTTCACTTAGAATCGTCGTACCTAAATCCACTCATCATGCTGCTACTAGCCTTATGATGTTGATTTCATGCCTGAGTGATATTCCATTGTACATAAGGAGCACAACTTCTTTATCCATTTTTCTCTTTCCTGGGATATTGAAGGTGTAATGAAGTGGAGGTTCTTGTCAACAGAGCAGCCCTAAACTTTGGGGTGCCTGTGTCTTGCTGATTTTTAGTTTTCCCAATTTATACGCCCATGAGTGGAAGTGCCCTATGCTCTCTAAGCTGAGTTTTTTAGATGTTTCAGGACACACCGTACACTTCTCCAGAGTGGCTGTTGGCAATTTACATCCCGCCCATCAGCGTAGCAAGGCTCCCGTTTCTCCATGGCCTGTCCTGCATTTCTGGTTTTGACACTTTATTCAGCATGGCCCTTTTGACCGATGGGAAGCGAGACTTCTTTGTAGCGCTGATTTGCCTTTCCAGGTTGCTTGGTTGGCCAAAAAGGGCGTATGCGTTTTTTCCTGAATATATTCAGGAAAAAACGCATACGCCCTTTTTGGCCAAGGGCATCATGGTCGAGGTTTTGCCGCTTTTCCTGTGCTTTAAAGGCGATTCGAATCTACCTCCTGAAATCTGTTTCCTGTAATTCTGCCTTGCTTTCAAATCCTCTTCGTTGCCTTCCCTCAATATATTTGTGGACGAGAGTTATCATTTCTAACTCTGCAGGTTTGTGAATTGCAGTGCCCCTGAGCTCCATTTTTCAACTCGCTTTCTTGGGAGCTGGCCGCAAAAGCGCAGGATTGCTTCAGGCCCTATTGTGGTTCTGGGCGGCAGGCTGAGCCTGTGGTTAATTCTTCTTCCTGATGGGAAAATAGAGTGACCTGTGCCTGTCCCCACACCTAGACCTAGTCTCTCATTGGTTCCCCCTCTTCCCGTTCATCCTCAGGACAAATTGCAACCTGTACGGAACAGGAGGTTAAAGGTGCTCATTCTCCAAGGAGGGAGATTGCTAGTAAAGCGGCTGGAATGGCGAACCCGAGCACAAGGAGATGAGAAATGAGGTGCGTTTTAGAAACCTTTCCCGATCACATGGTGTACCATCTTCTGGGTTTCTCATGCATGTTTTCGATGTAGGAAGATGCCCTTGAAGCTGGAGATTTGGGACCTATGGGATGGGTACCACGCAGTATTACTTTAAAGGGTCTGCGTTTGCTCACCCAACCTCACCAAACCTCTCAGCCCCAAGAGTGTCCACCCTTATGTCTCAATCAGCTGTGGGTCTAGATATGGTCAATCCAGGTGGCATCACAGCCCCTGAACGAATTTTGTAAGAATTTCTCTCTCTTTCACTGTCTTTGTTTCACGGGTTTTTAAAAGTAATTGATTTTTATAATGGGGTTTAGCTGCTTTTCACTGCTGTGTTTATGCTGCTTTACACCCACTTGACTCACTTACAGAGAGATATCAATACATAGCTTTGAAGATTCTTCCTAGTCAGATATATTCTTGGGCGGTGAATAGGAGGTTTTTGCGTCCAGTTCACTGAGCAAGGAGTAGGTCTTGTCTATTACATATTGGGTTTATGGAACGCTATCTGAGCTAATTTGAAACCCTTGTTTTATGCGTCACCCCACCTCACCGTTCCCGTTAAGCAGCCATAGTGTGTTTTCTAAACGTGGGACTCTGTTCTGTTTTGTAATTCAGTCCAAGTGTAGCGGTTTTTACATTCCCTCTATAAGTGATATCTTACGATAAGTGTCTTTCTGTGTGACTTATTTCACTTAGAATCGTCGTACCTAAATCCACTCATCATGCTGCTACTAGCCTTATGACGTTGATTTCATGCCTCAGTGATATTCCATTGTACATAAGGACCACAACTTCTTTATCCATTTTTCTCTTTCCTGGGATATTTAAGGTGTAATGAAGTGGAGGTTCTTGTCAACAGACCAGCCCTAAACTTTGGGGTGCCTGTGTCTCGCTGATTTTTAGTTTTCCCAATTTATACACCCATGAGTGGAAGTGCCCTATGCTCTCTAAGCTGAGTTTTTTAGATGTTTCAGGACACACCGTACACTTCTCCAGAGTGGCTGTTGGCAATTTACATCCCGCCCATCAGCGTAGCAAGGCTCCCGTTTCTCCATGGCCTGTCCTGCATTTCTGGTTTTGACACTTTATTCAGCATGGCCCTTTTGACCAATGGGAAGCGAGACTTCTTTGTAGCGCTGATTTGCCTTTCCAGGTTGCTTGGTTGGCCAAAAAGGGCGTATGCGTTTTTTCCTGAATATATTCAGGAAAAAACGCATACGCCCTTTTTGGCCAAGGGCATCATGGTCGAGGTTTTGCCGCTTTTCCTGTGCTTTAAAGGCGATTCGAATCTACCTCCTGAAATCTGTTTCCTGTAATTCTGCCTTGCTTTCAAATCCTCTTCGTTGCCTTCCCTCAATATATTTGTGGACGAGAGTTATCATTTATAACTCTGCAGGTTTGTGAATTGCAGTGCCCCTGAGCTCCATTTTTCAACTCGCTTTCTTGGGAGCTGGCCACAAAAGCGCAGGATTGCTTCAGGCCCTATTGTGGTTCTGGGCGGCAGGCTGAGCCTGTGGTTAATTCTTCTTCCTGATGGGAAAATAGAGTGACCTGTGCCTGTCCCCACACCTAGACCTAGTCTCTCATTGGTTCCCCCTCTTCCCGTTCATCCTCAGGACAAATTGCAACCTGTACGGAACAGGAGGTTAAAGGTGCTCATTCTCCAAGGAGGGAGATTGCTAGTAAAGCGGCTGGAATGGCGAACCCGAGCACAAGGAGATGAGAAATGAGGTGCGTTTTAGAAACCTTTCCCAATCACATGGTGTACCATCTTCTGGGTTTCTCATGCATGTTTTCGATGCAGGAAGATGCCCTTGAAGCTGGAGATTTGGGACCTATGGGATAGGTACCACGCAGTATTACTTTAAAGGGTCTGCGTTTGCTCACCCAACCTCACCAAACCTCTCAGCCCCAAGAGTGTCCACCCTTATGTCTCAATCAGCTGTGGGTCTAGATATGGTCAATCCAGGTGGCATCACAGCCCCTGAACGAATTTTGTAAGAATTTCTCTCTCTTTCACTGTCTTTGTTTCACGGGTTTTTAAAAGTAATTGATTTTTATAATGGGGTTTAGCTGCTTTTCACTGCTGTGTTTATGCTGCTTTACACCCACTTGACTCCCTTACAGAGAGATATCAATACATAGCTTTGAAGATTCTTCCTAGTCAGATATATTCTTGGGCGGTGAATAGGGGGTTTTTGCGTCCAGTTCACTGAGCAAGGAGTAGGTCTTGTCTATTACATATTGGGTTTATGGAACGCTATCTGAGCTAATTTGAAACCCTTGTTTTATGCGTCACCCCACCTCACCGTTCCCGTTAAGCAGCCATAGTGTGTTTTCTAAACGTGGGACTCTGTTCTGTTTTGTAATTCAGTTCAAGTGTAGCGGTTTTTACATTCCCTCTATAAGTGATATCTTATGATAAGTGCCTTTTTCTGTGTGACTTATTTCACTTAGAATCCTCGTACCTAAATCTTCTCATCATGCTGCTACTAGCCTTATGATGTTGATTTCATGCCTGAGTGATATTCCATTGTACATAAGGAGCACAACTTCTTTATCCATTTTTCTCTTTCCTGGGATATTTAAGGTGTAATGAAGTGGAGGTTCTTGTCAACAGAGCAGCCCTAAACTTTAGGGTGCCTGTGTCTTGCTGATTTTTAGTTTTCCCAATTTATACGCCCATGAGTGGAAGTGCCCTATGCTCTCTAAGCTGAGTTTTTTAGATGTTTCAGGACACACCGTACACTTCTCCAGAGTGGCTGTTGGCAATTTACATCCCGCCCATCAGCGTAGCAAGGCTCCTGTTTCTCCATGGCCTGTCCTGCATTTCTGGTTTTGACACTTTATTCAGCATGGCCCTTTTGACCGATGGGAAGCGAGACTTCTTTGTAGCGCTGATTTGCCTTTCCAGGTTGCTTGGTTGGCCAAAAAGGGCGTATGCGTTTTTTCCTGAATATATTCAGGAATAAACGCATACGCCCTTTTTGGCCAAGGGCATCATGGTCGAGGTTTTGCCGCTTTTCCTGTGCTTTAAAGGCGATTCGCATCTACCTCCTGAAATCTGTTTCCTGCAATTCTGCCTTGCTTTCAAATCCTCTTCGTTGCCTTCCCTCAATATATTTGTGGACGAGAGTTATCGTTTATAACTCTGCAGGTTTGTGAATTGCAGTGCCCCTGAGCTCCATTTTTCAACTCGCTTTCTTGGGAGCTGGCCCCAAAAGCGCAGGATTGCTTCAGGCCCTATTGTGGTTCCGGGCGGCAGGCTGAGCCTGTGGTTAATTCTTCTTCCTGATGGGAAAATAGAGTGACCTGTGCCTGTCCCCACACCTAGACCTAGTCTCTCATTGTTTCCCCCTCTTCCCGTTCATCCTCAGGACAAATTTGCAAACTGTACGGAACAGGAGGTTAAAGGTGCTCATTCTCCAAGGAGGGAGATTGCTAGTAAAGCGGCTGTAATGGCCAACCCGAGCACAAGGAGATGAGAAATGAGGGGCGTTTTAGAAACCTTTCCCGATCACACGGTGTACCATCTTCTGGGTTTCTCATGCATGTTTTCGATGCAGGAAGATGCCCTTGAAGCTGGAGATTTGGGACCTATGGGATGGGTACCACGCAGTATTACTTTAAAGGGTCTGCGTTTGCTCACCCAACCTCACCAAACCTCTCAGCCCCAAGAGTGTCCACCCTTATGTCTCAATCAGCTGTGGGTCTAGATATGGTCAATCCAGGTGGCATCACAGCCCCTGAACGAATTTTGTAAGAATTTCTCTCTCTTTCACTGTCTTTGTTTCACGGGTTTTTAAAAGTAATTGATTTTTATAATGGGGTTTAGCTGCTTTTCACTGCTGTGTTTATGCTGCTTTACACCCACTTGACTCCCTTACAGAGAGATATCAATACATAGCTTTGAAGATTCTTCCTAGTCAGATATATTCTTGGGCGGTGAATAGGGGGTTTTTGCGTCCAGTTCACTGAGCAAGGAGTAGGTCTTGTCTATTACATATTGGGTTTATGGAACGCTATCTGAGCTAATTTGAAACCCTTGTTTTATGCGTCACCCCACCTCACCGTTCCCGTTAAGCAGCCATAGTGTGTTTTCTAAACATGGGACTCTGTTCTGTTTTGTAATTCAGTTCAAGTGTAGCGGTTTTTACATTCCCTCTATAAGTGATATCTTACGATAAGTGTCTTTCTGTGTGACTTATTTCACTTAGAATCGTCGTACCTAAATCCACTCATCATGCTGCTACTAGCCTTATGACGTTGATTTCATGCCTCAGTGATATTCCATTGTACATAAGGACCACAACTTCTTTATCCATTTTTCTCTTTCCTGGGATATTTAAGGTGTAATGAAGTGGAGGTTCTTGTCAACAGAGCAGCCCTAAACTTTGGGGTGCCTGTGTCTCGCTGATTTTTAGTTTTCCCAATTTATACACCCATGAGTGGAAGTGCCCTATGCTCTCTAAGCTGAGTTTTTTAGATGTTTCAGGACACACCGTACACTTCTCCAGAGTGGCTGTTGGCAATTTACATCCCGCCCATCAGCGTAGCAAGGCTCCCGTTTCTCCATGGCCTGTCCTGCATTTCTGGTTTTGACACTTTATTCAGCATGGCCCTTTTGACCGATGGGAAGCGAGACTTCTTTGTAGCGCTGATTTGCCTTTCCAGGTTGCTTGGTTGGCCAAAAAGGGCGTATGCGTTTTTTCCTGAATATATTCAGGAAAAAACGCATACGCCCTTTTTGGCCAAGGGCATCATGGTCGAGGTTTTGCCGCTTTTCCTGTGCTTTAAAGGCGATTCGAATATACCTCCCGAAATCTGTTTCCTGTAATTCTGCCTTGCTTTCAAATCCTCTTCGTTGCCTTCCCTCAATATATTTGTGGACGAGAGTTATCATTTATAACTCTGCAGGTTTGTGAATTGCAGTGCCCCTGAGCTCCATTTTTCAACTCGCTTTCTTGGGAGCTGGCCGCAAAAACGCAGGATTGCTTCAGGCCCTATTGTGGTTCCGGGCGGCAGGCTGAGCCTGTGGTTAATTCTTCTTCCTGATGGGAAAATAGAGTGACCTGTGCCTGTCCCCACACCTAGACCTAGTCTCTCATTGGTTCCCCCTCTTCCCGTTCATCCTCAGGACAAATTTGCAACCTGTACGGAACAGGAGGTTAAAGGTGCTCATTCTCCAAGGAGGGAGATTGCTAGTAAAGCGGCTGTAATGGCGAGCCCGAGCACAAGGAGATGAGAAATGAGGTGCGTTTTAGAAACCTTTCCCGATCACACGGTGTACCATCTTCTGGGTTTCTCATGCATGTTTTCGATGTAGGAAGATGCCCTTGAACCTGGAGATTTTGGTCCAATGGGATGGGTACCACGTAGTATTACTTTAAAGGGTCTGCGTTTGCTCACCCAACCTCACCAAACCTCTCAGCCCCAAGAGTGTCCACCCTTATGTCTCAATCAGCTGTGGGTCTAGAGAAGGTCAATAAAGGTGGCATCCCAGCCCCTGAACGAATTCTGTATGAATTTCTCTCTCTTTCACTGTCTTTGTTTCACGGGTTTTTAAAAGTAATTGATTTTTATAATGGGGTTTAGCTGCTTTTCACTGCTGTGTTTATGCCACTTTACACCCACTTGACTCACTTACAGAGAGATATCAATACATTGGTTTTAAGAGTCTTACTAGTCAGATATATTCTTGGGCGGTGAACAGGGGGTGTTGAATCCAGTTCACTGAGCAAGGAGTAGGTCTTGCCTATTACATATTGGGTTTATGGAACAGTATCTGAGCTAATTTGAAACACTGGTTTTATGCGTCACCCCACCTCACCGTTCCCGTTAAGCAGCCATATTGTGTTTTCTAAACGTGTGACGCTGTTCTGTTTTGTAATTCAGTTCAAGTGTAGCGGTTTTTACATTCCCTCTATAAGTGATATCTTACGATAAGTGTCTTTCTGTGTGACTTATTTCACTTAGAATCGTCGTACCTAAATCCACTCATCATGCTGCTACTCGCCTTATGATGTTGATTTCATGCCTGAGTGATATTCCATTGTACATAAGGAGCACAACTTCTTTATCCATTTTTCTCTTTCCTGGGATATTGAAGGTGTAATGAAGTGGAGGTTCTTGTCAACAGAGCAGCCCTAAACTTTGGGGTGCCTGTGTCTTGCTGATTTTTAGTTTTCCCAATTTATACGCCCATGAGTGGAAGTGCCCTATGCTCTCTAAGCTGAGTTTTTTAGATGTTTCAGGACACACCGTACACTTCTCCAGAGTGGCTGTTGGCAATTTACATCCCGCCCATCAGCGTAGCAAGGCTCCCGTTTCTCCATGGCCTGTCCTGCATTTCTGGTTTTGACACTTTATTCAGCATGGCCCTTTTGACCGATGGGAAGCGAGACTTCTTTGTAGCGCTGATTTGCCTTTCCAGGTTGCTTGGTTGGCCAAAAAGGGCGTGTGCGTTTTTTCCTGAATATATTCAGGAAAAAACGCACACGCCCTTTTTGGCCAAGGGCATCATGGTCGAGGTTTCGCCGCTTTTCCTGTGCTTTAAAGGCGATTCGAATCTACCTCCTGAAATCTGTTTCCTGCAATTCTGCCTTGCTTTCAAATCCTCTTCGTTGCCTTCCCTCAATATATTTGTGGACGAGAGTTATCATTTATAACTCTGCAGGTTTGTGAATTGCAGTGCCCCTGAGCTCCATTTTTCAACTCGCTTTCTTGGGAGCTGGCCCCAAAAGCGCAGGATTGCTTCAGGCCCTATTGTGGTTCCGGGCGGCAGGCTGAGCCTGTGGTTAATTCTTCTTCCTGATGGGAAAATAGAGTGACCTGTGCCTGTCCCCACACCTAGACCTAGTCTCTCATTGTTTCCCCCTCTTCCCGTTCATCCTCAGGACAAATTTGCAAACTGTACGGAACAGGAGGTTAAAGGTGCTCATTCTCCAAGGAGGGAGATTGCTAGTAAAGCGGCTGTAATGGCCAACCCGAGCACAAGGAGATGAGAAATGAGGGGCGTTTTAGAAACCTTTCCCGATCACACGGTGTACCATCTTCTGGGTTTCTCATGCATGTTTTCGATGCAGGAAGATGCCCTTGAAGTTGGAGATTTGGGACCTATGGGATGGGTACCACGCAGTATTACTTTAAAGGGTCTGCGTTTGCTCACCCAACCTCACCAAACCTCTCAGCCCCAAGAGTGTCCACCCTTATGTCTCAATCAGCTGTGGGTCTAGATATGGTCAATCCAGGTGGCATCACAGCCCCTGAACGAATTTTGTAAGAATTTCTCTCTCTTTCACTGTCTTTGTTTCACGGGTTTTTAAAAGTAATTGATTTTTATAATGGGGTTTAGCTGCTTTTCACTGCTGTGTTTATGCTGCTTTACACCCACTTGACTCCCTTACAGAGAGATATCAATACATAGCTTTGAAGATTCTTCCTAGTCAGATATATTCTTGGGCGGTGAATAGGGGGTTTTTGCGTCCAGTTCACTGAGCAAGGAGTAGGTCTTGTCTATTACATATTGGGTTTATGGAACGCTATCTGAGCTAATTTGAAACCCTTGTTTTATGCGTCACCCCACCTCACCGTTCCCGTTAAGCAGCCATAGTGTGTTTTCTAAACGTGGGACTCTGTTCTGTTTTGTAATTCAGTTCAAGTGTAGCGGTTTTTACATTCCCTCTATAAGTGATATCTTACGATAAGTGTCTTTCTGTGTGACTTATTTCACTTAGAATCGTCGTACCTAAATCCACTCATCATGCTGCTACTAGCCTTATGACGTTGATTTCATGCCTCAGTGATATTCCATTGTACATAAGGACCACAACTTCTTTATCCATTTTTCTCTTTCCTGGGATATTTAAGGTGTAATGAAGTGGAGGTTCTTGTCAACAGAGCAGCCCTAAACTTTGGGGTGCCTGTGTCTCGCTGATTTTTAGTTTTCCCAATTTATACACCCATGAGTGGAAGTGCCCTATGCTCTCTAAGCTGAGTTTTTTAGATGTTTCAGGACACACCGTACACTTCTCCAGAGTGGCTGTTGGCAATTTACATCCCGCCCATCAGCGTAGCAAGGCTCCCGTTTCTCCATGGCCTGTCCTGCATTTCTGGTTTTGACACTTTATTCAGCATGGCCCTTTTGACCGATGGGAAGCGAGACTTCTTTGTAGCGCTGATTTGCCTTTCCAGGTTGCTTGGTTGGCCAAAAAGGGCGTATGCGTTTTTTCCTGAATATATTCAGGAAAAAACGCATACGCCCTTTTTGGCCAAGGGCATCATGGTCGAGGTTTTGCCGCTTTTCCTGTGCTTTAAAGGCGATTCGAATCTACCTCCCGAAATCTGTTTCCTGTAATTCTGCCTTGCTTTCAAATCCTCTTCGTTGCCTTCCCTCAATATATTTGTGGACGAGAGTTATCATTTATAACTCTGCAGGTTTGTGAATTGCAGTGCCCCTGAGCTCCATTTTTCAACTCGCTTTCTTGGGAGCTGGCCGCAAAAACGCAGGATTGCTTCAGGCCCTATTGTGGTTCCGGGCGGCAGGCTGAGCCTGTGGTTAATTCTTCTTCCTGATGGGAAAATAGAGTGACCTGTGCCTGTCCCCACACCTAGACCTAGTCTCTCATTGGTTCCCCCTCTTCCCGTTCATCCTCAGGACAAATTTGCAACCTGTACGGAACAGGAGGTTAAAGGTGCTCATTCTCCAAGGAGGGAGATTGCTAGTAAAGCGGCTGTAATGGCGAGCCCGAGCACAAGGAGATGAGAAATGAGGTGCGTTTTAGAAACCTTTCCCGATCACACGGTGTACCATCTTCTGGGTTTCTCATGCATGTTTTCGATGTAGGAAGATGCCCTTGAACCTGGAGATTTTGGTCCAATGGGATGGGTACCACGTAGTATTACTTTAAAGGGTCTGCGTTTGCTCACCCAACCTCACCAAACCTCTCAGCCCCAAGAGTGTCCACCCTTATGTCTCAATCAGCTGTGGGTCTAGAGATGGTCAATAAAGGTGGCATCCCAGCCCCTGAACGAATTCTGTATGAATTTCTCTCTCTTTCACTGTCTTTGTTTCACGGGTTTTTAAAAGTAATTGATTTTTATAATGGGGTTTAGCTGCTTTTCACTGCTGTGTTTATGCCGCTTTACACCCACTTGACTCACTTACAGAGAGATATCAATACATTGGTTTTAAGAGTCTTACTAGTCAGATATATTCTTGGGCGGTGAACAGGGGGTGTTGAATCCAGTTCACTGAGCAAGGAGTAGGTCTTGCCTATTACATATTGGGTTTATGGAACAGTATCTGAGCTAATTTGAAACACTGGTTTTTTGCGTCACCCCACCTCACCGTTCCCGTTAAGCAGCCATATTGTGTTTTCTAAACGTGTGACGCTGTTCTGTTTTGTAATTCAGTTCAAGTGTAGCGGTTTTTACATTCCCTCTATAAGTGATATCTTACGATAAGTGTCTTTCTGTGTGACTTATTTCACTTAGAATCGTCGTACCTAAATCCACTCATCATGCTGCTACTAGCCTTATGATGTTGATTTCATGCCTGAGTGATATTCCATTGTACATAAGGAGCACAACTTCTTTATCCATTTTTCTCTTTCCTGGGATATTGAAGGTGTAATGAAGTGGAGGTTCTTGTCAACAGAGCAGCCCTAAACTTTGGGGTGCCTGTGTCTTGCTGATTTTTAGTTTTCCCAATTTATACGCCCATGAGTGGAAGTGCCCTATGCTCTCTAAGCTGAGTTTTTTAGATGTTTCAGGACACACCGTACACTTCTCCAGAGTGGCTGTTGGCAATTTACATCCCGCCCATCAGCGTAGCAAGGCTCCCGTTTCTCCATGGCCTGTCCTGCATTTCTGGTTTTGACACTTTATTCAGCATGGCCCTTTTGACCGATGGGAAGCGAGACTTCTTTGTAGCGCTGATTTGCCTTTCCAGGTTGCTTGGTTGGCCAAAAAGGGCGTGTGCGTTTTTTCCTGAATATATTCAGGAAAAAACGCATACGCCCTTTTTGGCCAAGGGCATCATGGTCGAGGTTTCGCCGCTTTTCCTGTGCTTTAAAGGCGATTCGAATCTACCTCCTGAAATCTGTTTCCTGCAATTCTGCCTTGCTTTCAAATCCTCTTCGTTGCCTTCCCTCAATATATTTGTGGACGAGAGTTATCATTTATAACTCTGCAGGTTTGTGAATTGCAGTGCCCCTGAGCTCCATTTTTCAACTCGCTTTCTTGGGAGCTGGCCCCAAAAGCGCAGGATTGCTTCAGGCCCTATTGTGGTTCCGGGCGGCAGGCTGAGCCTGTGGTTAATTCTTCTTCCTGATGGGAAAATAGAGTGACCTGTGCCTGTCCCCACACCTAGACCTAGTCTCTCATTGTTTCCCCCTCTTCCCGTTCATCCTCAGGACAAATTTGCAAACTGTACGGAACAGGAGGTTAAAGGTGCTCATTCTCCAAGGAGGGAGATTGCTAGTAAAGCGGCTGTAATGGCCAACCCGAGCACAAGGAGATGAGAAATGAGGGGCGTTTTAGAAACCTTTCCCGATCACACGGTGTACCATCTTCTGGGTTTCTCATGCATGTTTTCGATGTAGGAAGATGCCCTTGAACCTGGAGATTTTGGACCCATGGGATGGGTACCACGCAGTATTACTTTAAAGGGTCTGCGTTTGCTCACCCAACCTCACCAAACCTCTCAGCCCGAAGAGTGTCCACCCTTATGTCTCAATCAGCTGTGGGTCTAGAGATGGTCAATAAAGGTGGCATCCCAGCCCCTGAACGAATTCTGTATAAATTTCTCTCTCTTTCACTGTCTTTGTTTCACGGGTTTTTAAAAGTAATTGATTTTTATAATGGGGTTTAGCTGCTTTTCACTGCTGTGTTTATGCTGCTTTACACCCACTTGACTCCCTTACAGAGAGATATCAATACATAGCTTTGAAGATTCTTCCTAGTCAGATATATTCTTGGGCGGTGAATAGGGGGTTTTTGCGTCCAGTTCACTGAGCAAGGAGTAGGTCTTGTCTATTACATATTGGGTTTATGGAACGCTATCTGAGCTAATTTGAAACCCTTGTTTTATGCGTCACCCCACCTCACCGTTCCCGTTAAGCAGCCATAGTGTGTTTTCTAAACGTGGGACTCTGTTCTGTTTTGTAATTCAGTTCAAGTGTAGCGGTTTTTACATTCCCTCTATAAGTGATATCTTACGATAAGTGTCTTTCTGTGTGACTTATTTCACTTAGAATCGTCGTACCTAAATCCACTCATCATGCTGCTACTAGCCTTATGACGTTGATTTCATGCCTCAGTGATATTCCATTGTACATAAGGACCACAACTTCTTTATCCATTTTTCTCTTTCCTGGGATATTTAAGGTGTAATGAAGTGGAGGTTCTTGTCAACAGAGCAGCCCTAAACTTTGGGGTGCCTGTGTCTCGCTGATTTTTAGTTTTCCCAATTTATACACCCATGAGTGGAAGTGCCCTATGCTCTCTAAGCTGAGTTTTTTAGATGTTTCAGGACACACCGTACACTTCTCCAGAGTGGCTGTTGGCAATTTACATCCCGCCCATCAGCGTAGCAAGGCTCCCGTTTCTCCATGGCCTGTCCTGCATTTCTGGTTTTGACACTTTATTCAGCATGGCCCTTTTGACCGATGGGAAGCGAGACTTCTTTGTAGCGCTGATTTGCCTTTCCAGGTTGCTTGGTTGGCCAAAAAGGGCGTATGCGTTTTTTCCTGAATATATTCAGGAAAAAACGCATACGCCCTTTTTGGCCAAGGGCATCATGGTCGAGGTTTTGCCGCTTTTCCTGTGCTTTAAAGGCGATTCGAATCTACCTCCCGAAATCTGTTTCCTGTAATTCTGCCTTGCTTTCAAATCCTCTTCGTTGCCTTCCCTCAATATATTTGTGGACGAGAGTTATCATTTATAACTCTGCAGGTTTGTGAATTGCAGTGCCCCTGAGCTCCATTTTTCAACTCGCTTTCTTGGGAGCTGGCCGCAAAAACGCAGGATTGCTTCAGGCCCTATTGTGGTTCCGGGCGGCAGGCTGAGCCTGTGGTTAATTCTTCTTCCTGATGGGAAAATAGAGTGACCTGTGCCTGTCCCCACACCTAGACCTAGTCTCTCATTGGTTCCCCCTCTTCCCGTTCATCCTCAGGACAAATTTGCAACCTGTACGGAACAGGAGGTTAAAGGTGCTCATTCTCCAAGGAGGGAGATTGCTAGTAAAGCG
Source organism: Balaenoptera borealis (assembly GCF_965194805.1). Lineage (NCBI taxonomy): Eukaryota > Metazoa > Chordata > Mammalia > Artiodactyla > Balaenopteridae > Balaenoptera > Balaenoptera borealis. The sequence goes on from NW_028123606.1 coordinate 140,576, forward strand.
GCTGTAATGGCGAGCCCGAGCACAAGGAGATGAGAAATGAGGTGCGTTTTAGAAACCTTTCCCGATCACACGGTGTACCATCTTCTGGGTTTCTCATGCATGTTTTCGATGTAGGAAGATGCCCTTGAACCTGGAGATTTTGGTCCAATGGGATGGGTACCACGTAGTATTACTTTAAAGGGTCTGCGTTTGCTCACCCAACCTCACCAAACCTCTCAGCCCCAAGAGTGTCCACCCTTATGTCTCAATCAGCTGTGGGTCTAGAGATGGTCAATAAAGGTGGCATCCCAGCCCCTGAACGAATTCTGTATGAATTTCTCTCTCTTTCACTGTCTTTGTTTCACGGGTTTTTAAAAGTAATTGATTTTTATAATGGGGTTTAGCTGCTTTTCACTGCTGTGTTTATGCCGCTTTACACCCACTTGACTCACTTACAGAGAGATATCAATACATTGGTTTTAAGAGTCTTACTAGTCAGATATATTCTTGGGCGGTGAACAGGGGGTGTTGAATCCAGTTCACTGAGCAAGGAGTAGGTCTTGCCTATTACATATTGGGTTTATGGAACAGTATCTGAGCTAATTTGAAACACTGGTTTTTTGCGTCACCCCACCTCACCGTTCCCGTTAAGCAGCCATATTGTGTTTTCTAAACGTGTGACGCTGTTCTGTTTTGTAATTCAGTTCAAGTGTAGCGGTTTTTACATTCCCTCTATAAGTGATATCTTACGATAAGTGTCTTTCTGTGTGACTTATTTCACTTAGAATCGTCGTACCTAAATCCACTCATCATGCTGCTACTAGCCTTATGATGTTGATTTCATGCCTGAGTGATATTCCATTGTACATAAGGAGCACAACTTCTTTATCCATTTTTCTCTTTCCTGGGATATTGAAGGTGTAATGAAGTGGAGGTTCTTGTCAACAGAGCAGCCCTAAACTTTGGGGTGCCTGTGTCTTGCTGATTTTTAGTTTTCCCAATTTATACGCCCATGAGTGGAAGTGCCCTATGCTCTCTAAGCTGAGTTTTTTAGATGTTTCAGGACACACCGTACACTTCTCCAGAGTGGCTGTTGGCAATTTACATCCCGCCCATCAGCGTAGCAAGGCTCCCGTTTCTCCATGGCCTGTCCTGCATTTCTGGTTTTGACACTTTATTCAGCATGGCCCTTTTGACCGATGGGAAGCGAGACTTCTTTGTAGCGCTGATTTGCCTTTCCAGGTTGCTTGGTTGGCCAAAAAGGGCGTGTGCGTTTTTTCCTGAATATATTCAGGAAAAAACGCATACGCCCTTTTTGGCCAAGGGCATCATGGTCGAGGTTTCGCCGCTTTTCCTGTGCTTTAAAGGCGATTCGAATCTACCTCCTGAAATCTGTTTCCTGCAATTCTGCCTTGCTTTCAAATCCTCTTCGTTGCCTTCCCTCAATATATTTGTGGACGAGAGTTATCATTTATAACTCTGCAGGTTTGTGAATTGCAGTGCCCCTGAGCTCCATTTTTCAACTCGCTTTCTTGGGAGCTGGCCCCAAAAGCGCAGGATTGCTTCAGGCCCTATTGTGGTTCCGGGCGGCAGGCTGAGCCTGTGGTTAATTCTTCTTCCTGATGGGAAAATAGAGTGACCTGTGCCTGTCCCCACACCTAGACCTAGTCTCTCATTGTTTCCCCCTCTTCCCGTTCATCCTCAGGACAAATTTGCAAACTGTACGGAACAGGAGGTTAAAGGTGCTCATTCTCCAAGGAGGGAGATTGCTAGTAAAGCGGCTGTAATGGCCAACCCGAGCACAAGGAGATGAGAAATGAGGGGCGTTTTAGAAACCTTTCCCGATCACACGGTGTACCATCTTCTGGGTTTCTCATGCATGTTTTCGATGTAGGAAGATGCCCTTGAACCTGGAGATTTTGGACCCATGGGATGGGTACCACGCAGTATTACTTTAAAGGGTCTGCGTTTGCTCACCCAACCTCACCAAACCTCTCAGCCCGAAGAGTGTCCACCCTTATGTCTCAATCAGCTGTGGGTCTAGAGATGGTCAATAAAGGTGGCATCCCAGCCCCTGAACGAATTCTGTATAAATTTCTCTCTCTTTCACTGTCTTTGTTTCACGGGTTTTTAAAAGTAATTGATTTTTATAATGGGGTTTAGCTGCTTTTCACTGCTGTGTTTATGCCGCTTTACACCCACTTGACTCACTTACAGAGAGATATCAATACATTGGTTTTAAGAGTCTTACTAGTCAGATATATTCTTGGGCGGTGAACAGGGGGTGTTGAATCCAGTTCACTGAGCAAGGAGTAGGTCTTGTCTGTTACATATTGGGTTTATGGAACAGTATCTGAGCTAATTTGAAACCCTTGTTTTCTGCATCACCCCACCTCACCTTTCCCGTTAAGCAGCCATAGTGTGTTTTCTAAACGTGTGACGCTGTTTACTTTTGTAATTCAGTTCAAGTGTAGCGGTTTTTACATTCCCTCTATAAGTGATATCTTATGATAAGTGCCTTTTTCTGTGTGACTTATTTCACTTAGAATCCTCGTACCTAAATCTTCTCATCATGCTGCTACTAGCCTTATGATGTTGATTTCATGCCTGAGTGATATTCCATTGTACATAAGGAGCACAACTTCTTTATCCATTTTTCTCTTTCCTGGGATATTGAAGGTGTAATGAAGTGGAGGTTCTTGTCAACAGAGCAGCCCTAAACTTTAGGGTGCCTGTGTCTTGCTGATTTTTAGTTTTCCCAATTTATACGCCCATGAGTGGAAGTGCCCTATGCTCTCTAAGCTGAGTTTTTTAGATGTTTCAGGACACACCGTACACTTCTCCAGAGTGGCTGTTGGCAATTTACATCCCGCCCATCAGCGTAGCAAGGCTCCTGTTTCTCCATGGCCTGTCCTGCATTTCTGGTTTTGACACTTTATTCAGCATGGCCCTTTTGACCGATGGGAAGCGAGACTTCTTTGTAGCGCTGATTTGCCTTTCCAGGTTGCTTGGTTGGCCAAAAAGGGCGTATGCGTTTTTTCCTGAATATATTCAGGAATAAACGCATACGCCCTTTTTGGCCAAGGGCATCATGGTCGAGGTTTTGCCGCTTTTCCTGTGCTTTAAAGGCGATTCGAATCTACCTCCTGAAATCTGTTTCCTGCAATTCTGCCTTGCTTTCAAATCCTCTTCGTTGCCTTCCCTCAATATATTTGTGGACGAGAGTTATCGTTTATAACTCTGCAGGTTTGTGAATTGCAGTGCCCCTGAGCTCCATTTTTCAACTCGCTTTCTTGGGAGCTGTCCCCAAAAGCGCAGGATTGCTTCAGGCCCTATTGTGGTTCCGGGCGGCAGGCTGAGCCTGTGGTTAATTCTTCTTCCTGATGGGAAAATAGAGTGACCTGTGCCTGTCCCCACACCTAGACCTAGTCTCTCATTGGTTCCCCCTCTTCCCGTTCATCCTCAGGACAAATTTGCAACCTGTACGGAACAGGAGGTTAAAGGTGCTCATTCTCCAAGGAGGGAGATTGCTAGTAAAGCGGCTGTAATGGCGAGCCCGAGCACAAGGAGATGAGAAATGAGGTGCGTTTTAGAAACCTTTCCCGATCACACGGTGTACCATCTTCTGGGTTTCTCATGCATGTTTTCGATGTAGGAAGATGCCCTTGAACCTGGAGATTTTGGACCCATGGGATGGGTACCACGCAGTATTACTTTAAAGGGTCTGCGTTTGCTCACCCAACCTCACCAAACCTCTCAGCCCCAAGAGTGTCCACCCTTATGTCTCAATCAGCTGTGGGTCTAGAGATGGTCAATAAAGGTGGCATCCCAGCCCCTGAACGAATTCTGTATGAATTTCTCTCTCTTTCACTGTCTTTGTTTCACGGGTTTTTAAAAGTAATTGATTTTTATAATGGGGTTTAGCTGCTTTTCACTGCTGTGTTTATGCCGCTTTACACCCACTTGACTCACTTACAGAGAGATATCAATACATTGGTTTTAAGAGTCTTACTAGTCAGATATATTCTTGGGCGGTGAACATGTGGTGTTGAATCCAGTTCACTGAGCAAGGAGTAGGTCTTGTCTGTTACATATTGGGTTTATGGAACAGTATCTGAGCTAATTTGAAACCCTTGTTTTCTGCATCACCCCACCTCACCTTTCCCGTTAAGCAGCCATAGTGTGTTTTCTAAACGTGTGACGCTGTTTAGTTTTGTAATTCAGTTCAAGTGTAGCGGTTTTTACATTCCCTCTATAAGTGATATCTTACGATAAGTGTCTTTCTGTGTGACTTATTTCACTTAGAATCGTTACCTAAATCCACTCATCATGCTGCTACTAGCCTTATGATGTTGATTTCATGCCTGAGTGATATTCCATTGTACATAAGGAGCACAACTTCTTTATCCATTTTTCTCTTTCCTGGGATATTGAAGGTGTAATGAAGTGGAGGTTCTTGTCAACAGAGCAGCCCTAAACTTTGGGGTGCCTGTGTTTTGCTGATTTTTAGTTTTCCCAATTTATACGCCCATGAGTGGAAGTGCCCTATGCTCTCTAAGCTGAGTTTTTTAGATGTTTCAGGACACACCGTACACTTCTCCAGAGTGGCTGTTGGCAATTTACATCCCGCCCATCAGCGTAGCAAGGCTCCCGTTTCTCCATGGCCTGTCCTGCATTTCTGGTTTTGACACTTTATTCAGCATGGCCCTTTTGACCGATGGGAAGCGAGACTTCTTTGTAGCGCTGATTTGCCTTTCCAGGTTGCTTGGTTGGCCAAAAAGGGCGTGTGCGTTTTTTCCTGAATATATTCAGGAAAAAACGCATACGCCCTTTTTGGCCAAGGGCATCCTTGTCGAGGTTTTGCCGCTTTTCCTGTGCTTTAAAGGCGATTCGACTCTACCTCCGGAAATCTGTTTCCTGCAATTCTGCCTTGCTTTCAAATCCTCTTCGTTGCCTTCCCTCAATATATTTGTGGACGAGAGTTATCATTTATAACTCTGCAGGTTTGTGAATTGCAGTGCCCCTGAGCTCCATTTTTCAACTCGCTTTCTTGGGAGCTGGCCCCAAAAGCGCAGGATTGCTTCAGGCCCTATTGTGGTTCCGGGCGGCAGGCTGAGCCTGTGGTTAATTCTTCTTCCTGATGGGAAAATAGAGTGACCTGTGCCTGTCCCCACACCTAGACCTAGTCTCTCATTGGTTCCCCCTCTTCCCGTTCATCCTCAGGACAAATTTGCAACCTGTACGGAACAGGAGGTTAAAGGTGCTCATTCTCCAAGGAGGGAGATTGCTAGTAAAGCGGCTGTAATGGCGAGCCCGAGCACAAGGAGATGAGAAATGAGGTGCGTTTTAGAAACCTTTCCCGATCACACGGTGTACCATCTTCTGGGTTTCTCATGCATGTTTTCGATGTAGGAAGATGCCCTTGAACCTGGAGATTTTGGACCCATGGGATGGGTACCACGCAGTATTACTTTAAAGGGTCTGCGTTTGCTCACCCAACCTCACCAAACCTCTCAGCCCGAAGAGTGTCCACCCTTATGTCTCAATCAGCTGTGGGTCTAGAGATGGTCAATAAAGGTGGCATCCCAGCCCCTGAACGAATTCTGTATGAATTTCTCTCTCTTTCACTGTCTTTGTTTCACGGGTTTTTAAAAGTAATTGATTTTTATAATGGGGTTTAGCTGCTTTTCTCTTCTGTGTTTATGCCGCTATACACCCACTTGACTCACTTACAGAGAGATATCAATACATTGGTTTTAAGAGTCTTACTAGTCAGATATATTCTTGGGCGGTGAACAGGGGGTGTTGAATCCAGTTCACTGAGCAAGGAGTAGGTCTTGTCTGTTACATATTGGGTTTATGGAACAGTATCTGAGCTAATTTGAAACCCTTGTTTTCTGCATCACCCCACCTCACCTTTCCCGTTAAGCAGCCATAGTGTGTTTTCTAAACGTGTGACGCTGTTTAGTTTTGTAATTCAGTTCAAGTGTAGCGGTTTTTACATTCCCTCTATAAGTGATATCTTATGATAAGTGCCTTTTTCTGTGTGACTTATTTCACTTAGAATCCTCGTACCTAAATCTTCTCATCATGCTGCTACTAGCCTTATGATGTTGATTTCATGCCTGAGTGATATTCCATTGTACATAAGGAGCACAACTTCTTTATCCATTTTTCCCTTTCCTGGGATATTTAAGGTGTAATGAAGTGGAGGTTCTTGTCAACAGAGCAGCCCTAAACTTTAGGGTGCCTGTGTCTTGCTGATTTTTAGTTTTCCCAATTTATACGCCCATGAGTGGAAGTGCCCTATGCTCTCTAAGCTGAGTTTTTTAGATGTTTCAGGACACACCGTACACTTCTCCAGAGTGGCTGTTGGCAATTTACATCCCGCCCATCAGCGTAGCAAGGCTCCTGTTTCTCCATGGCCTGTCCTGCATTTCTGGTTTTGACACTTTATTCAGCATGGCCCTTTTGACCGATGGGAAGCGAGACTTCTTTGTAGCACTGATTTGCCTTTCCAGGTTGCTTGGTTGGCCAAAAAGGGCGTATGCGTTTTTTCCTGAATATATTCAGGAATAAACGCATACGCCCTTTTTGGCCAAGGGCATCATGGTCGAGGTTTTGCCGCTTTTCCTGTGCTTTAAAGGCGATTCGAATCTACCTCCTGAAATCTGTTTCCTGCAATTCTGCCTTGCTTTCAAATCCTCTTCGTTGCCTTCCCTCAATATATTTGTGGACGAGAGTTATCGTTTATAACTCTGCAGGTTTGTGAATTGCAGTGCCCCTGAGCTCCATTTTTCAACTCGCTTTCTTGGGAGCTGGCCCCAAAAGCGCAGGATTGCTTCAGGCCCTATTGTGGTTCCGGGCGGCAGGCTAAGCCTGTGGTTAATTCTTCTTCCTGATGGGAAAATAGAGTGACCTGTGCCTGTCCCCACACCTAGACCTAGTCTCTCATTGGTTCCCCCTCTTCCCGTTCATCCTCAGGACAAATTTGCAACCTGTACGGAACAGGAGGTTAAAGGTGCTGATTCTCCAAGGAGGGAGATTGCTAGTAAAGCGGCTGTAATGGCGAGCCCGAGCACAAGGAGATGAGAAATGAGGTGCGTTTTAGAAACCTTTCCCGATCACGCGGTGTACCATCTTCTGGGTTTCTCATGCATGTTTTCGATGTAGGAAGATGCCCTTGAACCTGGAGATTTTGGACCCATGGGATGGGTACCACGCAGTATTACTTTAAAGGGTCTGCGTTTGCTCACCCAACCTCACCAAACCTCTCAGCCCCAAGAGTGTCCACCCTTATGTCTCAATCAGCTGTGGGTCTAGAGATGGTCAATAAAGGTGGCATCCCAGCCCCTGAACGAATTCTGTATGAATTTCTCTCTCTTTCACTGTCTTTGTTTCACGGGTTTTTAAAAGTAATTGATTTTTATAATGGGGTTTAGCTGCTTTTCACTGCTGTGTTTATGCCGCTTTACACCCACTTGACTCACTTACAGAGAGATATCAATACATTGGTTTTAAGAGTCTTACTAGTCAGATATATTCTTGGGCGGTGAACAGGTGGTGTTGAATCCAGTTCACTGAGCAAGGAGTAGGTCTTGTCTGTTACATATTGGGTTTATGGAACAGTATCTGAGCTAATTTGAAACCCTTGTTTTCTGCATCACCCCACCTCACCTTTCCCGTTAAGCAGCCATAGTGTGTTTTCTAAACGTGTGACGCTGTTTAGTTTTGTAATTCAGTTCAAGTGTAGCGGTTTTTACATTCCCTCTATAAGTGATATCTTACGATAAGTGTCTTTCTGTGTGACTTATTTCACTTAGAATCGTTACCTAAATCCACTCATCATGCTGCTACTAGCCTTATGATGTTGATTTCATGCCTGAGTGATATTCCATTGTACATAAGGAGCACAACTTCTTTATCCATTTTTCTCTTTCCTGGGATATTGAAGGTGTAATGAAGTGGAGGTTCTTGTCAACAGAGCAGCCCTAAACTTTGGGGTGCCTGTGTTTTGCTGATTTTTAGTTTTCCCAATTTATACGCCCATGAGTGGAAGTGCCCTATGCTCTCTAAGCTGAGTTTTTTAGATGTTTCAGGACACACCGTACACTTCTCCAGAGTGGCTGTTGGCAATTTACATCCCGCCCATCAGCGTAGCAAGGCTCCCGTTTCTCCATGGCCTGTCCTGCATTTCTGGTTTTGACACTTTATTCAGCATGGCCCTTTTGACCGATGGGAAGCGAGACTTCTTTGTAGCGCTGATTTGCCTTTCCAGGTTGCTTGGTTGGCCAAAAAGGGTGTGTGCGTTTTTTCCTGAATATATTCAGGAAAAAACGCATACGCCCTTTTTGGCCAAGGGCATCCTTGTCGAGGTTTTGCCGCTTTTCCTGTGCTTTAAAGGCGATTCGACTCTACCTCCTGAAATCTGTTTCCTGCAATTCTGCCTTGCTTTCAAATCCTCTTCGTTGCCTTCCCTCAATATATTTGTGGACGAGAGTTATCATTTATAACTCTGCAGGTTTGTGAATTGCAGTGCCCCTGAGCTCCATTTTTCAACTCGCTTTCTTGGGAGCTGGCCCCAAAAGCGCAGGATTGCTTCAGGCCCTATTGTGGTTCCGGGCGGCAGGCTGAGCCTGTGGTTAATTCTTCTTCCTGATGGGAAAATAGAGTGACCTGTGCCTGTCCCCACACCTAGACCTAGTCTCTCATTGGTTCCCCCTCTTCCCGTTCATCCTCAGGACAAATTTGCAACCTGTACGGAACAGGAGGTTAAAGGTGCTCATTCTCCAAGGAGGGAGATTGCTAGTAAAGCGGCTGTAATGGCGAGCCCGAGCACAAGGAGATGAGAAATGAGGTGCGTTTTAGAAACCTTTCCCGATCACACGGTGTACCATCTTCTGGGTTTCTCATGCATGTTTTCGATGTAGGAAGATGCCCTTGAACCTGGAGATTTTGGACCCATGGGATGGGTACCACGCAGTATTACTTTAAAGGGTCTGCGTTTGCTCACCCAACCTCACCAAACCTCTCAGCCCGAAGAGTGTCCACCCTTATGTCTCAATCAGCTGTGGGTCTAGAGATGGTCAATAAAGGTGGCATCCCAGCCCCTGAACGAATTCTGTATGAATTTCTCTCTCTTTCACTGTCTTTGTTTCACGGGTTTTTAAAAGTAATTGATTTTTATAATGGGGTTTAGCTGCTTTTCACTTCTGTGTTTATGCCGCTATACACCCACTTGACTCACTTACAGAGAGATATCAATACATTGGTTTTAAGAGTCTTACTAGTCAGATATATTCTTGGGCGGTGAACAGGGGGTGTTGAATCCAGTTCACTGAGCAAGGAGTAGGTCTTGTCTGTTACATATTGGGTTTATGGAACAGTATCTGAGCTAATTTGAAACCCTTGTTTTCTGCATCACCCCACCTCACCTTTCCCGTTAAGCAGCCATAGTGTGTTTTCTAAACGTGTGACGCTGTTTAGTTTTGTAATTCAGTTCAAGTGTAGCGGTTTTTACATTCCCTCTATAAGTGATATCTTATGATAAGTGCCTTTTTCTGTGTGACTTATTTCACTTAGAATCCTCGTACCTAAATCTTCTCATCATGCTGCTACTAGCCTTATGATGTTGATTTCATGCCTGAGTGATATTCCATTGTACATAAGGAGCACAACTTCTTTATCCATTTTTCCCTTTCCTGGGATATTTAAGGTGTAATGAAGTGGAGGTTCTTGTCAACAGAGCAGCCCTAAACTTTAGGGTGCCTGTGTCTTGCTGATTTTTAGTTTTCCCAATTTATACGCCCATGAGTGGAAGTGCCCTATGCTCTCTAAGCTGAGTTTTTTAGATGTTTCAGGACACACCGTACCCTTCTCCAGAGTGGCTGTTGGCAATTTACATCCCGCCCATCAGCGTAGCAAGGCTCCTGTTTCTCCATGGCCTGTCCTGCATTTCTGGTTTTGACACTTTATTCAGCATGGCCCTTTTGACCGATGGGAAGCGAGACTTCTTTGTAGCACTGATTTGCCTTTCCAGGTTGCTTGGTTGGCCAAAAAGGGCGTATGCGTTTTTTCCTGAATATATTCAGGAATAAACGCATACGCCCTTTTTGGCCAAGGGCATCATGGTCGAGGTTTTGCCGCTTTTCCTGTGCTTTAAAGGCGATTCGAATCTACCTCCTGAAATCTGTTTCCTGCAATTCTGCCTTGCTTTCAAATCCTCTTCGTTGCCTTCCCTCAATATATTTGTGGACGAGAGTTATCGTTTATAACTCTGCAGGTTTGTGAATTGCAGTGCCCCTGAGCTCCATTTTTCAACTCGCTTTCTTGGGAGCTGGCCCCAAAAGCGCAGGATTGCTTCAGGCCCTATTGTGGTTCCGGGCGGCAGGCTAAGCCTGTGGTTAATTCTTCTTCCTGATGGGAAAATAGAGTGACCTGTGCCTGTCCCCACACCTAGACCTAGTCTCTCATTGGTTCCCCCTCTTACCGTTCATCCTCAGGCCAAATTTGCAACCTGTACGGAACAGGAGGTTAAAGGTGCTGATTCTCCAAGGAGGGAGATTGCTAGTAAAGCGGCTGTAATGGCGAGCCCGAGCACAAGGAGATGAGAAATGAGGTGCGTTTTAGAAACCTTTCCCGATCACGCGGTGTACCATCTTCTGGGTTTCTCATGCATGTTTTCGATGTAGGAAGATGCCCTTGAACCTGGAGATTTTGGACCCATGGGATGGGTACCACGCAGTATTACTTTAAAGGGTCTGCGTTTGCTCACCCAACCTCACCAAACCTCTCAGCCCCAAGAGTGTCCACCCTTATGTCTCAATCAGCTGTGGGTCTAGAGATGGTCAATAAAGGTGGCATCCCAGCCCCTGAACGAATTCTGTATGAATTTCTCTCTCTTTCACTGTCTTTGTTTCACGGGTTTTTAAAAGTAATTGATTTTTATAATGGGGTTTAGCTGCTTTTCACTGCTGTGTTTATGCCGCTTTACACCCACTTGACTCACTTACAGAGAGATATCAATACATTGGTTTTAAGAGTCTTACTAGTCAGATATATTCTTGGGCGGTGAACAGGGGGTGTTGAATCCAGTTCACTGAGCAAGGAGTAGGTCTTGTCTGTTACATATTGGGTTTATGGAACAGTATCTGAGCTAATTTGAAACCCTTGTTTTCTGCATCACCCCACCTCACCTTTCCCGTTAAGCAGCCATAGTGTGTTTTCTAAACGTGTGACGCTGTTTAGTTTTGTAATTCAGTTCAAGTGTAGCGGTTTTTACATTCCCTCTATAAGTGATATCTTATGATAAGTGCCTTTTTCTGTGTGACTTATTTCACTTAGAATCCTCGTACCTAAATCTTCTCATCATGCTGCTACTAGCCTTATGATGTTGATTTCATGCCTGAGTGATATTCCATTGTACATAAGGAGCACAACTTCTTTATCCATTTTTCTCTTTCCTGGGATATTTAAGGTGTAATGAAGTGGAGGTTCTTGTCAACAGAGCAGCCCTAAACTTTAGGGTGCCTGTGTCTTGCTGATTTTTAGTTTTCCCAATTTATACGCCCATGAGTGGAAGTGCCCTATGCTCTCTAAGCTGAGTTTTTTAGATGTTTCAGGACACACCGTACACTTCTCCAGAGTGGCTGTTGGCAATTTACATCCCGCCCATCAGCGTAGCAAGGCTCCTGTTTCTCCATGGCCTGTCCTGCATTTCTGGTTTTGTCACTTTATTCAGCATGGCCCTTTTGACCGATGGGAAGCGAGACTTCTTTGTAGCGCTGATTTGCCTTTCCAGGTTGCTTGGTTGGCCAAAAAGGGCGTGTGCGTTTTTTCCTGAATATATTCAGGAATAAACGCATACGCCCTTTTTGGCCAAGGGCATCATGGTCGAGGTTTTGCCGCTTTTCCTGTGCTTTAAAGGCGATTCGAATCTACCTCCTGAAATCTGTTTCCTGCAATTCTGCCTTGCTTTCAAATCCTCTTCGTTGCCTTCCCTCAATATATTTGTGGACGAGAGTTATCGTTTATAACTCTGCAGGTTTGTGAATTGCAGTGCCCCTGAGCTCCATTTTTCAACTCGCTTTCTTGGGAGCTGGCCCCAAAAGCGCAGGATTGCTTCAGGCCCTATTGTGGTTCCGGGCGGCAGGCTGAGCCTGTGGTTAATTCTTCTTCCTGATGGGAAAATAGAGTGACCTGTGCCTGTCCCCACACCTAGACCTAGTCTCTCATTGGTTCCCCCTCTTCCCGTTCATCCTCAGGACAAATTTGCAACCTGTACGGAACAGGAGGTTAAAGGTGCTCATTCTCCAAGGAGGGAGATTGCTAGTAAAGCGGCTGGAATGGCGAGCCCGAGCACAAGGAGATGAGAAATGAGGTGCGTTTTAGAAACCTTTCCCGATCACACGGTGTACCATCTTCTGGGTTTCTCATGCATGTTTTCGATGTAGGAAGATGCCCTTGAACCTGGAGATTTTGGTCCCATGGGATGGGTACCACGCAGTATTACTTTAAAGGGTCTGCGTTTGCTCACCCAACCTCACCAAACCTCTCAGCCCCAAGAGTGTCCACCCTTATGTCTCAGTCAGCTGTGGGTCTAGAGATGGTAAATAAAGGTGGCATCCCAGCCCCTGAACGAATTCTGTATGAATTTCTCTCTCTTTCACTGTCTTTGTTTCACAGGTTTTTAAAAGAAATTGATTTTTATAATGGGGTTTAGCTGCTTTTCACTGCTGTGTTTATGCCGCTTTACACCCACTTGACTCACTTACAGAGAGATATCAATACATTGGTTTTAAGAGTCTTACTAGTCAGATATATTCTTGGGCGGTGAACAGGGGGTGTTGAATCCAGTTCACTGAGCAAGGAGTAGGTCTTGTCTGTTACATATTGGGTTTATGGAACAGTATCTGAGCTAATTTGAAACCCTTGTTTTCTGCATCACCCCACCTCACCTTTCCCGTTAAGCAGCCATAGTGTGTTTTCTAAACGTGTGACGCTGTTTAGTTTTGTAATTCAGTTCAAGTGTAGCGGTTTTTACATTCCCTCTATAAGTGATATCTTACGATAAGTGTCTTTCTGTGTGACTTATTTCACTTAGAATCGTCGTACCTAAATCCACTCATCATGCTGCTACTAGCCTTATGATGTTGATTTCATGCCTGAGTGATATTCCATTGTACATAAGGAGCACAACTTCTTTATCCATTTTTCTCTTTCCTGGGATATTTAAGGTGTAATGAAGTGGAGGTTCTTGTCAACAGAGCAGCCCTAAACTTTGGGGTGCCTGTGTCTTGCTGATTTTTAGTTTTCCCAATTTATACGCCCATGAGTGGAAGTGCCCTATGCTCTCTAAGCTGAGTTTTTTAGATGTTTCAGGACACACCGTACACTTCTCCAGAGTGGCTGTTGGCAATTTACATCCCGCCCATCAGCGTAGCAAGGCTCCCGTTTCTCCATGGCCTGTCCTGCATTTCTGGTTTTGACACTTTATTCAGCATGGCCCTTTTGACCGATGGGAAGCGAGACTTCTTTGTAGCGCTGATTTGCCTTTCCAGGTTGCTTGGTTGGCCAAAAAGGGCGTGTGCGTTTTTTCCTGAATATATTCAGGAAAAAACGCATACGCCCTTTTTGGCCAAGGGCATCATGGTCGAGGTTTTGCCGCTTTTCCTGTGCTTTAAAGGCGATTCGAATCTACCTCCTGAAATCTGTTTCCTGCAATTCTGCCTTGCTTTCAAATCCTCTTCGTTGCCTTCCCTCAATATATTTGTGGACGAGAGTTATCATTTCTAACTCTGCAGGTTTGTGAATTGCAGTGCCCCTGAGCTCCATTTTTCAACTCGCTTTCTTGGGAGCTGGCCCCAAAAGCGCAGGATTGCTTCAGGCCCTATTGTGGTTCCGGGCGGCAGGCTGAGCCTGTGGTTAATTCTTCTTCCTGATGGGAAAATAGAGTGACCTGTGCCTGTCCCCACACCTAGACCTAGTGTCTCATTGGTTCCCCCTCTTCCCGTTCATCCTCAGGACAAATTTGCAACCTGTACGGAACAGGAGGTTAAAGGTGCTGATTCTCCAAGGAGGGAGATTGCTAGTAAAGCGGCTGTAATGGCGAGCCCGAGCACAAGGAGATGAGAAATGAGGTGCGTTTTAGAAACCTTTCCCGATCACACGGTGTACCATCTTCTGGGTTTCTCATGCATGTTTTCGATGTAGGAAGATGCCCTTGAACCTGGAGATTTTGGACCCATGGGATGGGTACCACGCAGTATTACTTTAAAGGGTCTGCGTTTGCTCACCCAACCTCACCAAACCTCTCAGCCCGAAGAGTGTCCACCCTTATGTCTCAATCAGCTGTGGGTCTAGAGATGGTCAATAAAGGTGGCATCCCAGCCCCTGAACGAATTCTGTATGAATTTCTCTCTCTTTCACTGTCTTTGTTTCACAGGTTTTTAAAAGTAATTGATTTTTATAATGGGGTTTAGCTGCTTTTCACTGCTGTGTTTATGCCAGTTTACACCCACTTGACTCACTTACAGAGGGATATCAATACATTGGTTTTTAGATTCTTACTAATCAGATATATTCTTGGGCGATGAACAGGGGGTGTTGAGTCCAGTTCACTGAGCAAGGCGTAGGTCTTGTCTATTACATATTGGGTTTATGGAACGGTATCTGAGCTAATTTGAAACCCTTGTTTTATGCATCACCCCACCTCACCTTTCCCGTTAAGCAGCCATAGTGTGTTTTCTAAACGTGTGACGCTGTTTAGTTTTGTAATTCAGTTCAAGTGTAGCGGTTTTTACATTCCCTCTATAAGTGATATCTTATGATAAGTGTCTTTTTCTGTGTGACTTATTTCACTTAGAATCGTCGTACCTAAATCCACTCATCATGCTGCTACTAGCCTTATGATGTTGATTTCATGCCTGAGTGATATTCCATTGTACATAAGGAGCACAACTTCTTTATCCATTTTTCTCTTTCCTGGGATATTTAAGGTGTAATGAAGTGGAGGTTCTTGTCAACAGAGCAGCCCTAAACTTTGGGGTGCCTGTGTCTTGCTGATTTTTAGTTTTCCCAATTTATACGCCCATGAGTGGAAGTGCCCTATGCTCTCTAAGCTGAGTTTTTTAGATGTTTCAGGACACACCGTACACTTCTCCAGAGTGGCTGTTGGCAATTTACATCCCGCCCATCAGCGTAGCAAGGCTCCCGTTTCTCCATGGCCTGTCCTGCATTTCTGGTTTTGACACTTTATTCAGCATGGCCCTTTTGACCGATGGGAAGCGAGACTTCTTTGTAGCGCTGATTTGCCTTTCCAGGTTGCTTGGTTGGCCAAAAAGGGCGTGTGCGTTTTTTCCTGAATATATTCAGGAAAAAACGCATACGCCCTTTTTGGCCAAGGGCATCATGGTCGAGGTTTTGCCGCTTTTCCTGTGCTTTAAAGGCGATTCGAATCTACCTCCTGAAATCTGTTTCCTGCAATTCTGCCTTGCTTTCAAATCCTCTTCGTTGCCTTCCCTCAATATATTTGTGGACGAGAGTTATCATTTCTAACTCTGCAGGTTTGTGAATTGCAGTGCCCCTGAGCTCCATTTTTCAACTCGCTTTCTTGGGAGCTGGCCCCAAAAGCGCAGGATTGCTTCAGGCCCTATTGTGGTTCCGGGCGGCAGGCTGAGCCTGTGGTTAATTCTTCTTCTTGATGGGAAAATAGAGTGACCTGTGCCTGTCCCCACACCTAGACCTAGTGTCTCATTGGTTCCCCCTCTTCCCGTTCATCCTCAGGACAAATTTGCAACCTGTACGGAACAGGAGGTTAAAGGTGCTGATTCTCCAAGGAGGGAGATTGCTAGTAAAGCGGCTGTAATGGCGAGCCCGAGCACAAGGAGATGAGAAATGAGGTGCGTTTTAGAAACCTTTCCCGATCACACGGTGTACCATCTTCTGGGTTTCTCATGCATGTTTTCGATGTAGGAAGATGCCCTTGAACCTGGAGATTTTGGACCCATGGGATGGGTACCACGCAGTATTACTTTAAAGGGTCTGCGTTTGCTCACCCAACCTCACCAAACCTCTCAGCCCGAAGAGTGTCCACCCTTATGTCTCAATCAGCTGTGGGTCTAGAGATGGTCAATAAAGGTGGCATCCCAGCCCCTGAACGAATTCTGTATGAATTTCTCTCTCTTTCACTGTCTTTGTTTCACAGGTTTTTAAAAGTAATTGATTTTTATAATGGGGTTTAGCTGCTTTTCACTGCTGTGTTTATGCCAGTTTACACCCACTTGACTCACTTACAGAGGGATATCAATACATTGGTTTTTAGATTCTTACTAATCAGATATATTCTTGGGCGATGAACAGGGGGTGTTGAGTCCAGTTCACTGAGCAAGGCGTAGGTCTTGTCTATTACATATTGGGTTTATGGAACGGTATCTGAGCTAATTTGAAACCCTTGTTTTATGCATCACCCCACCTCACCTTTCCCGTTAAGCAGCCATAGTGTGTCTTCTAAACGTGTGACGCTGTTCTGTTTTGTAATTCAGTTCAAGTGTAGCGGTTTTTACATTCCCTCTATAAGTGATATCTTATGATAAGTGTCTTTTTCTGTGTGACTTATTTCACTTAGAATCGTCGTACCTAAATCTTCTCATCATGCTGCTACTAGCCTTATGACGTTAATTTCAAGGCTGAGTGATATGCCATTGTACATAAGGACCACAACTTCCTTATCCATTTTTCTCTTTCCTGGGATATTTAAGGTGTAACGAAGTGGAGGTTCTTGTCAACAGAGCAGCCCTAAACTTTGGGGTGCCTGTGTCTTGCTGATTTTTAGTTTTCCCAATTTATACGCCCATGAGTGGAAGTGCCCTATGCTCTCTAAGCTGAGTTTTTTAGATGTTTCAGGACACACCGTACACTTCTCCAGAGTGGCTGTTGGCAATTTACATCCCGCCCATCAGCGTAGCAAGGCTCCTGTTTCTCCATGGCCTGTCCTGCATTTCTGGTTTTGACACTTTATTCAGCATGGCCCTTTTGACCGATGGGAAGCGAGACTTCTTTGTAGCGCTGATTTGCCTTTCCAGGTTGCTTGGTTGGCCAAAAAGGGCGTATGCGTTTTTTCCTGAATATATTCAGGAATAAACGCATACGCCCTTTTTGGCCAAGGGCATCATTGTCGAGGTTTTGCCGCTTTTCCTGTGCTTTAAAGGCGATTCGACTCTACCTCCTGAAATCTGTTTCCTGCAATTCTGCCTTGCTTTCAAATCCTCTTCGTTGCCTTCCCTCAATATATTTGTGGACGAGAGTTATCATTTATAACTCTGCAGGTTTGTGAATTGCAGTGCCCCTGAGCTCGATTTTTCAACTTGCTTTTTTGGGAGCTGGCCGCAAAAGCACAGGATTGCTTCAGGCCCTGTTCTGCTTCCGGGCGGCAGGCTGAGCCTGTGGTTAATCCTTCTTCCTGATGGGAAAATAGAGTGACCTGTGGCTGTCCCAACACCTAGAGCTAGTCTCTCATTGGTTCCCCCTCTTCCCGTTTATCCTCAGGACAAATTGCAACCTGTACAGAACAGAAGGTTAAAGGGGCTGATTCTCCAAGGAGGGAGATTGCTAGTAAAGCGGCTGTAATGGCCAACCCGAGCACAAGGAGATGAGAAATGAGGTGCGTTTTAGAAACCTTTCCCGATCACACGGTGTACCATCTTCTGGTTTTCTCATGCATGTTTTCGATGTATGAAGATGCCCTTGCACATGGAGATTTTGGACCCATGGGATGGGTACCACGCAGTATTACTTTAAAGGGTCTGCGTTTGCTCACCCAACCTCACCAAACCTCTCAGCCCGAAGAGTGTCCACCCTTATGTCTCAATCAGCTGTGGGTCTAGAGATGGTCAATAAAGGTGGCATCCCAGCCCCTGAACGAATTCTGTATGAATTTCTCTCTCTTTCCCTGTCTTTGTTTCGCGGGTTTTTAAAAGTAATTGATTTTTATAATGGGGTTTAGCTGCTTTTCACTGCTGTTTTTATGGTGCTTTACACCCACTTGGCTCACTTACAGAGAGATATCAATACATTGGTTTTAAGAGTCTTACTAGTCAGAAATATTCTTGGGCGGTGAACAGGGGGTGTTGAATACAGTTCACTGAGCAAGGAGTAGGTCTTGTCTGTTACATATTGGGTTTATTGAACAGTATCTGAGCTAATTTGATACCCTTGTTTTATGTATCACCCCACCTCACCTTTCCCGTTAAGCAGCCATAGTGTGTTTTCTAAACGTGTGACGCTGTTCTGTTTTGTAATTCAGTTCAAGTGTAGCGGTTTTTACATTCCCTCTATAAGTGATATCTTATGATAAGTGCCTTTTTCTGTGTGACTTATTTCACTTAGAATCGTCGTACCTAAGTCTTCTCATCATGCTGCTACTAGCCTTATGATGTTGATTTCATTACTGAGTGATATGCCATTATACATATGGACCACAACTTCTTTATCCATTTTTCCCTTTCCTGGGATATTTAAGGTGTAATGAAGTGGAGGTTCTTGTCAACAGAGCAGCCCTAAACTTTAGGGTGCCTGTGTCTTGCTGATTTTTAGTTTTCCCAATTTATACGCCCATGAGTGGAAGTGCCCTATGCTCTCTAAGCTGAGTTTTTTAGATGTTTCAGGACACACCGTACACTTCTCCAGAGTGGCTGTTGGCAATTTACATCCCGCCCATCAGCGTAGCAAGGCTCCTGTTTCTCCATGGCCTGTCCTGCATTTCTGGTTTTGACACTTTATTCAGCATGGCCCTTTTGACCGATGGGAAGCGAGACTTCTTTGTAGCACTGATTTGCCTTTCCAGGTTGCTTGGTTGGCCAAAAAGGGCGTATGCGTTTTTTCCTGAATATATTCAGGAATAAACGCATACGCCCTTTTTGGCCAAGGGCATCATGGTCGAGGTTTTGCCGCTTTTCCTGTGCTTTAAAGGCGATTCGAATCTACCTCCTGAAATCTGTTTCCTGCAATTCTGCCTTGCTTTCAAATCCTCTTCGTTGCCTTCCCTCAATATATTTGTGGACGAGAGTTATCGTTTATAACTCTGCAGGTTTGTGAATTGCAGTGCCCCTGAGCTCCATTTTTCAACTCGCTTTCTTGGGAGCTGGCCCCAAAAGCGCAGGATTGCTTCAGGCCCTATTGTGGTTCCGGGCGGCAGGCTAAGCCTGTGGTTAATTCTTCTTCCTGATGGGAAAATAGAGTGACCTGTGCCTGTCCCCACACCTAGACCTAGTCTCTCATTGGTTCCCCCTCTTCCCGTTCATCCTCAGGACAAATTTGCAACCTGTACGGAACAGGAGGTTAAAGGTGCTGATTCTCCAAGGAGGGAGATTGCTAGTAAAGCGGCTGTAATGGCGAGCCCGAGCACAAGGAGATGAGAAATAAGGTGCGTTTTAGAAACCTTTCCCGATCACGCGGTGTACCATCTTCTGGGTTTCTCATGCATGTTTTCGATGTAGGAAGATGCCCTTGAACCTGGAGATTTTGGACCCATGGGATGGGTACCACGCAGTATTACTTTAAAGGGTCTGCGTTTCCTCACCCAACCTCACCAAACCTCTCAGCCCCAAGAGTGTCCACCCTTATGTCTCAATCAGCTGTGTGTCTAGAGATGGTCAATAAAGGTGGCATCCCAGCCCCTGAACGAATTCTGTATGAATTTCTCTCTCTTTCACTGTCTTTGTTTCACGGGTTTTTAAAAGTAATTGATTTTTATAATGGGGTTTAGCTGCTTTTCACTGCTGTGTTTATGCCGCTTTACACCCACTTGACTCACTTACAGAGAGATATCAATACATTGGTTTTAAGAGTCTTACTAGTCAGATATATTCTTGGGCGGTGAACAGGTGGTGTTGAATCCAGTTCACTGAGCAAGGAGTAGGTCTTGTCTGTTACATATTGGGTTTATGGAACAGTATCTGAGCTAATTTGAAACCCTTGTTTTCTGCATCACCCCACCTCACCTTTCCCGTTAAGCAGCCATAGTGTGTTTTCTAAACGTGTGACGCTGTTTAGTTTTGTAATTCAGTTCAAGTGTAGCGGTTTTTACATTCCCTCTATAAGTGATATCTTACGATAAGTGTCTTTATGTGTGACTTATTTCACTTAGAATCGTCGTACCTAAATCCACTCATCATGCTGCTACTAGCCTTATGATGTTGATTTCATGCCTGAGTGATATTCCATTGTACATAAGGAGCACAACTTCTTTATCCATTTTTCTCTTTCCTGGGATATTGAAGGTGTAATGAAGTGGAGGTTCTTGTCAACAGAGCAGCCCTAAACTTTGGGGTGCCTGTGTCTTGCTGATTTTTAGTTTTCCCAATTTATACGCCCATGAGTGGAAGTGCCCTATGCTCTCTAAGCTGAGTTTTTTAGATGTTTCAGGACACACCGTACACTTCTCCAGAGTGGCTGTTGGCAATTTACATCCCGCCCATCAGCGTAGCAAGGCTCCCGTTTCTCCATGGCCTGTCCTGCATTTCTGGTTTTGACACTTTATTCAGCATGGCCCTTTTGACCGATGGGAAGCGAGACTTCTTTGTAGCGCTGATTTGCCTTTCCAGGTTGCTTGGTTGGCCAAAAAGGGCGTGTGCGTTTTTTCCTGAATATATTCAGGAAAAAACGCATACGCCCTTTTTGGCCAAGGGCATCATGGTCGAGGTTTTGCCGCTTTTCCTGTGCTTTAAAGGCGATTCGAATCTACCTCCTGAAATCTGTTTCCTGCAATTCTGCCTTGCTTTCAAATCCTCTTCGTTGCCTTCCCTCAATATATTTGTGGACGAGAGTTATCATTTATAACTCTGCAGGTTTGTGAATTGCAGTGCCCCTGAGCTCCATTTTTCAACTCGCTTTCTTGGGAGCTGGCCCCAAAAGCGCAGGATTGCTTCAGGCCCTATTGTGGTTCCGGGCGGCAGGCTGAGCCTGTGGTTAATTCTTCTTCCTGATGGGAAAATAGAGTGACCTGTGCCTGTCCCCACACCTAGACCTAGTCTCTCATTGGTTCCCCCTCTTCCCGTTCATCCTCAGGACAAATTTGCAACCTGTACGGAACAGGAGGTTAAAGGTGCTCATTCTCCAAGGAGGGAGATTGCTAGTAAAGCGGCTGTAATGGCGAGCCCGAGCACAAGGAGATGAGAAATGAGGTGCGTTTTAGAAACCTTTCCCGATCACACGGTGTACCATCTTCTGGGTTTCTCATGCATGTTTTCGATGTAGGAAGATGCCCTTGAACCTGGAGATTTTGGTTCAATGGGATGGGTACCACGCAGTATTACTTTAAAGGGTCTGCGTTTGCTCACCCAACCTCACCAAACCTCTCAGCCTGAAGAGTGTCCAGCCTTATGTCTCAATCAGCTGTGGGTCTAGAGATGGTCAATAAAGGTGGCATCCCAGCCCCTGAACGAATTCTGTATGAATTTCTCTCTCTTTCACTGTCTTTGTTTCACGGGTTTTTAAAAGTAATTGATTTTTATAATGGGGTTTAGCTGCTTTTCACTGCTGTGTTTATGCCGCTTTACACCCACTTGACTCACTTACAGAGAGATATCAATACATTGGTTTTAAGAGTCTTACTAGTCAGATATATTCTTGGGCGGTGAACAGGGGGTGTTGAATCCAGTTCACTGAGCAAGGAGTAGGTCTTGTCTGTTACATATTGGGTTTATGGAACAGTATCTGAGCTAATTTGAAACCCTTGTTTTCTGCATCACCCCACCTCACCTTTCCCGTTAAGCAGCCATAGTGTGTTTTCTAAACGTGTGACGCTGTTTAGTTTTGTAATTCAGTTCAAGTGTAGCGGTTTTTACATTCCCTCTATAAGTGATATCTTATGATAAGTGCCTTTTTCTGTGTGACTTATTTCACTTAGAATCCTCGTACCTAAATCTTCTCATCATGCTGCTACTAGCCTTATGATGTTGATTTCATGCCTGAGTGATATTCCATTGTACATAAGGAGCACAACTTCTTTATCCATTTTTCTCTTTCCTGGGATATTTAAGGTGTAATGAAGTGGAGGTTCTTGTCAACAGAGCAGCCCTAAACTTTAGGGTGCCTGTGTCTTGCTGATTTTTAGTTTTCCCAATTTATACGCCCATGAGGGGAAGTGCCCTATGCTCTCTAAGCTGAGTTTTTTAGATGTTTCAGGACACACCGTACACTTCTCCAGAGTGGCTGTTGGCAATTTACATCCCGCCCATCAGCGTAGCAAGGCTCCTGTTTCTCCATGGCCTGTCCTGCATTTCTGGTTTTGTCACTTTATTCAGCATGGCCCTTTTGACCGATGGGAAGCGAGACTTCTTTGTAGCGCTGATTTGCCTTTCCAGGTTGCTTGGTTGGCCAAAAAGGGCGTATGCGTTTTTTCCTGAATATATTCAGGAATAAACGCATACGCCCTTTTTGGCCAAGGGCATCATGGTCGAGGTTTTGCCGCTTTTCCTGTGCTTTAAAGGCGATTCGAATCTACCTCCTGAAATCTGTTTCCTGCAATTCTGCCTTGCTTTCAAATCCTCTTCGTTGCCTTCCCTCAATATATTTGTGGACGAGAGTTATCGTTTATAACTCTGCAGGTTTGTGAATTGCAGTGCCCCTGAGCTCCATTTTTCAACTCGCTTTCTTGGGAGCTGGCCCCAAAAGCGCAGGATTGCTTCAGGCCCTATTGTGGTTCCGGGCGGCAGGCTGAGCCTGTGGTTAATTCTTCTTCCTGATGGGAAAATAGAGTGACCTGTGCCTGTCCCCACACCTAGACCTAGTCTCTCATTGGTTCCCCCTCTTCCCGTTCATCCTCAGGACAAATTGCAACCTGTACGGAACAGGAGGTTAAAGGTGCTCATTCTCCAAGGAGGGAGATTGCTAGTAAAGCGGCTGGAATGGCGAACCCGAGCACAAGGAGATGAGAAATGAGGTGCGTTTTAGAAACCTTTCCCGATCACATGGTGTACCATCTTCTGGGTTTCTCATGCATGTTTTCGATGTAGGAAGATGCCCTTGAAGCTGGAGATTTGGGACCTATGGGATGGGTACCACGCAGTATTACTTTAAAGGGTCTGCGTTTGCTCACCCAACCTCACCAAACCTCTCAGCCCCAAGAGTGTCCACCCTTATGTCTCAATCAGCTGTGGGTCTAGATATGGTCAATCCAGGTGGCATCACAGCCCCTGAACGAATTTTGTAAGAATTTCTCTCTCTTTCACTGTCTTTGTTTCACGGGTTTTTAAAAGTAATTGATTTTTATAATGGGGTTTAGCTGCTTTTCACTGCTGTGTTTATGCTGCTTTACACCCACTTGACTCACTTACAGAGAGATATCAATACATAGCTTTGAAGATTCTTCCTAGTCAGATATATTCTTGGGCGGTGAATAGGAGGTTTTTGCGTCCAGTTCACTGAGCAAGGAGTAGGTCTTGTCTATTACATATTGGGTTTATGGAACGCTATCTGAGCTAATTTGAAACCCTTGTTTTATGCGTCACCCCACCTCACCGTTCCCGTTAAGCAGCCATAGTGTGTTTTCTAAACGTGGGACTCTGTTCTGTTTTGTAATTCAGTTCAAGTGTAGCGGTTTTTACATTCCCTCTATAAGTGATATCTTACGATAAGTGTCTTTCTGTGTGACTTATTTCACTTAGAATCGTCGTACCTAAATCCACTCATCATGCTGCTACTAGCCTTATGACGTTGATTTCATGCCTCAGTGATATTCCATTGTACATAAGGACCACAACTTCTTTATCCATTTTTCTCTTTCCTGGGATATTTAAGGTGTAATGAAGTGGAGGTTCTTGTCAACAGAGCAGCCCTAAACTTTGGGGTGCCTGTGTCTCGCTGATTTTTAGTTTTCCCAATTTATACACCCATGAGTGGAAGTGCCCTATGCTCTCTAAGCTGAGTTTTTTAGATGTTTCAGGACACACCGTACACTTCTCCAGAGTGGCTGTTGGCAATTTACATCCCGCCCATCAGCGTAGCAAGGCTCCCGTTTCTCCATGGCCTGTCCTGCATTTCTGGTTTTCACACTTTATTCAGCATGGCCCTTTTGACCAATGGGAAGCGAGACTTCTTTGTAGCGCTGATTTGCCTTTCCAGGTTGCTTGGTTGGCCAAAAAGGGCGTATGCGTTTTTTCCTGAATATATTCAGGAAAAAACGCATACGCCCTTTTTGGCCAAGGGCATCATGGTCGAGGTTTTGCCGCTTTTCCTGTGCTTTAAAGGCGATTCGAATCTACCTCCTGAAATCTGTTTCCTGTAATTCTGCCTTGCTTTCAAATCCTCTTCGTTGCCTTCCCTCAATATATTTGTGGACGAGAGTTATCATTTCTAACTCTGCAGGTTTGTGAATTGCAGTGCCCCTGAGCTCCATTTTTCAACTCGCTTTCTTGGGAGCTGGCCGCAAAAGCGCAGGATTGCTTCAGGCCCTATTGTGGTTCTGGGCGGCAGGCTGAGCCTGTGGTTAATTCTTCTTCCTGATGGGAAAATAGAGTGACCTGTGCCTGTCCCCACACCTAGACCTAGTCTCTCATTGGTTCCCCCTCTTCCCGTTCATCCTCAGGACAAATTGCAACCTGTACGGAACAGGAGGTTAAAGGTGCTCATTCTCCAAGGAGGGAGATTGCTAGTAAAGCGGCTGGAATGGCGAACCCGAGCACAAGGAGATGAGAAATGAGGTGTGTTTTAGAAACCTTTCCCAATCACATGGTGTACCATCTTCTGGGTTTCTCATGCATGTTTTCGATGCAGGAAGATGCCCTTGAAGCTGGAGATTTGGGACCTATGGGATGGGTACCACGCAGTATTACTTTAAAGGGTCTGCGTTTGCTCACCCAACCTCACCAAACCTCTCAGCCCCAAGAGTGTCCACCCTTATGTCTCAATCAGCTGTGGGTCTAGATATGGTCAATCCAGGTGGCATCACAGCCCCTGAACGAATTTTGTAAGAATTTCTCTCTCTTTCACTGTCTTTGTTTCACGGGTTTTTAAAAGTAATTGATTTTTATAATGGGGTTTAGCTGCTTTTCACTGCTGTGTTTATGCTGCTTTACACCCACTTGACTCCCTTACAGAGAGATATCAATACATAGCTTTGAAGATTCTTCCTAGTCAGATATATTCTTGGGCGGTGAATAGGGGGTTTTTGCGTCCAGTTCACTGAGCAAGGAGTAGGTCTTGTCTATTACATATTGGGTTTATGGAACGCTATCTGAGCTAATTTGAAACCCTTGTTTTATGCGTCACCCCACCTCACCGTTCCCGTTAAGCAGCCATAGTGTGTTTTCTAAACGTGGGACTCTGTTCTGTTTTGTAATTCAGTTCAAGTGTAGCGGTTTTTACATTCCCTCTATAAGTGATATCTTACGATAAGTGTCTTTCTGTGTGACTTATTTCACTTAGAATCGTCGTACCTAAATCCACTCATCATGCTGCTACTAGCCTTATGACGTTGATTTCATGCCTCAGTGATATTCCATTGTACATAAGGACCACAACTTCTTTATCCATTTTTCTCTTTCCTGGGATATTTAAGGTGTAATGAAGTGGAGGTTCTTGTCAACAGAGCAGCCCTAAACTTTGGGGTGCCTGTGTCTCGCTGATTTTTAGTTTTCCCAATTTATACACCCATGAGTGGAAGTGCCCTATGCTCTCTAAGCTGAGTTTTTTAGATGTTTCAGGACACACCGTACACTTCTCCAGAGTGGCTGTTGGCAATTTACATCCCGCCCATCAGCGTAGCAAGGCTCCCGTTTCTCCATGGCCTGTCCTGCATTTCTGGTTTTGACACTTTATTCAGCATGGCCCTTTTGACCGATGGGAAGCGAGACTTCTTTGTAGCGCTGATTTGCCTTTCCAGGTTGCTTGGTTGGCCAAAGAGGGCGTATGCGTTTTTCCTGAATATATTCAGGAAAAAACGCATACGCCCTCTTTGGCCAAGGGCATCATGGTCGAGGTTTTGCCGCTTTTCCTGTGCTTTAAAGGCGATTCGAATCTACCTCCCGAAATCTGTTTCCTGTAATTCTGCCTTGCTTTCAAATCCTCTTCGTTGCCTTCCCTCAATATATTTGTGGACGAGAGTTATCATTTATAACTCTGCAGGTTTGTGAATTGCAGTGCCCCTGAGCTCCATTTTTCAACTCGCTTTCTTGGGAGCTGGCCGCAAAAACGCAGGATTGCTTCAGGCCCTATTGTGGTTCCGGGCGGCAGGCTGAGCCTGTGGTTAATTCTTCTTCCTGATGGGAAAATAGAGTGACCTGTGCCTGTCCCCACACCTAGACCTAGTCTCTCATTGGTTCCCCCTCTTCCCGTTCATCCTCAGGACAAATTGCAACCTGTACGGAACAGGAGGTTAAAGGTGCTCATTCTCCAAGGAGGGAGATTGCTAGTAAAGCGGCTGGAATGGCGAACCCGAGCACAAGGAGATGAGAAATGAGGTGCGTTTTAGAAACCTTTCCCGATCACATGGTGTACCATCTTCTGGGTTTCTCATGCATGTTTTCGATGTAGGAAGATGCCCTTGAAGCTGGAGATTTGGGACCTATGGGATGGGTACCACGCAGTATTACTTTAAAGGGTCTGCGTTTGCTCACCCAACCTCACCAAACCTCTCAGCCCCAAGAGTGTCCACCCTTATGTCTCAATCAGCTGTGGGTCTAGATATGGTCAATCCAGGTGGCATCACAGCCCCTGAACGAATTTTGTAAGAATTTCTCTCTCTTTCACTGTCTTTGTTTCACGGGTTTTTAAAAGTAATTGATTTTTATAATGGGGTTTAGCTGCTTTTCACTGCTGTGTTTATGCTGCTTTACACCCACTTGACTCCCTTACAGAGAGATATCAATACATAGCTTTGAAGATTCTTCCTAGTCAGATATATTCTTGGGCGGTGAATAGGGGGTTTTTGCGTCCAGTTCACTGAGCAAGGAGTAGGTCTTGTCTATTACATATTGGGTTTATGGAACGCTATCTGAGCTAATTTGAAACCCTTGTTTTATGCGTCACCCCACCTCACCGTTCCCGTTAAGCAGCCATAGTGTGTTTTCTAAACGTGGGACTCTGTTCTGTTTTGTAATTCAGTTCAAGTGTAGCGGTTTTTACATTCCCTCTATAAGTGATATCTTACGATAAGTGTCTTTCTGTGTGACTTATTTCACTTAGAATCGTCGTACCTAAATCCACTCATCATGCTGCTACTAGCCTTATGACGTTGATTTCATGCCTCAGTGATATTCCATTGTACATAAGGACCACAACTTCTTTATCCATTTTTCTCTTTCCTGGGATATTTAAGGTGTAATGAAGTGGAGGTTCTTGTCAACAGAGCAGCCCTAAACTTTGGGGTGCCTGTGTCTCGCTGATTTTTAGTTTTCCCAATTTATACACCCATGAGTGGAAGTGCCCTATGCTCTCTAAGCTGAGTTTTTTAGATGTTTCAGGACACACCGTACACTTCTCCAGAGTGGCTGTTGGCAATTTACATCCCGCCCATCAGCGTAGCAAGGCTCCCGTTTCTCCATGGCCTGTCCTGCATTTCTGGTTTTGACACTTTATTCAGCATGGCCCTTTTGACCGATGGGAAGCGAGACTTCTTTGTAGCGCTGATTTGCCTTTCCAGGTTGCTTGGTTGGCCAAAGAGGGCGTATGCGTTTTTTCCTGAATATATTCAGGAAAAAACGCATACGCCCTCTTTGGCCAAGGGCATCATGGTCGAGGTTTTGCCGCTTTTCCTGTGCTTTAAAGGCGATTCGAATCTACCTCCCGAAATCTGTTTCCTGTAATTCTGCCTTGCTTTCAAATCCTCTTCGTTGCCTTCCCTCAATATATTTGTGGACGAGAGTTATCATTTCTAACTCTGCAGGTTTGTGAATTGCAGTGCCCCTGAGCTCCATTTTTCAACTCGCTTTCTTGGGAGCTGGCCGCAAAAGCGCAGGATTGCTTCAGGCCCTATTGTGGTTCCGGGCGGCAGGCTGAGCCTGTGGTTAATTCTTCTTCCTGATGGGAAAATAGAGTGACCTGTGCCTGTCCCCACACCTAGACCTAGTGTCTCATTGGTTCCCCCTCTTCCCGTTCATCCTCAGGACAAATTGCAACCTGTACGGAACAGGAGGTTAAAGGTGCTCATTCTCCAAGGAGGGAGATTGCTAGTAAAGCGGTTGGAATGGCGAACCCGAGCACAAGGAGATGAGAAATGAGGTGCGTTTTAGAAACCTTTCCCGATCACATGGTGTACCATCTTCTGGGTTTCTCATGCATGTTTTCGATGTAGGAAGATGCCCTTGAAGCTGGAGATTTGGGACCTATGGGATGGGTACCACGCAGTATTACTTTAAAGGGTCTGCGTTTGCTCACCCAACCTCACCAAACCTCTCAGCCCCAAGAGTGTCCACCCTTATGTCTCAATCAGCTGTGGGTCTAGATATGGTCAATCCAGGTGGCATCACAGCCCCTGAACGAATTTTGTAAGAATTTCTCTCTCTTTCACTGTCTTTGTTTCACGGGTTTTTAAAAGTAATTGATTTTTATAATGGGGTTTAGCTGCTTTTCACTGCTGTGTTTATGCTGCTTTACACCCACTTGACTCACTTACAGAGAGATATCAATACATAGCTTTGAAGATTCTTCCTAGTCAGATATATTCTTGGGCGGTGAATAGGAGGTTTTTGCGTCCAGTTCACTGAGCAAGGAGTAGGTCTTGTCTATTACATATTGGGTTTATGGAACGCTATCTGAGCTAATTTGAAACCCTTGTTTTATGCGTCACCCCACCTCACCGTTCCCGTTAAGCAGCCATAGTGTGTTTTCTAAACGTGGGACTCTGTTCTGTTTTGTAATTCAGTTCAAGTGTAGCGGTTTTTACATTCCCTCTATAAGTGATATCTTACGATAAGTGTCTTTCTGTGTGACTTATTTCACTTAGAATCGTCGTACCTAAATCCACTCATCATGCTGCTACTAGCCTTATGACGTTGATTTCATGCCTCAGTGATATTCCATTGTACATAAGGACCACAACTTCTTTATCCATTTTTCTCTTTCCTGGGATATTTAAGGTGTAATGAAGTGGAGGTTCTTGTCAACAGAGCAGCCCTAAACTTTGGGGTGCCTGTGTCTCGCTGATTTTTAGTTTTCCCAATTTATACACCCATGAGTGGAAGTGCCCTATGCTCTCTAAGCTGAGTTTTTTAGATGTTTCAGGACACACCGTACACTTCTCCAGAGTGGCTGTTGGCAATTTACATCCCGCCCATCAGCGTAGCAAGGCTCCCGTTTCTCCATGGCCTGTCCTGCATTTCTGGTTTTCACACTTTATTCAGCATGGCCCTTTTGACCAATGGGAAGCGAGACTTCTTTGTAGCGCTGATTTGCCTTTCCAGGTTGCTTGGTTGGCCAAAAAGGGCGTATGCGTTTTTTCCTGAATATATTCAGGAAAAAACGCATACGCCCTTTTTGGCCAAGGGCATCATGGTCGAGGTTTTGCCGCTTTTCCTGTGCTTTAAAGGCGATTCGAATCTACCTCCTGAAATCTGTTTCCTGTAATTCTGCCTTGCTTTCAAATCCTCTTCGTTGCCTTCCCTCAATATATTTGTGGACGAGAGTTATCATTTCTAACTCTGCAGGTTTGTGAATTGCAGTGCCCCTGAGCTCCATTTTTCAACTCGCTTTCTTGGGAGCTGGCCGCAAAAGCGCAGGATTGCTTCAGGCCCTATTGTGGTTCTGGGCGGCAGGCTGAGCCTGTGGTTAATTCTTCTTCCTGATGGGAAAATAGAGTGACCTGTGCCTGTCCCCACACCTAGACCTAGTCTCTCATTGGTTCCCCCTCTTCCCGTTCATCCTCAGGACAAATTGCAACCTGTACGGAACAGGAGGTTAAAGGTGCTCATTCTCCAAGGAGGGAGATTGCTAGTAAAGCGGCTGGAATGGCGAACCCGAGCACAAGGAGATGAGAAATGAGGTGTGTTTTAGAAACCTTTCCCAATCACATGGTGTACCATCTTCTGGGTTTCTCATGCATGTTTTCGATGCAGGAAGATGCCCTTGAAGCTGGAGATTTGGGACCTATGGGATGGGTACCACGCAGTATTACTTTAAAGGGTCTGCGTTTGCTCACCCAACCTCACCAAACCTCTCAGCCCCAAGAGTGTCCACCCTTATGTCTCAATCAGCTGTGGGTCTAGATATGGTCAATCCAGGTGGCATCACAGCCCCTGAACGAATTTTGTAAGAATTTCTCTCTCTTTCACTGTCTTTGTTTCACGGGTTTTTAAAAGTAATTGATTTTTATAATGGGGTTTAGCTGCTTTTCACTGCTGTGTTTATGCTGCTTTACACCCACTTGACTCCCTTACAGAGAGATATCAATACATAGCTTTGAAGATTCTTCCTAGTCAGATATATTCTTGGGCGGTGAATAGGGGGTTTTTGCGTCCAGTTCACTGAGCAAGGAGTAGGTCTTGTCTATTACATATTGGGTTTATGGAACGCTATCTGAGCTAATTTGAAACCCTTGTTTTATGCGTCACCCCACCTCACCGTTCCCGTTAAGCAGCCATAGTGTGTTTTCTAAACGTGGGACTCTGTTCTGTTTTGTAATTCAGTTCAAGTGTAGCGGTTTTTACATTCCCTCTATAAGTGATATCTTACGATAAGTGTCTTTCTGTGTGACTTATTTCACTTAGAATCGTCGTACCTAAATCCACTCATCATGCTGCTACTAGCCTTATGACGTTGATTTCATGCCTCAGTGATATTCCATTGTACATAAGGACCACAACTTCTTTATCCATTTTTCTCTTTCCTGGGATATTTAAGGTGTAATGAAGTGGAGGTTCTTGTCAACAGAGCAGCCCTAAACTTTGGGGTGCCTGTGTCTCGCTGATTTTTAGTTTTCCCAATTTATACACCCATGAGTGGAAGTGCCCTATGCTCTCTAAGCTGAGTTTTTTAGATGTTTCAGGACACACCGTACACTTCTCCAGAGTGGCTGTTGGCAATTTACATCCCGCCCATCAGCGTAGCAAGGCTCCCGTTTCTCCATGGCCTGTCCTGCATTTCTGGTTTTGACACTTTATTCAGCATGGCCCTTTTGACCGATGGGAAGCGAGACTTCTTTGTAGCGCTGATTTGCCTTTCCAGGTTGCTTGGTTGGCCAAAGAGGGCGTATGCGTTTTTCCTGAATATATTCAGGAAAAAACGCATACGCCCTCTTTGGCCAAGGGCATCATGGTCGAGGTTTTGCCGCTTTTCCTGTGCTTTAAAGGCGATTCGAATCTACCTCCCGAAATCTGTTTCCTGTAATTCTGCCTTGCTTTCAAATCCTCTTCGTTGCCTTCCCTCAATATATTTGTGGACGAGAGTTATCATTTATAACTCTGCAGGTTTGTGAATTGCAGTGCCCCTGAGCTCCATTTTTCAACTCGCTTTCTTGGGAGCTGGCCGCAAAAACGCAGGATTGCTTCAGGCCCTATTGTGGTTCCGGGCGGCAGGCTGAGCCTGTGGTTAATTCTTCTTCCTGATGGGAAAATAGAGTGACCTGTGCCTGTCCCCACACCTAGACCTAGTCTCTCATTGGTTCCCCCTCTTCCCGTTCATCCTCAGGACAAATTGCAACCTGTACGGAACAGGAGGTTAAAGGTGCTCATTCTCCAAGGAGGGAGATTGCTAGTAAAGCGGCTGGAATGGCGAACCCGAGCACAAGGAGATGAGAAATGAGGTGCGTTTTAGAAACCTTTCCCGATCACATGGTGTACCATCTTCTGGGTTTCTCATGCATGTTTTCGATGTAGGAAGATGCCCTTGAAGCTGGAGATTTGGGACCTATGGGATGGGTACCACGCAGTATTACTTTAAAGGGTCTGCGTTTGCTCACCCAACCTCACCAAACCTCTCAGCCCCAAGAGTGTCCACCCTTATGTCTCAATCAGCTGTGGGTCTAGATATGGTCAATCCAGGTGGCATCACAGCCCCTGAACGAATTTTGTAAGAATTTCTCTCTCTTTCACTGTCTTTGTTTCACGGGTTTTTAAAAGTAATTGATTTTTATAATGGGGTTTAGCTGCTTTTCACTGCTGTGTTTATGCTGCTTTACACCCACTTGACTCCCTTACAGAGAGATATCAATACATAGCTTTGAAGATTCTTCCTAGTCAGATATATTCTTGGGCGGTGAATAGGGGGTTTTTGCGTCCAGTTCACTGAGCAAGGAGTAGGTCTTGTCTATTACATATTGGGTTTATGGAACGCTATCTGAGCTAATTTGAAACCCTTGTTTTATGCGTCACCCCACCTCACCGTTCCCGTTAAGCAGCCATAGTGTGTTTTCTAAACGTGGGACTCTGTTCTGTTTTGTAATTCAGTTCAAGTGTAGCGGTTTTTACATTCCCTCTATAAGTGATATCTTACGATAAGTGTCTTTCTGTGTGACTTATTTCACTTAGAATCGTCGTACCTAAATCCACTCATCATGCTGCTACTAGCCTTATGACGTTGATTTCATGCCTCAGTGATATTCCATTGTACATAAGGACCACAACTTCTTTATCCATTTTTCTCTTTCCTGGGATATTTAAGGTGTAATGAAGTGGAGGTTCTTGTCAACAGAGCAGCCCTAAACTTTGGGGTGCCTGTGTCTCGCTGATTTTTAGTTTTCCCAATTTATACACCCATGAGTGGAAGTGCCCTATGCTCTCTAAGCTGAGTTTTTTAGATGTTTCAGGACACACCGTACACTTCTCCAGAGTGGCTGTTGGCAATTTACATCCCGCCCATCAGCGTAGCAAGGCTCCCGTTTCTCCATGGCCTGTCCTGCATTTCTGGTTTTGACACTTTATTCAGCATGGCCCTTTTGACCGATGGGAAGCGAGACTTCTTTGTAGCGCTGATTTGCCTTTCCAGGTTGCTTGGTTGGCCAAAGAGGGCGTATGCGTTTTTTCCTGAATATATTCAGGAAAAAACGCATACGCCCTCTTTGGCCAAGGGCATCATGGTCGAGGTTTTGCCGCTTTTCCTGTGCTTTAAAGGCGATTCGAATCTACCTCCCGAAATCTGTTTCCTGTAATTCTGCCTTGCTTTCAAATCCTCTTCGTTGCCTTCCCTCAATATATTTGTGGACGAGAGTTATCATTTCTAACTCTGCAGGTTTGTGAATTGCAGTGCCCCTGAGCTCCATTTTTCAACTCGCTTTCTTGGGAGCTGGCCGCAAAAGCGCAGGATTGCTTCAGGCCCTATTGTGGTTCCGGGCGGCAGGCTGAGCCTGTGGTTAATTCTTCTTCCTGATGGGAAAATAGAGTGACCTGTGCCTGTCCCCACACCTAGACCTAGTGTCTCATTGGTTCCCCCTCTTCCCGTTCATCCTCAGGACAAATTGCAACCTGTACGGAACAGGAGGTTAAAGGTGCTCATTCTCCAAGGAGGGAGATTGCTAGTAAAGCGGTTGGAATGGCGAACCCGAGCACAAGGAGATGAGAAATGAGGTGCGTTTTAGAAACCTTTCCCGATCACATGGTGTACCATCTTCTGGGTTTCTCATGCATGTTTTCGATGTAGGAAGATGCCCTTGAAGCTGGAGATTTGGGACCTATGGGATGGGTACCACGCAGTATTACTTTAAAGGGTCTGCGTTTGCTCACCCAACCTCACCAAACCTCTCAGCCCCAAGAGTGTCCACCCTTATGTCTCAATCAGCTGTGGGTCTAGATATGGTCAATCCAGGTGGCATCACAGCCCCTGAACGAATTTTGTAAGAATTTCTCTCTCTTTCACTGTCTTTGTTTCACAGGTTTTTAAAAGTAATTGATTTTTATAATGGGGTTTAGCTGCTTTTCACTGCTGTGTTTATGCTGCTTTACACCCACTTGACTCACTTACAGAGAGATATCAATACATAGCTTTGAAGATTCTTCCTAGTCAGATATATTCTTGGGCGGTGAATAGGAGGTTTTTGCGTCCAGTTCACTGAGCAAGGAGTAGGTCTTGTCTATTACATATTGGGTTTATGGAACGCTATCTGAGCTAATTTGAAACCCTTGTTTTATGCGTCACCCCACCTCACCGTTCCCGTTAAGCAGCCATAGTGTGTTTTCTAAACGTGGGACTCTGTTCTGTTTTGTAATTCAGTTCAAGTGTAGCGGTTTTTACATTCCCTCTATAAGTGATATCTTACGATAAGTGTCTTTCTGTGTGACTTATTTCACTTAGAATCGTCGTACCTAAATCCACTCATCATGCTGCTACTAGCCTTATGACGTTGATTTCATGCCTCAGTGATATTCCATTGTACATAAGGACCACAACTTCTTTATCCATTTTTCTCTTTCCTGGGATATTTAAGGTGTAATGAAGTGGAGGTTCTTGTCAACAGAGCAGCCCTAAACTTTGGGGTGCCTGTGTCTCGCTGATTTTTAGTTTTCCCAATTTATACACCCATGAGTGGAAGTGCCCTATGCTCTCTAAGCTGAGTTTTTAGATGTTTCAGGACACACCGTACACTTCTCCAGAGTGGCTGTTGGCAATTTACATCCCGCCCATCAGCGTAGCAAGGCTCCCGTTTCTCCATGGACTGTCCTGCATTTCTGGTTTTGACACTTTATTCAGCATGGCCCTTTTGACCGATGGGAAGCGAGACTTCTTTGTAGCGCTGATTTGCCTTTCCACGTTGCTTGGTTGGCCAAAAAGGGCGTATGCGTTTTTTCCTGAATATATTCAGGAAAAAACGCATACGCCCTTTTTGGCCAAGGGCATCATGGTCGAGGTTTTGCCGCTTTTCCTGTGCTTTAAAGGCGATTCGAATCTACCTCCTGAAATCTGTTTCCTGTAATTCTGCCTTGCTTTCAAATCCTCTTCGTTGCCTTCCCTCAATATATTTGTGGACGAGAGTTATCATTTCTAACTCTGCAGGTTTGTGAATTGCAGTGCCCCTGAGCTCCATTTTTCAACTCGCTTTCTTGGGAGCTGGCCGCAAAAGCGCAGGATTGCTTCAGGCCCTATTGTGGTTCCGGGCGGCAGGCTGAGCCTGTGGTTAATTCTTCTTCCTGATGGGAAAATAGAGTGACCTGTGCCTGTCCCCACACCTAGACCTAGTCTCTCATTGGTTCCCCCTCTTCCCGTTCATCCTCAGGACAAATTTGCAACCTGTACGGAACAGGAGGTTAAAGGTGCTCATTCTCCAAGGAGGGAGATTGCTAGTAAAGCGGTTGTAATGGCGAGCCCGAGCACAAGGAGATGAGAAATGAGGTCCGTTTTAGAAACCTTTCCCGATCACGCGGTGTACCATCTTCTGGGTTTCTCATGCATGTTGTCGATGTAGGAAGATGCCCTTGAACCTGGAGATTTTGGTCCAATGGGATGGGTACCACGCAGTATTACTTTAAAGGGTCTGCGTTTGCTCACCCAACCTCACCAAACCTCTCAGCCCCAAGAGTGTCCACCCTTATGTCTCAATCAGCTGTGGGTCTAGAGATGGTCAATAAAGGTGGCATCCCAGCCCCTGAACGAATTCTGTATGAATTTCTCTCTCTTTCACTGTCTTTGTTTCACGGGTTTTTAAAAGTAATTGATTTTTATAATGGGGTTTAGCTGCTTTTCACTGCTGTGTTTATGCCGCTTTACACCCACTTGACTCACTTACAGAGAGATATCAATACATTGGTTTTAAGAGTCTTACTAGTCAGATATATTCTTGGGCGGTGAACAGGGGGTGTTGAATCCAGTTCACTGAGCAAGGAGTAGGTCTTGCCTATTACATATTGGGTTTATGGAACAGTATCTGAGCTAATTTGAAACACTTGTTTTATGCGTCACCCCACCTCACCGTTCCCGTTAAGCAGCCATATTGTGTTTTATAAACGTGTGACGCTGTTCTGTTTTGTAATTCAGTTAAAGTGTAGCGGTTTTTACATTCCCTCTCTAAGTGATATCTTACGATAAGTGTCTTTCTGTGTGACTTATTTCACTTAGAATCTTCGTACCTAAATCCACTCATCATGCTGCTAATAACCTTATGATGTTGATTACATGCCTGAGTGATATTCCATTGTACATAAGGACCACAACTTCTTTATCCATTTTTCTCTTTCCTGGGATATTGAAGGTGTAATGAAGTGGAGGTTCTTGTCAACAGAGCAGCCCTAAACTTTGGGGTGCCTGTGTCTTGCTGATTTTTAGTTTTCCCAATTTATACGCCCATGAGTGGAAGTGCCCTATGCTCTCTAAGCTGAGTTTTTTAGATATTTCAGGACACACCGTACACTTCTCCAGAGTGGCTGTTGGCAATTTACATCCCACCCATCAGCGTAGCAAGGCTCCCGTTTCTCCATGGCCTGTCCTGCATTTCTGGTTTTGACACTTTATTCAGCATGGCCGTTTTGACCGATGGGAAGCGAGACTTCTTTGTAGCGCTGATTTGCCTTTCCAGGTTGCTTGGTTGGCCAAAAAGGGCGTATGCGTTTTTTCCTGAATATATTCAGGAAAAAACGCATACGCCCTTTTTGGCCAAGGGCATCATGGTCGAGGTTTTGCCGCTTTTCCTGTGCTTTAAAGGCGATTCGAATCTACCTCCTGAAATCTGTTTCCTGCAATTCTGCCTTGCTTTCAAATCCTCTTCGTTGCCTTCCCTCAATATATTTGTGGACGAGAGTTATCATTTCTAACTCTGCAGGTTTGTGAATTGCAGTGCCCCTGAGCTCCATTTTTCAACTCGCTTTCTTGGGAGCTGGCCCCAAAAGCGCAGGATTGCTTCAGGCCCTATTGTGGTTCCGGGCGGCAGGCTGAGCCTGTGGTTAATTCTTCTTCCTGATGGGAAAATAGAGTGACCTGTGCCTGTCCCCACACCTAGACCTAGTCTCTCATTGGTTCCCCCTCTTCCCGTTCATCCTCAGGACAAATTGCAACCTGTTCGGAACAGGAGGTTAAAAGGGCTCATTCTCCAAGGAGGGAGATTGCTAGTAAAGCGGCTGGAATGGCGAACCCGAGCACAAGGAGATGAGAAATGAGGTGCGTTTTAGAAATCTTTCCCGATCACATGGTGTACCATCTTCTGGGTTTCTCATGCATGTTTTCGATGTAGGAAGATGCCCTTGAAGCTGGAGATTTGGGACCTATGGGATGGGTACCACGCAGTATTACTTTAAAGGGTCTGCGTTTGCTCACCCAACCTCACCAAACCTCTCAGCCCCAAGAGTGTCCACCCTTATGTCTCAATGAGCTGTGGGTCTAGATATGGTCAATCCAGGTGGCATCACAGCCCCTGAACGAATTTTGTAAGAATTTCTCTCTCTTTCACTGTCTTTGTTTCACGGGTTTTTAAAAGTAATTGATTTTTATAATGGGGTTTAGCTGCTTTTCACTGCTGTTTTTATGGTGCTTTACACCCACGTGACTCACTTACAGAGAGATATCAATACATAGCTTTGAAGATTCTTCCTAGTCAGATATATTCTTGGGCGGTGAATAGGGTGTTTTTGCGTCCAGTTCACTGAGCAAGGAGTAGGTCTTGTCTATTACATATTGGGTTTATGGAAAGCTATCTGAGCTAATTTGAAACCCTTGTGTTATGCGTCACCCCACCTCACCGTTCCCGTTAAGCAGCCATAGTGTGTTTTCTAAACGTGGGACTCTGTTCTGTTTTGTAATTCAGTTCAAGTGTAGCGGTTTTTACATTCCCTCTATAAGTGATATCTTACGATAAGTGTCTTTCTGTGTGACTTATTTCACTTAGAATCGTCGTACCTAAATCCACTCATCATGCTGCTACTAGCCTTATGACGTTGATTTCATGCCTGAGTGATATTCCATTGTGCATAAGGAGTACAACTTCTTTATCCATTTTTCTCTTTCCTGGGATATTTAAGGTGTAATGAAGTGGAGGTTCTTGTCAACAGAGCAGCCCTAAACTTTGGGGTGCCTGTGTCTTGCTGATTTTTAGTTTTCCCAATTTATACGCCCATGAGTGGAAGTGCCCTATGCTCTCTAAGCTGAGTTTTTTAGATGTTTCAGGACACACCGTACACTTCTCCAGAGTGGCTGTTGGCAATTTACATCCCGCCCATCAGCGTAGCAAGGCTCCTGTTTCTCCATGGCCTGTCCTGCATTTCTGGTTTTGACACTTTATTCAGCATGGCCCTTTTGACCGATGGGAAGCGAGACTTCTTTGTAGCGCTGATTTGCCTTTCCAGGTTGCTTGGTTGGCCAAAAAGGGCGTATGCGTTTTTTCCTGAATATATTCAGGAAAAAACGCATACGCCCTTTTTGGCCAAGGGCATCATGGTCGAGGTTTTGCCGCTTTTCCTGTGCTTTAAAGGCGATTTAAATCTACCTCCTGAATTCTGTTTCCTGTAATTCTGCCTTGCTTTCAAATCCTCTGCGTTGCCTTCCCTCAATATATTTGTGGACGAGAGTTCACATTTATAACTCTGCAGGTTTGTGAATTGCAGTGCCCCTGAGCTCCATTTTTCAACTCGCTTTCTTGGGAGCTGGCCCCAAAAGCACAGGATTGCTTCAGGCCCTATTGTGGTTCCGGGTGGCAGGCTGAGCCTGTGGTTAATTCTTCTTCCTGATGGGAAAATAGAGTGACCTGTGCCTGTCCCCACACCTAGACCTAGTCTCTCATTGGTTCCCCCTCTTCCCGTTCATCCTCAGGACAAATTGCAACCTGTACGGAACAGGAGGTTAAAGGTGCTCATTCTCCAAGGAGGGAGATTGCTAGTAAAGCGGCTGGAATGGCGAACCCGAGCACAAGGAGATGAGAAATGAGGTGCGTTTTAGAAACCTTTCCCGATCACATGGTGTACCATCTTCTGGGTTTCTCATGCATGTTTTCGATGTAGGAAGATGCCCTTGAAGCTGGAGATTTGGGACCTATGGGATGGGTACCACGCAGTATTACTTTAAAGGGTCTGCGTTTGCTCACCCAACCTCACCAAACCTCTCAGCCCCAAGAGTGTCCACCCTTATGTCTCAATCAGCTGTGGGTCTAGATATGGTCAATCCAGGTGGCATCACAGCCCCTGAACGAATTTTTTAAGAATTTCTCTCTCTTTCACTGTCTTTGTTTCACGGGTTTTTAAAAGTAATTGATTTTTATAATGGGGTTTAGCTGCTTTTCACTGCTGTGTTTATGCTGCTTTACACCCACTTGACTCCCTTACAGAGAGATATCAATACATAGCTTTGAAGATTCTTCCTAGTCAGATATATTCTTGGGCGGTGAATAGGAGGTTTTTGCGTCCAGTTCACTGAGCAAGGAGTAGGTCTTGTCTATTACTTATTGGGTTTATGGAACGCTATCTGAGCTAATTTGAAACCCTTGTTTTATGCGTCACCCCACCTCACCGTTCCCGTTAAGCAGCCATAGTGTGTTTTCTAAACGTGGGACTCTGTTCTGTTTTGTAATTCAGTTCAAGTGTAGCGGTTTTTACATTCCCTCTGTAAGTGATATCTTACGATAAGTGTCTTTCTGTGTGACTTATTTCACTTAGAATCGTCGTACCTAAATCCACTCATCATGCTGCTACTAGCCTTATGACGTTGATTTCATGCCTCAGTGATATTCCATTGTACATAAGGACCACAACTTCTTTATCCATTTTTCTCTTTCCTGGGATATTTAAGGTGTAATGAAGTGGAGGTTCTTGTCAACAGAGCAGCCCTAAACTTTGGGGTGCCTGTGTCTCGCTGATTTTTAGTTTTCCCAATTTATACACCCATGAGTGGAAGTGCCCTATGCTCTCTAAGCTGAGTTTTTTAGATGTTTCAGGACACACCGTACACTTCTCCAGAGTGGCTGTTGGCAATTTACATCCCGCCCATCAGCGTAGCAAGGCTCCCGTTTCTCCATGGCCTGTCCTGCATTTCTGGTTTTGACACTTTATTCAGCATGGCCCTTTTGACCGATGGGAAGCGAGACTTCTTTGTAGCGCTGATTTGCCTTTCCAGGTTGCTTGGTTGGCCAAAAAGGGCGTATGCGTTTTTGCCTGAATATATTCAGGAAAAAACGCATACGCCCTTTTTGGCCAAGGGCATCATGGTCGAGGTTTTGCCGCTTTTCCTGTGCTTTAAAGGCGATTCGAATCTACCTCCTGAAATCTGTTTCCTGTAATTCTGCCTTGCTTTCAAATCCTCTTCGTTGCCTTCCCTCAATATATTTGTGGACGAGAGTTATCATTTCTAACTCTGCAGGTTTGTGAATTGCAGTGCCCCTGAGCTCCATTTTTCAACTCGCTTTCTTGGGAGCTGGCCGCAAAAGCGCAGGATTGCTTCAGGCCCTATTGTGGTTCCGGGCGGCAGGCTGAGCCTGTGGTTAATTCTTCTTCCTGATGGGAAAATAGAGTGACCTGTGCCTGTCCCCACACCTAGACCTAGTCTCTCATTGGTTCCCCCTCTTCCCGTTCATCCTCAGGACAAATTTGCAACCTGTACGGAACAGGAGGTTAAAGGTGCTCATTCTCCAAGGAGGGAGATTGCTAGTAAAGCGGTTGTAATGGCGAGCCCGAGCACAAGGAGATGAGAAATGAGGTCCGTTTTAGAAACCTTTCCCGATCACGCGGTGTACCATCTTCTGGGTTTCTCATGCATGTTGTCGATGTAGGAAGATGCCCTTGAACCTGGAGATTTTGGTCCAATGGGATGGGTACCACGCAGTATTACTTTAAAGGGTCTGCGTTTGCTCACCCAACCTCACCAAACCTCTCAGCCCCAAGAGTGTCCACCCTTATGTCTCAATCAGCTGTGGGTCTAGAGATGGTCAATAAAGGTGGCATCCCAGCCCCTGAACGAATTCTGTATGAATTTCTCTCTCTTTCACTGTCTTTGTTTCACGGGTTTTTAAAAGTAATTGATTTTTATAATGGGGTTTAGCTGCTTTTCACTGCTGTGTTTATGCCGCTTTACACCCACTTGACTCACTTACAGAGAGATATCAATACATTGGTTTTAAGAGTCTTACTAGTCAGATATATTCTTGGGCGGTGAACAGGGGGTGTTGAATCCAGTTCACTGAGCAAGGAGTAGGTCTTGCCTATTACATATTGGGTTTATGGAACAGTATCTGAGCTAATTTGAAACACTTGTTTTATGCGTCACCCCACCTCACCGTTCCCGTTAAGCAGCCATATTGTGTTTTATAAACGTGTGACGCTGTTCTGTTTTGTAATTCAGTTAAAGTGTAGCGGTTTTTACATTCCCTCTATAAGTGATATCTTACGATAAGTGTCTTTCTGTGTGACTTATTTCACTTAGAATCTTCGTACCTAAATCCACTCATCATGCTGCTAATAACCTTATGATGTTGATTACATGCCTGAGTGATATTCCATTGTACATAAGGACCACAACTTCTTTATCCATTTTTCTCTTTCCTGGGATATTGAAGGTGTAATGAAGTGGAGGTTCTTGTCAACAGAGCAGCCCTAAACTTTGGGGTGCCTGTGTCTTGCTGATTTTTAGTTTTCCCAATTTATACGCCCATGAGTGGAAGTGCCCTATGCTCTCTAAGCTGAGTTTTTTAGATATTTCAGGACACACCGTACACTTCTCCAGAGTGGCTGTTGGCAATTTACATCCCACCCATCAGCGTAGCAAGGCTCCCGTTTCTCCATGGCCTGTCCTGCATTTCTGGTTTTGACACTTTATTCAGCATGGCCGTTTTGACCGATGGGAAGCGAGACTTCTTTGTAGCGCTGATTTGCCTTTCCAGGTTGCTTGGTTGGCCAAAAAGGGCGTATGCGTTTTTTCCTGAATATATTCAGGAAAAAACGCATACGCCCTTTTTGGCCAAGGGCATCATGGTCGAGGTTTTGCCGCTTTTCCTGTGCTTTAAATGCGATTCGAATCTACCTCCTGAAATCTGTTTCCTGCAATTCTGCCTTGCTTTCAAATCCTCTTCGTTGCCTTCCCTCAATATATTTGTGGACGAGAGTTATCATTTCTAACTCTGCAGGTTTGTGAATTGCAGTGCCCCTGAGCTCCATTTTTCAACTCGCTTTCTTGGGAGCTGGCCCCAAAAGCGCAGGATTGCTTCAGGCCCTATTGTGGTTCCGGGCGGCAGGCTGAGCCTGTGGTTAATTCTTCTTCCTGATGGGAAAATAGAGTGACCTGTGCCTGTCCCCACACCTAGACCTAGTCTCTCATTGGTTCCCCCTCTTCCCGTTCATCCTCAGGACAAATTGCAACCTGTTCGGAACAGGAGGTTAAAAGGGCTCATTCTCCAAGGAGGGAGATTGCTAGTAAAGCGGCTGGAATGGCGAACCCGAGCACAAGGAGATGAGAAATGAGGTGCGTTTTAGAAATCTTTCCCGATCACATGGTGTACCATCTTCTGGGTTTCTCATGCATGTTTTCGATGTAGGAAGATGCCCTTGAAGCTGGAGATTTGGGACCTATGGGATGGGTACCACGCAGTATTACTTTAAAGGGTCTGCGTTTGCTCACCCAACCTCACCAAACCTCTCAGCCCCAAGAGTGTCCACCCTTATGTCTCAATGAGCTGTGGGTCTAGATATGGTCAATCCAGGTGGCATCACAGCCCCTGAACGAATTTTGTAAGAATTTCTCTCTCTTTCACTGTCTTTGTTTCACGGGTTTTTAAAAGTAATTGATTTTTATAATGGGGTTTAGCTGCTTTTCACTGCTGTTTTTATGGTGCTTTACACCCACGTGACTCACTTACAGAGAGATATCAATACATAGCTTTGAAGATTCTTCCTAGTCAGATATATTCTTGGGCGGTGAATAGGGTGTTTTTGCGTCCAGTTCACTGAGCAAGGAGTAGGTCTTGTCTATTACATATTGGGTTTATGGAAAGCTATCTGAGCTAATTTGAAACCCTTGTGTTATGCGTCACCCCACCTCACCGTTCCCGTTAAGCAGCCATAGTGTGTTTTCTAAACGTGGGACTCTGTTCTGTTTTGTAATTCAGTTCAAGTGTAGCGGTTTTTACATTCCCTCTATAAGTGATATCTTACGATAAGTGTCTTTCTGTGTGACTTATTTCACTTAGAATCGTCGTACCTAAATCCACTCATCATGCTGCTACTAGCCTTATGACGTTGATTTCATGCCTGAGTGATATTCCATTGTGCATAAGGAGTACAACTTCTTTATCCATTTTTCTCTTTCCTGGGATATTTAAGGTGTAATGAAGTGGAGGTTCTTGTCAACAGAGCAGCCCTAAACTTTGGGGTGCCTGTGTCTTGCTGATTTTTAGTTTTCCCAATTTATACGCCCATGAGTGGAAGTGCCCTATGCTCTCTAAGCTGAGTTTTTTAGATGTTTCAGGACACACCGTACACTTCTCCAGAGTGGCTGTTGGCAATTTACATCCCGCCCATCAGCGTAGCAAGGCTCCTGTTTCTCCATGGCCTGTCCTGCATTTCTGGTTTTGACACTTTATTCAGCATGGCCCTTTTGACCGATGGGAAGCGAGACTTCTTTGTAGCGCTGATTTGCCTTTCCAGGTTGCTTGGTTGGCCAAAAAGGGCGTATGCGTTTTTTCCTGAATATATTCAGGAAAAAACGCATACGCCCTTTTTGGCCAAGGGCATCATGGTCGAGGTTTTGCCGCTTTTCCTGTGCTTTAAAGGCGATTTAAATCTACCTCCTGAATTCTGTTTCCTGTAATTCTGCCTTGCTTTCAAATCCTCTGCGTTGCCTTCCCTCAATATATTTGTGGACGAGAGTTCACATTTATAACTCTGCAGGTTTGTGAATTGCAGTGCCCCTGAGCTCCATTTTTCAACTCGCTTTCTTGGGAGCTGGCCCCAAAAGCACAGGATTGCTTCAGGCCCTATTGTGGTTCCGGGTGGCAGGCTGAGCCTGTGGTTAATTCTTCTTCCTGATGGGAAAATAGAGTGACCTGTGCCTGTCCCCACACCTAGACCTAGTCTCTCATTGGTTCCCCCTCTTCCCGTTCATCCTCAGGACAAATTGCAACCTGTACGGAACAGGAGGTTAAAGGTGCTCATTCTCCAAGGAGGGAGATTGCTAGTAAAGCGGCTGGAATGGCGAACCCGAGCACAAGGAGATGAGAAATGAGGTGCGTTTTAGAAACCTTTCCCGATCACATGGTGTACCATCTTCTGGGTTTCTCATGCATGTTTTCGATGTAGGAAGATGCCCTTGAAGCTGGAGATTTGGGACCTATGGGATGGGTACCACGCAGTATTACTTTAAAGGGTCTGCGTTTGCTCACCCAACCTCACCAAACCTCTCAGCCCCAAGAGTGTCCACCCTTATGTCTCAATCAGCTGTGGGTCTAGATATGGTCAATCCAGGTGGCATCACAGCCCCTGAACGAATTTTTTAAGAATTTCT
Source organism: Balaenoptera borealis (assembly GCF_965194805.1). Taxonomy (NCBI): domain Eukaryota; kingdom Metazoa; phylum Chordata; class Mammalia; order Artiodactyla; family Balaenopteridae; genus Balaenoptera; species Balaenoptera borealis. The sequence goes on from NW_028123606.1 coordinate 184,877, forward strand.
CTCTCTTTCACTGTCTTTGTTTCACGGGTTTTTAAAAGTAATTGATTTTTATAATGGGGTTTAGCTGCTTTTCACTGCTGTGTTTATGCTGCTTTACACCCACTTGACTCCCTTACAGAGAGATATCAATACATAGCTTTGAAGATTCTTCCTAGTCAGATATATTCTTGGGCGGTGAATAGGAGGTTTTTGCGTCCAGTTCACTGAGCAAGGAGTAGGTCTTGTCTATTACTTATTGGGTTTATGGAACGCTATCTGAGCTAATTTGAAACCCTTGTTTTATGCGTCACCCCACCTCACCGTTCCCGTTAAGCAGCCATAGTGTGTTTTCTAAACGTGGGACTCTGTTCTGTTTTGTAATTCAGTTCAAGTGTAGCGGTTTTTACATTCCCTCTATAAGTGATATCTTACGATAAGTGTCTTTCTGTGTGACTTATTTCACTTAGAATCGTCGTACCTAAATCCACTCATCATGCTGCTACTAGCCTTATGACGTTGATTTCATGCCTCAGTGATATTCCATTGTACATAAGGACCACAACTTCTTTATCCATTTTTCTCTTTCCTGGGATATTTAAGGTGTAATGAAGTGGAGGTTCTTGTCAACAGAGCAGCCCTAAACTTTGGGGTGCCTGTGTCTCGCTGATTTTTAGTTTTCCCAATTTATACACCCATGAGTGGAAGTGCCCTATGCTCTCTAAGCTGAGTTTTTTAGATGTTTCAGGACACACCGTACACTTCTCCAGAGTGGCTGTTGGCAATTTACATCCCGCCCATCAGCGTAGCAAGGCTCCCGTTTCTCCATGGCCTGTCCTGCATTTCTGGTTTTGACACTTTATTCAGCATGGCCCTTTTGACCGATGGGAAGCGAGACTTCTTTGTAGCGCTGATTTGCCTTTCCAGGTTGCTTGGTTGGCCAAAAAGGGCGTATGCGTTTTTGCCTGAATATATTCAGGAAAAAACGCATACGCCCTTTTTGGCCAAGGGCATCATGGTCGAGGTTTTGCCGCTTTTCCTGTGCTTTAAAGGCGATTCGAATCTACCTCCTGAAATCTGTTTCCTGTAATTCTGCCTTGCTTTCAAATCCTCTTCGTTGCCTTCCCTCAATATATTTGTGGACGAGAGTTATCATTTCTAACTCTGCAGGTTTGTGAATTGCAGTGCCCCTGAGCTCCATTTTTCAACTCGCTTTCTTGGGAGCTGGCCGCAAAAGCGCAGGATTGCTTCAGGCCCTATTGTGGTTCCGGGCGGCAGGCTGAGCCTGTGGTTAATTCTTCTTCCTGATGGGAAAATAGAGTGACCTGTGCCTGTCCCCACACCTAGACCTAGTCTCTCATTGGTTCCCCCTCTTCCCGTTCATCCTCAGGACAAATTTGCAACCTGTACGGAACAGGAGGTTAAAGGTGCTCATTCTCCAAGGAGGGAGATTGCTAGTAAAGCGGTTGTAATGGCGAGCCCGAGCACAAGGAGATGAGAAATGAGGTCCGTTTTAGAAACCTTTCCCGATCACGCGGTGTACCATCTTCTGGGTTTCTCATGCATGTTGTCGATGTAGGAAGATGCCCTTGAACCTGGAGATTTTGGTCCAATGGGATGGGTACCACGCAGTATTACTTTAAAGGGTCTGCGTTTGCTCACCCAACCTCACCAAACCTCTCAGCCCCAAGAGTGTCCACCCTTATGTCTCAATCAGCTGTGGGTCTAGAGATGGTCAATAAAGGTGGCATCCCAGCCCCTGAACGAATTCTGTATGAATTTCTCTCTCTTTCACTGTCTTTGTTTCACGGGTTTTTAAAAGTAATTGATTTTTATAATGGGGTTTAGCTGCTTTTCACTGCTGTGTTTATGCCGCTTTACACCCACTTGACTCACTTACAGAGAGATATCAATACATTGGTTTTAAGAGTCTTACTAGTCAGATATATTCTTGGGCGGTGAACAGGGGGTGTTGAATCCAGTTCACTGAGCAAGGAGTAGGTCTTGCCTATTACATATTGGGTTTATGGAACAGTATCTGAGCTAATTTGAAACACTTGTTTTATGCGTCACCCCACCTCACCGTTCCCGTTAAGCAGCCATATTGTGTTTTATAAACGTGTGACGCTGTTCTGTTTTGTAATTCAGTTCAAGTGTAGCGGTTTTTACATTCCCTCTATAAGTGATATCTTACGATAAGTGTCTTTCTGTGTGACTTATTTCACTTAGAATCTTCGTACCTAAATCCACTCATCATGCTGCTAATAACCTTATGATGTTGATTACATGCCTGAGTGATATTCCATTGTACATAAGGACCACAACTTCTTTATCCATTTTTCTCTTTCCTGGGATATTGAAGGTGTAATGAAGTGGAGGTTCTTGTCAACAGAGCAGCCCTAAACTTTGGGGTGCCTGTGTCTTGCTGATTTTTAGTTTTCCCAATTTATACGCCCATGAGTGGAAGTGCCCTATGCTCTCTAAGCTGAGTTTTTTAGATATTTCAGGACACACCGTACACTTCTCCAGAGTGGCTGTTGGCAATTTACATCCCACCCATCAGCGTAGCAAGGCTCCCGTTTCTCCATGGCCTGTCCTGCATTTCTGGTTTTGACACTTTATTCAGCATGGCCGTTTTGACCGATGGGAAGCGAGACTTCTTTGTAGCGCTGATTTGCCTTTCCAGGTTGCTTGGTTGGCCAAAAAGGGCGTATGCGTTTTTTCCTGAATATATTCAGGAAAAAACGCATACGCCCTTTTTGGCCAAGGGCATCATGGTCGAGGTTTTGCCGCTTTTCCTGTGCTTTAAATGCGATTCGAATCTACCTCCTGAAATCTGTTTCCTGCAATTCTGCCTTGCTTTCAAATCCTCTTCGTTGCCTTCCCTCAATATATTTGTGGACGAGAGTTATCATTTCTAACTCTGCAGGTTTGTGAATTGCAGTGCCCCTGAGCTCCATTTTTCAACTCGCTTTCTTGGGAGCTGGCCCCAAAAGCGCAGGATTGCTTCAGGCCCTATTGTGGTTCCGGGCGGCAGGCTGAGCCTGTGGTTAATTCTTCTTCCTGATGGGAAAATAGAGTGACCTGTGCCTGTCCCCACACCTAGACCTAGTCTCTCATTGGTTCCCCCTCTTCCCGTTCATCCTCAGGACAAATTGCAACCTGTTCGGAACAGGAGGTTAAAAGGGCTCATTCTCCAAGGAGGGAGATTGCTAGTAAAGCGGCTGGAATGGCGAACCCGAGCACAAGGAGATGAGAAATGAGGTGCGTTTTAGAAATCTTTCCCGATCACATGGTGTACCATCTTCTGGGTTTCTCATGCATGTTTTCGATGTAGGAAGATGCCCTTGAAGCTGGAGATTTGGGACCTATGGGATGGGTACCACGCAGTATTACTTTAAAGGGTCTGCGTTTGCTCACCCAACCTCACCAAACCTCTCAGCCCCAAGAGTGTCCACCCTTATGTCTCAATGAGCTGTGGGTCTAGATATGGTCAATCCAGGTGGCATCACAGCCCCTGAACGAATTTTGTAAGAATTTCTCTCTCTTTCACTGTCTTTGTTTCACGGGTTTTTAAAAGTAATTGATTTTTATAATGGGGTTTAGCTGCTTTTCACTGCTGTTTTTATGGTGCTTTACACCCACGTGACTCACTTACAGAGAGATATCAATACATAGCTTTGAAGATTCTTCCTAGTCAGATATATTCTTGGGCGGTGAATAGGGTGTTTTTGCGTCCAGTTCACTGAGCAAGGAGTAGGTCTTGTCTATTACATATTGGGTTTATGGAAAGCTATCTGAGCTAATTTGAAACCCTTGTGTTATGCGTCACCCCACCTCACCGTTCCCGTTAAGCAGCCATAGTGTGTTTTCTAAACGTGGGACTCTGTTCTGTTTTGTAATTCAGTTCAAGTGTAGCGGTTTTTACATTCCCTCTATAAGTGATATCTTACGATAAGTGTCTTTCTGTGTGACTTATTTCACTTAGAATCGTCGTACCTAAATCCACTCATCATGCTGCTACTAGCCTTATGACGTTGATTTCATGCCTGAGTGATATTCCATTGTGCATAAGGAGTACAACTTCTTTATCCATTTTTCTCTTTCCTGGGATATTTAAGGTGTAATGAAGTGGAGGTTCTTGTCAACAGAGCAGCCCTAAACTTTGGGGTGCCTGTGTCTTGCTGATTTTTAGTTTTCCCAATTTATACGCCCATGAGTGGAAGTGCCCTATGCTCTCTAAGCTGAGTTTTTTAGATGTTTCAGGACACACCGTACACTTCTCCAGAGTGGCTGTTGGCAATTTACATCCCGCCCATCAGCGTAGCAAGGCTCCTGTTTCTCCATGGCCTGTCCTGCATTTCTGGTTTTGACACTTTATTCAGCATGGCCCTTTTGACCGATGGGAAGCGAGACTTCTTTGTAGCGCTGATTTGCCTTTCCAGGTTGCTTGGTTGGCCAAAAAGGGCGTATGCGTTTTTTCCTGAATATATTCAGGAAAAAACGCATACGCCCTTTTTGGCCAAGGGCATCATGGTCGAGGTTTTGCCGCTTTTCCTGTGCTTTAAAGGCGATTTAAATCTACCTCCTGAATTCTGTTTCCTGTAATTCTGCCTTGCTTTCAAATCCTCTGCGTTGCCTTCCCTCAATATATTTGTGGACGAGAGTTCACATTTATAACTCTGCAGGTTTGTGAATTGCAGTGCCCCTGAGCTCCATTTTTCAACTCGCTTTCTTGGGAGCTGGCCCCAAAAGCACAGGATTGCTTCAGGCCCTATTGTGGTTCCGGGTGGCAGGCTGAGCCTGTGGTTAATTCTTCTTCCTGATGGGAAAATAGAGTGACCTGTGCCTGTCCCCACACCTAGACCTAGTCTCTCATTGGTTCCCCCTCTTCCCGTTCATCCTCAGGACAAATTGCAACCTGTACGGAACAGGAGGTTAAAGGTGCTCATTCTCCAAGGAGGGAGATTGCTAGTAAAGCGGCTGGAATGGCGAACCCGAGCACAAGGAGATGAGAAATGAGGTGCGTTTTAGAAACCTTTCCCGATCACATGGTGTACCATCTTCTGGGTTTCTCATGCATGTTTTCGATGTAGGAAGATGCCCTTGAAGCTGGAGATTTGGGACCTATGGGATGGGTACCACGCAGTATTACTTTAAAGGGTCTGCGTTTGCTCACCCAACCTCACCAAACCTCTCAGCCCCAAGAGTGTCCACCCTTATGTCTCAATCAGCTGTGGGTCTAGATATGGTCAATCCAGGTGGCATCACAGCCCCTGAACGAATTTTTTAAGAATTTCTCTCTCTTTCACTGTCTTTGTTTCACGGGTTTTTAAAAGTAATTGATTTTTATAATGGGGTTTAGCTGCTTTTCACTGCTGTGTTTATGCTGCTTTACACCCACTTGACTCCCTTACAGAGAGATATCAATACATAGCTTTGAAGATTCTTCCTAGTCAGATATATTCTTGGGCGGTGAATAGGAGGTTTTTGCGTCCAGTTCACTGAGCAAGGAGTAGGTCTTGTCTATTACTTATTGGGTTTATGGAACGCTATCTGAGCTAATTTGAAACCCTTGTTTTATGCGTCACCCCACCTCACCGTTCCCGTTAAGCAGCCATAGTGTGTTTTATAAACGTGGGACTCTGTTCTGTTTTGTAATTCAGTTCAAGTGTAGCGGTTTTTACATTCCCTCTATAAGTGATATCTTACGATAAGTGTCTTTCTGTGTGACTTATTTCACTTAGAATCGTCGTACCTAAATCCACTCATCATGCTGCTACTAGCCTTATGACGTTGATTTCATGCCTCAGTGATATTCCATTGTACATAAGGACCACAACTTCTTTATCCATTTTTCTCTTTCCTGGGATATTTAAGGTGTAATGAAGTGGAGGTTCTTGTCAACAGAGCAGCCCTAAACTTTGGGGTGCCTGTGTCTCGCTGATTTTTAGTTTTCCCAATTTATACACCCATGAGTGGAAGTGCCCTATGCTCTCTAAGCTGAGTTTTTTAGATGTTTCAGGACACACCGTACACTTCTCCAGAGTGGCTGTTGGCAATTTACATCCCGCCCATCAGCGTAGCAAGGCTCCCGTTTCTCCATGGCCTGTCCTGCATTTCTGGTTTTGACACTTTATTCAGCATGGCCCTTTTGACCGATGGGAAGCGAGACTTCTTTGTAGCGCTGATTTGCCTTTCCAGGTTGCTTGGTTGGCCAAAAAGGGCGTATGCGTTTTTGCCTGAATATATTCAGGAAAAAACGCATACGCCCTTTTTGGCCAAGGGCATCATGGTCGAGGTTTTGCCGCTTTTCCTGTGCTTTAAAGGCGATTCGAATCTACCTCCTGAAATCTGTTTCCTGTAATTCTGCCTTGCTTTCAAATCCTCTTCGTTGCCTTCCCTCAATATATTTGTGGACGAGAGTTATCATTTCTAACTCTGCAGGTTTGTGAATTGCAGTGCCCCTGAGCTCCATTTTTCAACTCGCTTTCTTGGGAGCTGGCCGCAAAAGCGCAGGATTGCTTCAGGCCCTATTGTGGTTCCGGGCGGCAGGCTGAGCCTGTGGTTAATTCTTCTTCCTGATGGGAAAATAGAGTGACCTGTGCCTGTCCCCACACCTAGACCTAGTCTCTCATTGGTTCCCCCTCTTCCCGTTCATCCTCAGGACAAATTTGCAACCTGTACGGAACAGGAGGTTAAAGGTGCTCATTCTCCAAGGAGGGAGATTGCTAGTAAAGCGGTTGTAATGGCGAGCCCGAGCACAAGGAGATGAGAAATGAGGTCCGTTTTAGAAACCTTTCCCGATCACGCGGTGTACCATCTTCTGGGTTTCTCATGCATGTTGTCGATGTAGGAAGATGCCCTTGAACCTGGAGATTTTGGTCCAATGGGATGGGTACCACGCAGTATTACTTTAAAGGGTCTGCGTTTGCTCACCCAACCTCACCAAACCTCTCAGCCCCAAGAGTGTCCACCCTTATGTCTCAATCAGCTGTGGGTCTAGAGATGGTCAATAAAGGTGGCATCCCAGCCCCTGAACGAATTCTGTATGAATTTCTCTCTCTTTCACTGTCTTTGTTTCACGGGTTTTTAAAAGTAATTGATTTTTATAATGGGGTTTAGCTGCTTTTCACTGCTGTGTTTATGCCTCTTTACACCCACTTGACTCACTTACAGAGAGATATCAATACATTGGTTTTAAGAGTCTTACTAGTCAGATATATTCTTGGGCGGTGAACAGGGGGTGTTGAATCCAGTTCACTGAGCAAGGAGTAGGTCTTGCCTATTACATATTGGGTTTATGGAACAGTATCTGAGCTAATTTGAAACACTTGTTTTATGCGTCACCCCACCTCACCGTTCCCGTTAAGCAGCCATATTGTGTTTTATAAACGTGTGACGCTGTTCTGTTTTGTAATTCAGTTAAAGTGTAGCGGTTTTTACATTCCCTCTATAAGTGATATCTTACGATAAGTGTCTTTCTGTGTGACTTATTTCACTTAGAATCTTCGTACCTAAATCCACTCATCATGCTGCTAATAACCTTATGATGTTGATTACATGCCTGAGTGATATTCCATTGTACATAAGGACCACAACTTCTTTATCCATTTTTCTCTTTCCTGGGATATTGAAGGTGTAATGAAGTGGAGGTTCTTGTCAACAGAGCAGCCCTAAACTTTGGGGTGCCTGTGTCTTGCTGATTTTTAGTTTTCCCAATTTATACGCCCATGAGTGGAAGTGCCCTATGCTCTCTAAGCTGAGTTTTTTAGATATTTCAGGACACACCGTACACTTCTCCAGAGTGGCTGTTGGCAATTTACATCCCACCCATCAGCGTAGCAAGGCTCCCGTTTCTCCATGGCCTGTCCTGCATTTCTGGTTTTGACACTTTATTCAGCATGGCCGTTTTGACCGATGGGAAGCGAGACTTCTTTGTAGCGCTGATTTGCCTTTCCAGGTTGCTTGGTTGGCCAAAAAGGGCGTATGCGTTTTTTCCTGAATATATTCAGGAAAAAACGCATACGCCCTTTTTGGCCAAGGGCATCATGGTCGAGGTTTTGCCGCTTTTCCTGTGCTTTAAATGCGATTCGAATCTACCTCCTGAAATCTGTTTCCTGCAATTCTGCCTTGCTTTCAAATCCTCTTCGTTGCCTTCCCTCAATATATTTGTGGACGAGAGTTATCATTTCTAACTCTGCAGGTTTGTGAATTGCAGTGCCCCTGAGCTCCATTTTTCAACTCGCTTTCTTGGGAGCTGGCCCCAAAAGCGCAGGATTGCTTCAGGCCCTATTGTGGTTCCGGGCGGCAGGCTGAGCCTGTGGTTAATTCTTCTTCCTGATGGGAAAATAGAGTGACCTGTGCCTGTCCCCACACCTAGACCTAGTCTCTCATTGGTTCCCCCTCTTCCCGTTCATCCTCAGGACAAATTGCAACCTGTTCGGAACAGGAGGTTAAAAGGGCTCATTCTCCAAGGAGGGAGATTGCTAGTAAAGCGGCTGGAATGGCGAACCCGAGCACAAGGAGATGAGAAATGAGGTGCGTTTTAGAAATCTTTCCCGATCACATGGTGTACCATCTTCTGGGTTTCTCATGCATGTTTTCGATGTAGGAAGATGCCCTTGAAGCTGGAGATTTGGGACCTATGGGATGGGTACCACGCAGTATTACTTTAAAGGGTCTGCGTTTGCTCACCCAACCTCACCAAACCTCTCAGCCCCAAGAGTGTCCACCCTTATGTCTCAATCAGCTGTGGGTCTAGATATGGTCAATCCAGGTGGCATCACAGCCCCTGAACGAATTTTGTAAGAATTTCTCTCTCTTTCACTGTCTTTGTTTCACGGGTTTTTAAAAGTAATTGATTTTTATAATGGGGTTTAGCTGCTTTTCACTGCTGTTTTTATGGTGCTTTACACCCACGTGACTCACTTACAGAGAGATATCAATACATAGCTTTGAAGATTCTTCCTAGTCAGATATATTCTTGGGCGGTGAATAGGGTGTTTTTGCGTCCAGTTCACTGAGCAAGGAGTAGGTCTTGTCTATTACATATTGGGTTTATGGAAAGCTATCTGAGCTAATTTGAAACCCTTGTGTTATGCGTCACCCCACCTCACCGTTCCCGTTAAGCAGCCATAGTGTGTTTTCTAAACGTGGGACTCTGTTCTGTTTTGTAATTCAGTTCAAGTGTAGCGGTTTTTACATTCCCTCTATAAGTGATATCTTACGATAAGTGTCTTTCTGTGTGACTTATTTCACTTAGAATCGTCGTACCTAAATCCACTCATCATGCTGCTACTAGCCTTATGACGTTGATTTCATGCCTGAGTGATATTCCATTGTGCATAAGGAGTACAACTTCTTTATCCATTTTTCTCTTTCCTGGGATATTTAAGGTGTAATGAAGTGGAGGTTCTTGTCAACAGAGCAGCCCTAAACTTTGGGGTGCCTGTGTCTTGCTGATTTTTAGTTTTCCCAATTTATACGCCCATGAGTGGAAGTGCCCTATGCTCTCTAAGCTGAGTTTTTTAGATGTTTCAGGACACACCGTACACTTCTCCAGAGTGGCTGTTGGCAATTTACATCCCGCCCATCAGCGTAGCAAGGCTCCTGTTTCTCCATGGCCTGTCCTGCACTTCTGGTTTTGACACTTTATTCAGCATGGCCCTTTTGACCGATGGGAAGCGAGACTTCTTTGTAGCGCTGATTTGCCTTTCCAGGTTGCTTGGTTGGCCAAAAAGGGCGTATGCGTTTTTTCCTGAATATATTCAGGAAAAAACGCATACGCCCTTTTTGGCCAAGGGCATCATGGTCGAGGTTTTGCCGCTTTTCCTGTGCTTTAAAGGCGATTTAAATCTACCTCCTGAATTCTGTTTCCTGTAATTCTGCCTTGCTTTCAAATCCTCTGCGTTGCCTTCCCTCAATATATTTGTGGACGAGAGTTCACATTTATAACTCTGCAGGTTTGTGAATTGCAGTGCCCCTGAGCTCCATTTTTCAACTCGCTTTCTTGGGAGCTGGCCCCAAAAGCACAGGATTGCTTCAGGCCCTATTGTGGTTCCGGGTGGCAGGCTGAGCCTGTGGTTAATTCTTCTTCCTGATGGGAAAATAGAGTGACCTGTGCCTGTCCCCACACCTAGACCTAGTCTCTCATTGGTTCCCCCTCTTCCCGTTCATCCTCAGGACAAATTGCAACCTGTACGGAACAGGAGGTTAAAGGTGCTCATTCTCCAAGGAGGGAGATTGCTAGTAAAGCGGCTGGAATGGCGAACCCGAGCACAAGGAGATGAGAAATGAGGTGCGTTTTAGAAACCTTTCCCGATCACATGGTGTACCATCTTCTGGGTTTCTCATGCATGTTTTCGATGTAGGAAGATGCCCTTGAAGCTGGAGATTTGGGACCTATGGGATGGGTACCACGCAGTATTACTTTAAAGGGTCTGCGTTTGCTCACCCAACCTCACCAAACCTCTCAGCCCCAAGAGTGTCCACCCTTATGTCTCAATCAGCTGTGGGTCTAGATATGGTCAATCCAGGTGGCATCACAGCCCCTGAACGAATTTTTTAAGAATTTCTCTCTCTTTCACTGTCTTTGTTTCACGGGTTTTTAAAAGTAATTGATTTTTATAATGGGGTTTAGCTGCTTTTCACTGCTGTGTTTATGCTGCTTTACACCCACTTGACTCCCTTACAGAGAGATATCAATACATAGCTTTGAAGATTCTTCCTAGTCAGATATATTCTTGGGCGGTGAATAGGAGGTTTTTGCGTCCAGTTCACTGAGCAAGGAGTAGGTCTTGTCTATTACTTATTGGGTTTATGGAACGCTATCTGAGCTAATTTGAAACCCTTGTTTTATGCGTCACCCCACCTCACCGTTCCCGTTAAGCAGCCATAGTGTGTTTTCTAAACGTGGGACTCTGTTCTGTTTTGTAATTCAGTTCAAGTGTAGCGGTTTTTACATTCCCTCTATAAGTGATATCTTACGATAAGTGTCTTTCTGTGTGACTTATTTCACTTAGAATCGTCGTACCTAAATCCACTCATCATGCTGCTACTAGCCTTATGACGTTGATTTCATGCCTCAGTGATATTCCATTGTACATAAGGACCACAACTTCTTTATCCATTTTTCTCTTTCCTGGGATATTTAAGGTGTAATGAAGTGGAGGTTCTTGTCAACAGAGCAGCCCTAAACTTTGGGGTGCCTGTGTCTCGCTGATTTTTAGTTTTCCCAATTTATACACCCATGAGTGGAAGTGCCCTATGCTCTCTAAGCTGAGTTTTTTAGATGTTTCAGGACACACCGTACACTTCTCCAGAGTGGCTGTTGGCAATTTACATCCCGCCCATCAGCGTAGCAAGGCTCCCGTTTCTCCATGGCCTGTCCTGCATTTCTGGTTTTGACACTTTATTCAGCATGGCCCTTTTGACCGATGGGAAGCGAGACTTCTTTGTAGCGCTGATTTGCCTTTCCAGGTTGCTTGGTTGGCCAAAAAGGGCGTATGCGTTTTTTCCTGAATATATTCAGGAAAAAACGCATACGCCCTTTTTGGCCAAGGGCATCATGGTCGAGGTTTTGCCGCTTTTCCTGTGCTTTAAAGGCGATTCGAATCTACCTCCTGAAATCTGTTTCCTGTAATTCTGCCTTGCTTTCAAATCCTCTTCGTTGCCTTCCCTCAATATATTTGTGGACGAGAGTTATCATTTCTAACTCTGCAGGTTTGTGAATTGCAGTGCCCCTGAGCTCCATTTTTCAACTCGCTTTCTTGGGAGCTGGCCGCAAAAGCGCAGGATTGCTTCAGGCCCTATTGTGGTTCCGGGCGGCAGGCTGAGCCTGTGGTTAATTCTTCTTCCTGATGGGAAAATAGAGTGACCTGTGCCTGTCCCCACACCTAGACCTAGTCTCTCATTGGTTCCCCCTCTTCCCGTTCATCCTCAGGACAAATTTGCAACCTGTACGGAACAGGAGGTTAAAGGTGCTCATTCTCCAAGGAGGGAGATTGCTAGTAAAGCGGTTGTAATGGCGAGCCCGAGCACAAGGAGATGAGAAATGAGGTCCGTTTTAGAAACCTTTCCCGATCACGCGGTGTACCATCTTCTGGGTTTCTCATGCATGTTGTCGATGTAGGAAGATGCCCTTGAACCTGGAGATTTTGGTCCAATGGGATGGGTACCACGCAGTATTACTTTAAAGGGTCTGCGTTTGCTCACCCAACCTCACCAAACCTCTCAGCCCCAAGAGTGTCCACCCTTATGTCTCAATCAGCTGTGGGTCTAGAGATGGTCAATAAAGGTGGCATCCCAGCCCCTGAACGAATTCTGTATGAATTTCTCTCTCTTTCACTGTCTTTGTTTCACGGGTTTTTAAAAGTAATTGATTTTTATAATGGGGTTTAGCTGCTTTTCACTGCTGTGTTTATGCCGCTTTACACCCACTTGACTCACTTACAGAGAGATATCAATACATTGGTTTTAAGAGTCTTACTAGTCAGATATATTCTTGGGCGGTGAACAGGGGGTGTTGAATCCAGTTCACTGAGCAAGGAGTAGGTCTTGCCTATTACATATTGGGTTTATGGAACAGTATCTGAGCTAATTTGAAACACTTGTTTTATGCGTCACCCCACCTCACCGTTCCCGTTAAGCAGCCATATTGTGTTTTATAAACGTGTGACGCTGTTCTGTTTTGTAATTCAGTTAAAGTGTAGCGGTTTTTACATTCCCTCTATAAGTGATATCTTACGATAAGTGTCTTTCTGTGTGACTTATTTCACTTAGAATCTTCGTACCTAAATCCACTCATCATGCTGCTAATAACCTTATGATGTTGATTACATGCCTGAGTGATATTCCATTGTACATAAGGACCACAACTTCTTTATCCATTTTTCTCTTTCCTGGGATATTGAAGGTGTAATGAAGTGGAGGTTCTTGTCAACAGAGCAGCCCTAAACTTTGGGGTGCCTGTGTCTTGCTGATTTTTAGTTTTCCCAATTTATACGCCCATGAGTGGAAGTGCCCTATGCTCTCTAAGCTGAGTTTTTTAGATATTTCAGGACACACCGTACACTTCTCCAGAGTGGCTGTTGGCAATTTACATCCCACCCATCAGCGTAGCAAGGCTCCCGTTTCTCCATGGCCTGTCCTGCATTTCTGGTTTTGACACTTTATTCAGCATGGCCGTTTTGACCGATGGGAAGCGAGACTTCTTTGTAGCGCTGATTTGCCTTTCCAGGTTGCTTGGTTGGCCAAAAAGGGCGTATGCGTTTTTTCCTGAATATATTCAGGAAAAAACGCATACGCCCTTTTTGGCCAAGGGCATCATGGTCGAGGTTTTGCCGCTTTTCCTGTGCTTTAAAGGCGATTCGAATCTACCTCCTGAAATCTGTTTCCTGCAATTCTGCCTTGCTTTCAAATCCTCTTCGTTGCCTTCCCTCAATATATTTGTGGACGAGAGTTATCATTTCTAACTCTGCAGGTTTGTGAATTGCAGTGTCCCTGAGCTCCATTTTTCAACTCGCTTTCTTGGGAGCTGGCCCCAAAAGCGCAGGATTGCTTCAGGCCCTATTGTGGTTCCGGGCGGCAGGCTGAGCCTGTGGTTAATTCTTCTTCCTGATGGGAAAATAGAGTGACCTGTGCCTGTCCCCACACCTAGACCTAGTCTCTCATTGGTTCCCCCTCTTCCCGTTCATCCTCAGGACAAATTTGCAACCTGTACAGAACAGGAGGTTAAAGGTGCTCATTCTCCAAGGAGGGAGATTGCTAGTAAAGCGGCTGTAATGGCGAGACCGAGCACAAGGAGATGAGAAATGAGGTGCGTTTTAGAAACCTTTCCCGATCACACGGTGTACCATCTTCTGGGTTTCTCATGCATGTTTTCGATGTAGGAAGATGCCCTTGAACCTGGAGATTTTGGACCCATGGGATGGGTACCACGCAGTATTACTTTAAAGGGTCTGCGTTTGCTCACCCAACCTCACCAAACCTCTCAGCCCCAAGAGTGTCCACCCTTATGTCTCAATCAGCTGTGGGTCTAGAGATGGTCAATAAAGGTGGCATCCCAGCCCCTGAACGAATTCTGTATGAATTTCTCTCTCTTTCACTGTCTTTGTTTCACGGGTTTTTAAAAGTAATTGATTTTTATAATGGGGTTTAGCTGCTTTTCACTGCTGTGTTTATGCCACTTTACACCCACTTGACTCACTTACAGAGAGATATCAATACATTGGTTTTAAGAGTCTTACTAGTCAGATATATTCTTGGGCGGTGAACAGGGGGTGTTGAATCCAGTTCACTGAGCAAGGAGTAGGTCTTGTCTGTTACATATTGGGTTTATGGAACAGTATCTGAGCTAATTTGAAACCCTTGTTTTCTGCATCACCCCACCTCACCTTTCCCGTTAAGCAGCCATAGTGTGTTTTCTAAACGTGTGACGCTGTTTAGTTTTGTAATTCAGTTCAAGTGTAGCGGTTTTTACATTCCCTCTATAAGTGATATCTTACGATAAGTGTCTTTCTGTGTGACTTATTTCACTTAGAATCGTCGTACCTAAATCCACTCATCATGCTGCTACTAGCCTTATGATGTTGATTTCATGCCTGAGTGATATTCCATTGTACATAAGGAGCACAACTTCTTTATCCATTTTTCTCTTTCCTGGGATATTGAAGGTGTAATGAAGTGGAGGTTCTTGTCAACAGAGCAGCCCTAAACTTTGGGGTGCCTGTGTCTTGCTGATTTTTAGTTTTCCCAATTTATACGCCCATGAGTGGAAGTGCCCTATGCTCTCTAAGCTGAGTTTTTTAGATGTTTCAGGACACACCGTACACTTCTCCAGAGTGGCTGTTGGCACTTTACATCCCGCCCATCAGCGTAGCAAGGCTCCCGTTTCTCCATGGCCTGTCCTGCATTTCTGGTTTTGACACTTTATTCAGCATGGCCCTTTTGACCGATGGGAAGCGAGACTTCTTTGTAGCGCTGATTTGCCTTTCCAGGTTGCTTGGTTGGCCAAAAAGGGCGTGTGCGTTTTTTCCTGAATATATTCAGGAAAAAACGCATACGCCCTTTTTGGCCAAGGGCATCATGGTCGAGGTTTTGCCGCTTTTCCTGTGCTTTAAAGGCGATTCGAATCTACCTCCTGAAATCTGTTTCCTGCAATTCTGCCTTGCTTTCAAATCCTCTTCGTTGCCTCCCCTCAATATATTTGTGGACGAGAGTTATCATTTATAACTCTGCAGGTTTGTGAATTGCAGTGCCCCTGAGCTCCATTTTTCAACTCGCTTTCTTGGGAGCTGGCCGCAAAAGCGCAGGATTGCTTCAGGCCCTATTGTGGTTCCGGGCGGCAGGCTGAGCCTGTGGTTAATTCTTCTTCCTGATGGGAAAATAGAGTGACCTGTGCCTGTCCCCACACCTAGACCTAGTCTCTCATTGGTTCCCCCTCTTCCCGTTCATCCTCAGGACAAATTTGCAACCTGTACGGAACAGGACGTTAAAGGTGCTCATTCTCCAAGGAGGGAGATTGCTAGTAAAGCGGCTGTAATGGCGAGCCCGAGCACAAGGAGATGAGAAATGAGGTGCGTTTTAGAAACCTTTCCCGATCACACGGTGTACCATCTTCTGGGTTTCTCATGCATGTTTTCGATGTAGGAAGATGCCCTTGAACCTGGAGATTTTGGACCCATGGGATGGGTACCACGCAGTATTACTTTAAAGGGTCTGCGTTTGCTCACCCAACCTCACCAAACCTCTCAGCCCGAAGAGTGTCCACCCTTATGTCTCAATCAGCTGTGGGTCTAGAGATGGTCAATAAAGGTGGCATCCCAGCCCCTGAACGAATTCTGTATGAATTTCTCTCTCTTTCACTGTCTTTCTTTCACGGGTTTTTAAAAGTAATTGATTTTTATAATGGGGTTTAGCTGCTTTTCACTGCTGTGTTTATGCCGCTTTACACCCACTTGACTCACTTACAGAGAGATATCAATACATTGGTTTTAAGAGTCTTACTAGTCAGATATATTCTTGGGCGGTGAACAGGGGGTGTTGAATCCAGTTCACTGAGCAAGGAGTAGGTCTTGTCTGTTACATATTGGGTTTATGGAACAGTATCTGAGCTAATTTGAAACCCTTGTTTTCTGCATCACCCCACCTCACCTTTCCCGTTAAGCAGCCATAGTGTGTTTTCTAAACGTGTGACGCTGTTTAGTTTTGTAATTCAGTTCAAGTGTAGCGGTTTTTACATTCCCTCTATAAGTGATATCTTATGATAAGTGCCTTTTTCTGTGTGACTTATTTCACTTAGAATCCTCGTACCTAAATCTTCTCATCATGCTGCTACTAGCCTTATGATGTTGATTTCATGCCTGAGTGATATTCCATTGTACATAAGGAGCACAACTTCTTTATCCATTTTTCTCTTTCCTGGGATATTTAAGGTGTAATGAAGTGGAGGTTCTTGTCAACAGAGCAGCCCTAAACTTTAGGGTGCCTGTGTCTTGCTGATTTTTAGTTTTCCCAATTTATACGCCCATGAGTGGAAGTGCCCTATGCTCTCTAAGCTGAGTTTTTTAGAGGTTTCAGGACACACCGTACACTTCTCCAGAGTGGCTGTTGGCACTTTACATCCCGCCCATCAGCGTAGCAAGGCTCCCGTTTCTCCATGGCCTCTCCTGCATTTCTGGTTTTGACACTTTATTCAGCATGGCCCTTTTGACCGATGGGAAGCGAGACTTCTTTGCAGCGCTGATTTGCCTTTCCAGGTTGCTTGGTTGGCCAAAAAGGGCGTATGCGTTTTTTCCTGAATATATTCAGGAAAAAACGCATACGCCCTTTTTGGCCAAGGGCATCATGGTCGAGGTTTTGCCGCTTTTCCTGTGCTTTAAAGGCGATTCGAATCTACCTCCTGAAATCTGTTTCCTGTAATTCTGCCTTGCTTTCAAATCCTCTTCGTTGCCTTCCCTCAATATATTTGTGGACGAGAGTTATCATTTCTAACTCTGCAGGTTTGTGAATTGCAGTGCCCCTGAGCTCCATTTTTCAACTCGCTTTCTTGGGAGCTGGCCGCAAAAGCGCAGGATTGCTTCAGGCCCTATTGTGGTTCTGGGCGGCAAGCTGAGCCTGTGGTTAATTCTTCTTCCTGATGGGAAAATAGAGTGACCTGTGCCTGTCCCCACACCTAGACCTAGTCTCTCATTGGTTCCCCCTCTTCCCGTTCATCCTCAGGACAAATTGCAACCTGTACGGAACAGGAGGTTAAAGGTGCTCATTCTCCAAGGAGGGAGATTGCTAGTAAAGCGGCTGGAATGGCGAACCCGAGCACAAGGAGATGAGAAATGAGGTGCGTTTTAGAAACCTTTCCCGATCACACGGTGTACCATCTTCTGGGTTTCTCATGCATGTTTTCGATGTAGGAAGATGCCCTTGAAGGTGGAGATTTGGGACCTATGGGATGGGTACCACGCAGTATTACTTTAAAGGGTCTGCGTTTGCTCACCCAACCTCACCAAACCTCTCAGCCCCAAGAGTGTCCACCCTTATGTCTCAATCAGCTGTGGGTCTAGATATGGTCAATCCAGGTGGCATCACAGCCCCTGAACGAATTTTGTAAGAATTTCTCTCTCTTTCACTGTCTTTCTTTCACGGGTTTTTAAAAGTAATTGATTTTTATAATGGGGTTTAGCTGCTTTTCACTGCTGTGTTTATGCTGCTTTACACCCACTTGACTCACTTACAGAGAGATATCAATACATAGCTTTGAAGATTCTTCCTAGTCAGATATATTCTTGGGCGGTGAATAGGAGGTTTTTGCGTCCAGTTCACTGAGCAAGGAGTAGGTCTTGTCTATTACATATTGGGTTTATGGAACGCTATCTGAGCTAATTTGAAACCCTTGTTTTATGCGTCACCCCACCTCACCGTTCCCGTTAAGCAGCCATAGTGTGTTTTCTAAACGTGGGACTCTGTTCTGTTTTGTAATTCAGTTCAAGTGTAGCGGTTTTTACATTCCCTCTATAAGTGATATCTTACGATAAGTGTCTTTCTGTGTGACTTATTTCACTTAGAATCGTCGTACCTAAATCCACTCATCATGCTGCTACTAGCCTTATGACGTTGATTTCATGCCTCAGTGATATTCCATTGTACATAAGGACCACAACTTCTTTATCCATTTTTCTCTTTCCTGGGATATTTAAGGTGTAATGAAGTGGAGGTTCTTGTCAACAGAGCAGCCCTAAACTTTGGGGTGCCTGTGTCTCGCTGATTTTTAGTTTTCCCAATTTATACACCCATGAGTGGAAGTGCCCTATGCTCTCTAAGCTGAGTTTTTTAGATGTTTCAGGACACACCGTACACTTCTCCAGAGTGGCTGTTGGCAATTTACATCCCGCCCATCAGCGTAGCAAGGCTCCCGTTTCTCCATGGCCTGTCCTGCATTTCTGGTTTTGACACTTTATTCAGCATGGCCCTTTTGACCGATGGGAAGCGAGACTTCTTTGTAGCGCTGATTTGCCTTTCCAGGTTGCTTGGTTGGCCAAAAAGGGCGTATGCGTTTTTTCCTGAATATATTCAGGAAAAAACGCATACGCCCTTTTTGGCCAAGGGCATCATGGTCGAGGTTTTGCCGCTTTTCCTGTGCTTTAAAGGCGATTCGAATCTACCTCCTGAAATCTGTTTCCTGTAATTCTGCCTTGCTTTCAAATCCTCTTCGTTGCCTTCCTTCAATATATTTGTGGACGAGAATTATCATTTCAAACTCTGCAGGTTTGTGAATTGCAGTGCCCCTGAGCTCCATTTTTCAACTCGCTTTCTTGGGAGCTGGCCGCAAAAGCGCAGGATTGCTTCAGGCCCTATTGTGGTTCTGGGCGGCAGGCTGAGCCTGTGGTTAATTCTTCTTCCTGATGGGAAAATAGAGTGACCTGTGCCTGTCCCCACACCTAGACCTAGTCTCTCATTGGTTCCCCCTCTTCCCGTTCATCCTCAGGACAAATTGCAACCTGTACGGAACAGGAGGTTAAAGGTGCTCATTCTCCAAGGAGGGAGATTGCTAGTAAAGCGGCTGGAATGGCGAACCCTAGCACAAGGAGATGTGAAATGAGGTGCGTTTTAGAAACCTTTCCGGATCACATGGTGTACCATCTTCTGGGTTTCTCATGCATGTTTTCGATGTAGGAAGATGCCCTTGAAGCTGGAGATTTGGGACCTATGGGATGGGTACCACGCAGTATTACTTTAAAGGGTCTGCGTTTGCTCACCCAACCTCACCAAACCTCTCAGCCCCAAGAGTGTCCACCCTTATGTCTCAATCAGCTGTGGGTCTAGATATGGTCAATCCAGGTGGCATCACAGCCCCTGAACGAATTTTGTAAGAATTTCTCTCTCTTTCACTGTCTTTGTTTCACGGGTTTTTAAAAGTAATTGATTTTTATAATGGGGTTTAGCTGCTTTTCACTGCTGTGTTTATGCTGCTTTACACCCACTTGTCTCACTTACAGAGAGATATCAATACATAGCTTTGAAGATTCTTCCTAGTCAGATATATTCTTGGTCGGTGAATAGGAGGTTTTTGCGTCCAGTTCACTGAGCAAGGAGTAGGTCTTGTCTATTACATATTGGGTTTATGGAACGCTATCTGAGCTAATTTGAAACCCTTGTTTTATGCGTCACCCCACCTCACCGTTCCCGTTAAGCAGCCATAGTGTGTTTTCTAAACGTGGGACTCTGTTCTGTTTTGTAATTCAGTTCAAGTGTAGCGGTTTTTACATTCCCTCTATAAGTGATATCTTACGATAAGTGTCTTTCTGTGTGACTTATTTCACTTAGAATCGTCGTACCTAAATCCACTCATCATGCTGCTACTAGCCTTATGACGTTGATTTCATGCCTCAGTGATATTCCATTGTACATAAGGACCACAACTTCTTTATCCATTTTTCTCTTTCCTGGGATATTTAAGGTGTAATGAAGTGGAGGTTCTTGTCAACAGAGCAGCCCTAAACTTTGGGGTGCCTGTGTCTCGCTGATTTTTAGTTTTCCCAATTTATACACCCATGAGTGGAAGTGCCCTATGCTCTCTAAGCTGAGTTTTTTAGATGTTTCAGGACACACCGTACACTTCTCCAGAGTGGCTGTTGGCAATTTACATCCCGCCCATCAGCGTAGCAAGGCTCCCGTTTCTCCATGGCCTGTCCTGCATTTCTGGTTTTGACACTTTATTCAGCATGGCCCTTTTGACCGATGGGAAGCGAGACTTCTTTGTAGCGCTGATTTGCCTTTCCAGGTTGCTTGGTTGGCCAAAAAGGGCGTATGCGTTTTTTCCTGAATATATTCAGGAAAAAACGCATACGCCCTTTTTGGCCAAGGGCATCATGGTCGAGGTTTTGCCGCTTTTCCTGTGCTTTAAAGGCGATTCGAATCTACCTCCTGAAATCTGTTTCCTGTAATTCTGCCTTGCTTTCAAATCCTCTTCGTTGCCTTCCCTCAATATATTTGTGGACGAGAGTTATCATTTCTAACTCTGCAGGTTTGTGAATTGCAGTGCCCCTGAGCTCCATTTTTCAACTCGCTTTCTTGGGAGCTGGCCGCAAAAGCGCAGGATTGCTTCAGGCCCTATTGTGGTTCCGGGCGGCAGGCTGAGCCTGTGGTTAATTCTTCTTCCTGATGGGAAAATAGAGTGACCTGTGCCTGTCCCCACACCTAGACCTAGTCTCTCATTGGTTCCCCCTCTTCCCGTTCATCCTCAGGACAAATTGCAACCTGTACGGAACAGGAGGTTAAAGGTGCTCATTCTCCAAGGAGGGAGATTGCTAGTAAAGCGGCTGGAATGGCGAACCCGAGCACAAGGAGATGAGAAATGAGGTGCGTTTTAGAAACCTTTCCGGATCACATGGTGTACCATCTTCTGGGTTTCTCATGCATGTTTTCGATGTAGGAAGATGCCCTTGAAGCTGGAGATTTGGGACCTATGGGATGGGTACCACGCAGTATTACTTTAAAGGGTCTGCGTTTGCTCACCCAACCTCACCAAACCTCTCAGCCCCAAGAGTGTCCACCCTTATGTCTCAATTAGCTGTGGGTCTAGATATGGTCAATCCAGGTGGCATCACAGCCCCTGAACGAATTTTGTAAGAATTTCTCTCTCTTTCACTGTCTTTGTTTCACGGGTTTTTAAAAGTAATTGATTTTTATAATGGGGTTTAGCTGCTTTTCACTGCTGTTTTTATGGTGCTTTACACCCACGTGACTCACTTACAGAGAGATATCAATACATAGCTTTGAAGATTCTTCCTAGTCAGATATATTCTTGGGCGGTGAATAGGGTGTTTTTGCGTCCAGTTCACTGAGCAAGGAGTAGGTCTTGTCTATTACATATTGGGTTTATGGAAAGCTATCTGAGCTAATTTGAAACCCTTGTGTTATGCGTCACCCCACCTCACCGTTCCCGTTAAGCAGCCATAGTGTGTTTTCTAAACGTGGGACTCTGTTCTGTTTTGTAATTCAGTTCAAGTGTAGCGGTTTTTACATTCCCTCTATAAGTGATATCTTACGATAAGTGTCTTTCTGTGTGACTTATTTCACTTAGAATCGTCGTACCTAAATCCACTCATCATGCTGCTACTAGCCTTATGACGTTGATTTCATGCCTGAGTGATATTCCATTGTGCATAAGGAGTACAACTTCTTTATCCATTTTTCTCTTTCCTGGGATATTTAAGGTGTAATGAAGTGGAGGTTCTTGTCAACAGAGCAGCCCTAAACTTTGGGGTGCCTGTGTCTTGCTGATTTTTAGTTTTCCCAATTTATACGCCCATGAGTGGAAGTGCCCTATGCTCTCTAAGCTGAGTTTTTTAGATGTTTCAGGACACACCGTACACTTCTCCAGAGTGGCTGTTGGCAATTTACATCCCGCCCATCAGCGTAGCAAGGCTCCTGTTTCTCCATGGCCTGTCCTGCACTTCTGGTTTTGACACTTTATTCAGCATGGCCCTTTTGACCGATGGGAAGCGAGACTTCTTTGTAGCGCTGATTTGCCTTTCCAGGTTGCTTGGTTGGCCAAAAAGGGCGTATGCGTTTTTTCCTGAATATATTCAGGAAAAAACGCATACGCCCTTTTTGGCCAAGGGCATCATGGTCGAGGTTTTGCCGCTTTTCCTGTGCTTTAAAGGCGATTTAAATCTACCTCCTGAATTCTGTTTCCTGTAATTCTGCCTTGCTTTCAAATCCTCTGCGTTGCCTTCCCTCAATATATTTGTGGACGAGAGTTCACATTTATAACTCTGCAGGTTTGTGAATTGCAGTGCCCCTGAGCTCCATTTTTCAACTCGCTTTCTTGGGAGCTGGCCCCAAAAGCACAGGATTGCTTCAGGCCCTATTGTGGTTCCGGGTGGCAGGCTGAGCCTGTGGTTAATTCTTCTTCCTGATGGGAAAATAGAGTGACCTGTGCCTGTCCCCACACCTAGACCTAGTCTCTCATTGGTTCCCCCTCTTCCCGTTCATCCTCAGGACAAATTGCAACCTGTACGGAACAGGAGGTTAAAGGTGCTCATTCTCCAAGGAGGGAGATTGCTAGTAAAGCGGCTGGAATGGCGAACCCGAGCACAAGGAGATGAGAAATGAGGTGCGTTTTAGAAACCTTTCCCGATCACATGGTGTACCATCTTCTGGGTTTCTCATGCATGTTTTCGATGTAGGAAGATGCCCTTGAAGCTGGAGATTTGGGACCTATGGGATGGGTACCACGCAGTATTACTTTAAAGGGTCTGCGTTTGCTCACCCAACCTCACCAAACCTCTCAGCCCCAAGAGTGTCCACCCTTATGTCTCAATCAGCTGTGGGTCTAGATATGGTCAATCCAGGTGGCATCACAGCCCCTGAACGAATTTTTTAAGAATTTCTCTCTCTTTCACTGTCTTTGTTTCACGGGTTTTTAAAAGTAATTGATTTTTATAATGGGGTTTAGCTGCTTTTCACTGCTGTGTTTATGCTGCTTTACACCCACTTGACTCCCTTACAGAGAGATATCAATACATAGCTTTGAAGATTCTTCCTAGTCAGATATATTCTTGGGCGGTGAATAGGAGGTTTTTGCGTCCAGTTCACTGAGCAAGGAGTAGGTCTTGTCTATTACTTATTGGGTTTATGGAACGCTATCTGAGCTAATTTGAAACCCTTGTTTTATGCGTCACCCCACCTCACCGTTCCCGTTAAGCAGCCATAGTGTGTTTTCTAAACGTGGGACTCTGTTCTGTTTTGTAATTCAGTTCAAGTGTAGCGGTTTTTACATTCCCTCTATAAGTGATATCTTACGATAAGTGTCTTTCTGTGTGACTTATTTCACTTAGAATCGTCGTACCTAAATCCACTCATCATGCTGCTACTAGCCTTATGACGTTGATTTCATGCCTCAGTGATATTCCATTGTACATAAGGACCACAACTTCTTTATCCATTTTTCTCTTTCCTGGGATATTTAAGGTGTAATGAAGTGGAGGTTCTTGTCAACAGAGCAGCCCTAAACTTTGGGGTGCCTGTGTCTCGCTGATTTTTAGTTTTCCCAATTTATACACCCATGAGTGGAAGTGCCCTATGCTCTCTAAGCTGAGTTTTTTAGATGTTTCAGGACACACCGTACACTTCTCCAGAGTGGCTGTTGGCAATTTACATCCCGCCCATCAGCGTAGCAAGGCTCCCGTTTCTCCATGGCCTGTCCTGCATTTCTGGTTTTGACACTTTATTCAGCATGGCCCTTTTGACCGATGGGAAGCGAGACTTCTTTGTAGCGCTGATTTGCCTTTCCAGGTTGCTTGGTTGGCCAAAAAGGGCGTATGCGTTTTTGCCTGAATATATTCAGGAAAAAACGCATACGCCCTTTTTGGCCAAGGGCATCATGGTCGAGGTTTTGCCGCTTTTCCTGTGCTTTAAAGGCGATTCGAATCTACCTCCTGAAATCTGTTTCCTGTAATTCTGCCTTGCTTTCAAATCCTCTTCGTTGCCTTCCCTCAATATATTTGTGGACGAGAGTTATCATTTCTAACTCTGCAGGTTTGTGAATTGCAGTGCCCCTGAGCTCCATTTTTCAACTCGCTTTCTTGGGAGCTGGCCGCAAAAGCGCAGGATTGCTTCAGGCCCTATTGTGGTTCCGGGCGGCAGGCTGAGCCTGTGGTTAATTCTTCTTCCTGATGGGAAAATAGAGTGACCTGTGCCTGTCCCCACACCTAGACCTAGTCTCTCATTGGTTCCCCCTCTTCCCGTTCATCCTCAGGACAAATTTGCAACCTGTACGGAACAGGAGGTTAAAGGTGCTCATTCTCCAAGGAGGGAGATTGCTAGTAAAGCGGTTGTAATGGCGAGCCCGAGCACAAGGAGATGAGAAATGAGGTCCGTTTTAGAAACCTTTCCCGATCACGCGGTGTACCATCTTCTGGGTTTCTCATGCATGTTGTCGATGTAGGAAGATGCCCTTGAACCTGGAGATTTTGGTCCAATGGGATGGGTACCACGCAGTATTACTTTAAAGGGTCTGCGTTTGCTCACCCAACCTCACCAAACCTCTCAGCCCCAAGAGTGTCCACCCTTATGTCTCAATCAGCTGTGGGTCTAGAGATGGTCAATAAAGGTGGCATCCCAGCCCCTGAACGAATTCTGTATGAATTTCTCTCTCTTTCACTGTCTTTGTTTCACGGGTTTTTAAAAGTAATTGATTTTTATAATGGGGTTTAGCTGCTTTTCACTGCTGTGTTTATGCCGCTTTACACCCACTTGACTCACTTACAGAGAGATATCAATACATTGGTTTTAAGAGTCTTACTAGTCAGATATATTCTTGGGCGGTGAACAGGGGGTGTTGAATCCAGTTCACTGAGCAAGGAGTAGGTCTTGCCTATTACATATTGGGTTTATGGAACAGTATCTGAGCTAATTTGAAACACTTGTTTTATGCGTCACCCCACCTCACCGTTCCCGTTAAGCAGCCATATTGTGTTTTATAAACGTGTGACGCTGTTCTGTTTTGTAATTCAGTTAAAGTGTAGCGGTTTTTACATTCCCTCTATAAGTGATATCTTACGATAAGTGTCTTTCTGTGTGACTTATTTCACTTAGAATCTTCGTACCTAAATCCACTCATCATGCTGCTAATAACCTTATGATGTTGATTACATGCCTGAGTGATATTCCATTGTACATAAGGACCACAACTTCTTTATCCATTTTTCTCTTTCCTGGGATATTGAAGGTGTAATGAAGTGGAGGTTCTTGTCAACAGAGCAGCCCTAAACTTTGGGGTGCCTGTGTCTTGCTGATTTTTAGTTTTCCCAATTTATACGCCCATGAGTGGAAGTGCCCTATGCTCTCTAAGCTGAGTTTTTTAGATATTTCAGGACACACCGTACACTTCTCCAGAGTGGCTGTTGGCAATTTACATCCCACCCATCAGCGTAGCAAGGCTCCCGTTTCTCCATGGCCTGTCCTGCATTTCTGGTTTTGACACTTTATTCAGCATGGCCGTTTTGACCGATGGGAAGCGAGACTTCTTTGTAGCGCTGATTTGCCTTTCCAGGTTGCTTGGTTGGCCAAAAAGGGCGTATGCGTTTTTTCCTGAATATATTCAGGAAAAAACGCATACGCCCTTTTTGGCCAAGGGCATCATGGTCGAGGTTTTGCCGCTTTTCCTGTGCTTTAAAGGCGATTCGAATCTACCTCCTGAAATCTGTTTCCTGCAATTCTGCCTTGCTTTCAAATCCTCTTCGTTGCCTTCCCTCAATATATTTGTGGACGAGAGTTATCATTTCTAACTCTGCAGGTTTGTGAATTGCAGTGTCCCTGAGCTCCATTTTTCAACTCGCTTTCTTGGGAGCTGGCCCCAAAAGCGCAGGATTGCTTCAGGCCCTATTGTGGTTCCGGGCGGCAGGCTGAGCCTGTGGTTAATTCTTCTTCCTGATGGGAAAATAGAGTGACCTGTGCCTGTCCCCACACCTAGACCTAGTCTCTCATTGGTTCCCCCTCTTCCCGTTCATCCTCAGGACAAATTTGCAACCTGTACAGAACAGGAGGTTAAAGGTGCTCATTCTCCAAGGAGGGAGATTGCTAGTAAAGCGGCTGTAATGGCGAGACCGAGCACAAGGAGATGAGAAATGAGGTGCGTTTTAGAAACCTTTCCCGATCACACGGTGTACCATCTTCTGGGTTTCTCATGCATGTTTTCGATGTAGGAAGATGCCCTTGAACCTGGAGATTTTGGACCCATGGGATGGGTACCACGCAGTATTACTTTAAAGGGTCTGCGTTTGCTCACCCAACCTCACCAAACCTCTCAGCCCCAAGAGTGTCCACCCTTATGTCTCAATCAGCTGTGGGTCTAGAGATGGTCAATAAAGGTGGCATCCCAGCCCCTGAACGAATTCTGTATGAATTTCTCTCTCTTTCACTGTCTTTGTTTCACGGGTTTTTAAAAGTAATTGATTTTTATAATGGGGTTTAGCTGCTTTTCACTGCTGTGTTTATGCCACTTTACACCCACTTGACTCACTTACAGAGAGATATCAATACATTGGTTTTAAGAGTCTTACTAGTCAGATATATTCTTGGGCGGTGAACAGGGGGTGTTGAATCCAGTTCACTGAGCAAGGAGTAGGTCTTGTCTGTTACATATTGGGTTTATGGAACAGTATCTGAGCTAATTTGAAACCCTTGTTTTCTGCATCACCCCACCTCACCTTTCCCGTTAAGCAGCCATAGTGTGTTTTCTAAACGTGTGACGCTGTTTAGTTTTGTAATTCAGTTCAAGTGTAGCGGTTTTTACATTCCCTCTATAAGTGATATCTTACGATAAGTGTCTTTCTGTGTGACTTATTTCACTTAGAATCGTCGTACCTAAATCCACTCATCATGCTGCTACTAGCCTTATGATGTTGATTTCATGCCTGAGTGATATTCCATTGTACATAAGGAGCACAACTTCTTTATCCATTTTTCTCTTTCCTGGGATATTGAAGGTGTAATGAAGTGGAGGTTCTTGTCAACAGAGCAGCCCTAAACTTTGGGGTGCCTGTGTCTTGCTGATTTTTAGTTTTCCCAATTTATACGCCCATGAGTGGAAGTGCCCTATGCTCTCTAAGCTGAGTTTTTTAGATGTTTCAGGACACACCGTACACTTCTCCAGAGTGGCTGTTGGCACTTTACATCCCGCCCATCAGCGTAGCAAGGCTCCCGTTTCTCCATGGCCTGTCCTGCATTTCTGGTTTTGACACTTTATTCAGCATGGCCCTTTTGACCGATGGGAAGCGAGACTTCTTTGTAGCGCTGATTTGCCTTTCCAGGTTGCTTGGTTGGCCAAAAAGGGCGTGTGCGTTTTTTCCTGAATATATTCAGGAAAAAACGCATACGCCCTTTTTGGCCAAGGGCATCATGGTCGAGGTTTTGCCGCTTTTCCTGTGCTTTAAAGGCGATTCGAATCTACCTCCTGAAATCTGTTTCCTGCAATTCTGCCTTGCTTTCAAATCCTCTTCGTTGCCTCCCCTCAATATATTTGTGGACGAGAGTTATCATTTATAACTCTGCAGGTTTGTGAATTGCAGTGCCCCTGAGCTCCATTTTTCAACTCGCTTTCTTGGGAGCTGGCCGCAAAAGCGCAGGATTGCTTCAGGCCCTATTGTGGTTCCGGGCGGCAGGCTGAGCCTGTGGTTAATTCTTCTTCCTGATGGGAAAATAGAGTGACCTGTGCCTGTCCCCACACCTAGACCTAGTCTCTCATTGGTTCCCCCTCTTCCCGTTCATCCTCAGGACAAATTTGCAACCTGTACGGAACAGGAGGTTAAAGGTGCTCATTCTCCAAGGAGGGAGATTGCTAGTAAAGCGGCTGTAATGGCGAGCCCGAGCACAAGGAGATGAGAAATGAGGTGCGTTTTAGAAACCTTTCCCGATCACACGGTGTACCATCTTCTGGGTTTCTCATGCATGTTTTCGATGTAGGAAGATGCCCTTGAACCTGGAGATTTTGGACCCATGGGATGGGTACCACGCAGTATTACTTTAAAGGGTCTGCGTTTGCTCACCCAACCTCACCAAACCTCTCAGCCCGAAGAGTGTCCACCCTTATGTCTCAATCAGCTGTGGGTCTAGAGATGGTCAATAAAGGTGGCATCCCAGCCCCTGAACGAATTCTGTATGAATTTCTCTCTCTTTCACTGTCTTTCTTTCACGGGTTTTTAAAAGTAATTGATTTTTATAATGGGGTTTAGCTGCTTTTCACTGCTGTGTTTATGCCGCTTTACACCCACTTGACTCACTTACAGAGAGATATCAATACATTGGTTTTAAGAGTCTTACTAGTCAGATATATTCTTGGGCGGTGAACAGGGGGTGTTGAATCCAGTTCACTGAGCAAGGAGTAGGTCTTGTCTGTTACATATTGGGTTTATGGAACAGTATCTGAGCTAATTTGAAACCCTTGTTTTCTGCATCACCCCACCTCACCTTTCCCGTTAAGCAGCCATAGTGTGTTTTCTAAACGTGTGACGCTGTTTAGTTTTGTAATTCAGTTCAAGTGTAGCGGTTTTTACATTCCCTCTATAAGTGATATCTTATGATAAGTGCCTTTTTCTGTGTGACTTATTTCACTTAGAATCCTCGTACCTAAATCTTCTCATCATGCTGCTACTAGCCTTATGATGTTGATTTCATGCCTGAGTGATATTCCATTGTACATAAGGAGCACAACTTCTTTATCCATTTTTCTCTTTCCTGGGATATTTAAGGTGTAATGAAGTGGAGGTTCTTGTCAACAGAGCAGCCCTAAACTTTAGGGTGCCTGTGTCTTGCTGATTTTTAGTTTTCCCAATTTATACGCCCATGAGTGGAAGTGCCCTATGCTCTCTAAGCTGAGTTTTTTAGAGGTTTCAGGACACACCGTACACTTCTCCAGAGTGGCTGTTGGCACTTTACATCCCGCCCATCAGCGTAGCAAGGCTCCCGTTTCTCCATGGCCTCTCCTGCATTTCTGGTTTTGACACTTTATTCAGCATGGCCCTTTTGACCGATGGGAAGCGAGACTTCTTTGCAGCGCTGATTTGCCTTTCCAGGTTGCTTGGTTGGCCAAAAAGGGCGTATGCGTTTTTTCCTGAATATATTCAGGAAAAAACGCATACGCCCTTTTTGGCCAAGGGCATCATGGTCGAGGTTTTGCCGCTTTTCCTGTGCTTTAAAGGCGATTCGAATCTACCTCCTGAAATCTGTTTCCTGTAATTCTGCCTTGCTTTCAAATCCTCTTCGTTGCCTTCCCTCAATATATTTGTGGACGAGAGTTATCATTTCTAACTCTGCAGGTTTGTGAATTGCAGTGCCCCTGAGCTCCATTTTTCAACTCGCTTTCTTGGGAGCTGGCCGCAAAAGCGCAGGATTGCTTCAGGCCCTATTGTGGTTCTGGGCGGCAAGCTGAGCCTGTGGTTAATTCTTCTTCCTGATGGGAAAATAGAGTGACCTGTGCCTGTCCCCACACCTAGACCTAGTCTCTCATTGGTTCCCCCTCTTCCCGTTCATCCTCAGGACAAATTGCAACCTGTACGGAACAGGAGGTTAAAGGTGCTCATTCTCCAAGGAGGGAGATTGCTAGTAAAGCGGCTGGAATGGCGAACCCGAGCACAAGGAGATGAGAAATGAGGTGCGTTTTAGAAACCTTTCCCGATCACACGGTGTACCATCTTCTGGGTTTCTCATGCATGTTTTCGATGTAGGAAGATGCCCTTGAAGGTGGAGATTTGGGACCTATGGGATGGGTACCACGCAGTATTACTTTAAAGGGTCTGCGTTTGCTCACCCAACCTCACCAAACCTCTCAGCCCCAAGAGTGTCCACCCTTATGTCTCAATCAGCTGTGGGTCTAGATATGGTCAATCCAGGTGGCATCACAGCCCCTGAACGAATTTTGTAAGAATTTCTCTCTCTTTCACTGTCTTTCTTTCACGGGTTTTTAAAAGTAATTGATTTTTATAATGGGGTTTAGCTGCTTTTCACTGCTGTGTTTATGCTGCTTTACACCCACTTGACTCACTTACAGAGAGATATCAATACATAGCTTTGAAGATTCTTCCTAGTCAGATATATTCTTGGGCGGTGAATAGGAGGTTTTTGCGTCCAGTTCACTGAGCAAGGAGTAGGTCTTGTCTATTACATATTGGGTTTATGGAACGCTATCTGAGCTAATTTGAAACCCTTGTTTTATGCGTCACCCCACCTCACCGTTCCCGTTAAGCAGCCATAGTGTGTTTTCTAAACGTGGGACTCTGTTCTGTTTTGTAATTCAGTTCAAGTGTAGCGGTTTTTACATTCCCTCTATAAGTGATATCTTACGATAAGTGTCTTTCTGTGTGACTTATTTCACTTAGAATCGTCGTACCTAAATCCACTCATCATGCTGCTACTAGCCTTATGACGTTGATTTCATGCCTCAGTGATATTCCATTGTACATAAGGACCACAACTTCTTTATCCATTTTTCTCTTTCCTGGGATATTTAAGGTGTAATGAAGTGGAGGTTCTTGTCAACAGAGCAGCCCTAAACTTTGGGGTGCCTGTGTCTCGCTGATTTTTAGTTTTCCCAATTTATACACCCATGAGTGGAAGTGCCCTATGCTCTCTAAGCTGAGTTTTTTAGATGTTTCAGGACACACCGTACACTTCTCCAGAGTGGCTGTTGGCAATTTACATCCCGCCCATCAGCGTAGCAAGGCTCCCGTTTCTCCATGGCCTGTCCTGCATTTCTGGTTTTGACACTTTATTCAGCATGGCCCTTTTGACCGATGGGAAGCGAGAC
This sequence comes from Balaenoptera borealis, assembly GCF_965194805.1. Taxonomy (NCBI): domain Eukaryota; kingdom Metazoa; phylum Chordata; class Mammalia; order Artiodactyla; family Balaenopteridae; genus Balaenoptera; species Balaenoptera borealis. Next base: position 215,658 of record NW_028123606.1, read on the forward strand.
TTCTTTGTAGCGCTGATTTGCCTTTCCAGGTTGCTTGGTTGGCCAAAAAGGGCGTATGCGTTTTTTCCTGAATATATTCAGGAAAAAACGCATACGCCCTTTTTGGCCAAGGGCATCATGGTCGAGGTTTTGCCGCTTTTCCTGTGCTTTAAAGGCGATTCGAATCTACCTCCTGAAATCTGTTTCCTGTAATTCTGCCTTGCTTTCAAATCCTCTTCGTTGCCTTCCTTCAATATATTTGTGGACGAGAATTATCATTTCAAACTCTGCAGGTTTGTGAATTGCAGTGCCCCTGAGCTCCATTTTTCAACTCGCTTTCTTGGGAGCTGGCCGCAAAAGCGCAGGATTGCTTCAGGCCCTATTGTGGTTCTGGGCGGCAGGCTGAGCCTGTGGTTAATTCTTCTTCCTGATGGGAAAATAGAGTGACCTGTGCCTGTCCCCACACCTAGACCTAGTCTCTCATTGGTTCCCCCTCTTCCCGTTCATCCTCAGGACAAATTGCAACCTGTACGGAACAGGAGGTTAAAGGTGCTCATTCTCCAAGGAGGGAGATTGCTAGTAAAGCGGCTGGAATGGCGAACCCTAGCACAAGGAGATGTGAAATGAGGTGCGTTTTAGAAACCTTTCCGGATCACATGGTGTACCATCTTCTGGGTTTCTCATGCATGTTTTCGATGTAGGAAGATGCCCTTGAAGCTGGAGATTTGGGACCTATGGGATGGGTACCACGCAGTATTACTTTAAAGGGTCTGCGTTTGCTCACCCAACCTCACCAAACCTCTCAGCCCCAAGAGTGTCCACCCTTATGTCTCAATCAGCTGTGGGTCTAGATATGGTCAATCCAGGTGGCATCACAGCCCCTGAACGAATTTTGTAAGAATTTCTCTCTCTTTCACTGTCTTTGTTTCACGGGTTTTTAAAAGTAATTGATTTTTATAATGGGGTTTAGCTGCTTTTCACTGCTGTGTTTATGCTGCTTTACACCCACTTGTCTCACTTACAGAGAGATATCAATACATAGCTTTGAAGATTCTTCCTAGTCAGATATATTCTTGGTCGGTGAATAGGAGGTTTTTGCGTCCAGTTCACTGAGCAAGGAGTAGGTCTTGTCTATTACATATTGGGTTTATGGAACGCTATCTGAGCTAATTTGAAACCCTTGTTTTATGCGTCACCCCACCTCACCGTTCCCGTTAAGCAGCCATAGTGTGTTTTCTAAACGTGGGACTCTGTTCTGTTTTGTAATTCAGTTCAAGTGTAGCGGTTTTTACATTCCCTCTATAAGTGATATCTTACGATAAGTGTCTTTCTGTGTGACTTATTTCACTTAGAATCGTCGTACCTAAATCCACTCATCATGCTGCTACTAGCCTTATGACGTTGATTTCATGCCTCAGTCATATTCCATTGTACATAAGGACCACAACTTCTTTATCCATTTTTCTCTTTCCTGGGATATTTAAGGTGTAATGAAGTGGAGGTTCTTGTCAACAGAGCAGCCCTAAACTTTGGGGTGCCTGTGTCTCGCTGATTTTTAGTTTTCCCAATTTATACACCCATGAGTGGAAGTGCCCTATGCTCTCTAAGCTGAGTTTTTTAGATGTTTCAGGACACACCGTACACTTCTCCAGAGTGGCTGTTGGCAATTTACATCCCGCCCATCAGCGTAGCAAGGCTCCCGTTTCTCCATGGCCTGTCCTGCATTTCTGGTTTTGACACTTTATTCAGCATGGCCCTTTTGACCGATGGGAAGCGAGACTTCTTTGTAGCGCTGATTTGCCTTTCCAGGTTGCTTGGTTGGCCAAAAAGGGCGTATGCGTTTTTTCCTGAATATATTCAGGAAAAAACGCATACGCCCTTTTTGGCCAAGGGCATCATGGTCGAGGTTTTGCCGCTTTTCCTGTGCTTTAAAGGCGATTCGAATCTACCTCCTGAAATCTGTTTCCTGTAATTCTGCCTTGCTTTCAAATCCTCTTCGTTGCCTTCCCTCAATATATTTGTGGACGAGAGTTATCATTTCTAACTCTGCAGGTTTGTGAATTGCAGTGCCCCTGAGCTCCATTTTTCAACTCGCTTTCTTGGGAGCTGGCCGCAAAAGCGCAGGATTGCTTCAGGCCCTATTGTGGTTCCGGGCGGCAGGCTGAGCCTGTGGTTAATTCTTCTTCCTGATGGGAAAATAGAGTGACCTGTGCCTGTCCCCACACCTAGACCTAGTCTCTCATTGGTTCCCCCTCTTCCCGTTCATCCTCAGGACAAATTGCAACCTGTACGGAACAGGAGGTTAAAGGTGCTCATTCTCCAAGGAGGGAGATTGCTAGTAAAGCGGCTGGAATGGCGAACCCGAGCACAAGGAGATGAGAAATGAGGTGCGTTTTAGAAACCTTTCCGGATCACATGGTGTACCATCTTCTGGGTTTCTCATGCATGTTTTCGATGTAGGAAGATGCCCTTGAAGCTGGAGATTTGGGACCTATGGGATGGGTACCACGCAGTATTACTTTAAAGGGTCTGCGTTTGCTCACCCAACCTCACCAAACCTCTCAGCCCCAAGAGTGTCCACCCTTATGTCTCAATCAGCTGTGGGTCTAGATATGGTCAATCCAGGTGGCATCACAGCCCCTGAACGAATTTTGTAAGAATTTCTCTCTCTTTCACTGTCTTTCTTTCACGGGTTTTTAAAAGTAATTGATTTTTATAATGGGGTTTAGCTGCTTTTCACTGCTGTGTTTATGCTGCTTTACACCCACTTGACTCACTTACAGAGAGATATCAATACATAGCTTTGAAGATTCTTCCTAGTCAGATATATTCTTGGGCGGTGAATAGGAGGTTTTTGCGTCCAGTTCACTGAGCAAGGAGTAGGTCTTGTCTATTACATATTGGGTTTATGGAACGCTATCTGAGCTAATTTGAAACCCTTGTTTTATGCGTCACCCCACCTCACCGTTCCCGTTAAGCAGCCATAGTGTGTTTTCTAAACGTGGGACTCTGTTCTGTTTTGTAATTCAGTTCAAGTGTAGCGGTTTTTACATTCCCTCTATAAGTGATATCTTACGATAAGTGTCTTTCTGTGTGACTTATTTCACTTAGAATCGTCGTACCTAAATCCACTCATCATGCTGCTACTAGCCTTATGACGTTGATTTCATGCCTCAGTGATATTCCATTGTACATAAGGACCACAACTTCTTTATCCATTTTTCTCTTTCCTGGGATATTTAAGGTGTAATGAAGTGGAGGTTCTTGTCAACAGAGCAGCCCTAAACTTTGGGGTGCCTGTGTCTCGCTGATTTTTAGTTTTCCCAATTTATACACCCATGAGTGGAAGTGCCCTATGCTCTCTAAGCTGAGTTTTTTAGATGTTTCAGGACACACCGTACACTTCTCCAGAGTGGCTGTTGGCAATTTACATCCCGCCCATCAGCGTAGCAAGGCTCCCGTTTCTCCATGGCCTGTCCTGCATTTCTGGTTTTGACACTTTATTCAGCATGGCCCTTTTGACCGATGGGAAGCGAGACTTCTTTGTAGCGCTGATTTGCCTTTCCAGGTTGCTTGGTTGGCCAAAAAGGGCGTATGCGTTTTTGCCTGAATATATTCAGGAAAAAACGCATACGCCCTTTTTGGCCAAGGGCATCATGGTCGAGGTTTTGCCGCTTTTCCTGTGCTTTAAAGGCGATTCGAATCTACCTCCTGAAATCTGTTTCCTGTAATTCTGCCTTGCTTTCAAATCCTCTTCGTTGCCTTCCCTCAATATATTTGTGGACGAGAGTTATCATTTCTAACTCTGCAGGTTTGTGAATTGCAGTGCCCCTGAGCTCCATTTTTCAACTCGCTTTCTTGGGAGCTGGCCGCAAAAGCGCAGGATTGCTTCAGGCCCTATTGTGGTTCCGGGCGGCAGGCTGAGCCTGTGGTTAATTCTTCTTCCTGATGGGAAAATAGAGTGACCTGTGCCTGTCCCCACACCTAGACCTAGTCTCTCATTGGTTCCCCCTCTTCCCGTTCATCCTCAGGACAAATTGCAACCTGTACGGAACAGGAGGTTAAAGGTGCTCATTCTCCAAGGAGGGAGATTGCTAGTAAAGCGGCTGGAATGGCGAACCCGAGCACAAGGAGATGAGAAATGAGGTGCGTTTTAGAAACCTTTCCCGATCACATGGTGTACCATCTTCTGGGTTTCTCATGCATGTTTTCGATGTAGGAAGATGCCCTTGAAGCTGGAGATTTGGGACCTATGGGATGGGTACCACGCAGTATTACTTTAAAGGGTCTGCGTTTGCTCACCCAACCTCACCAAACCTCTCAGCCCCAAGAGTGTCCACCCTTATGTCTCAATCAGCTGTGGGTCTAGATATGGTCAATCCAGGTGGCATCACAGCCCCTGAACGAATTTTGTAAGAATTTCTCTCTCTTTCACTGTCTTTGTTTCACGGGTTTTTAAAAGTAATTGATTTTTATAATGGGGTTTAGCTGCTTTTCACTGCTGTGTTTATGCTGCTTTACACCCACTTGACTCACTTACAGAGAGATATCAATACATAGCTTTGAAGATTCTTCCTAGTCAGATATATTCTTGGGCGGTGAATAGGAGGTTTTTGCGTCCAGTTCACTGAGCAAGGAGTAGGTCTTGTCTATTACATATTGGGTTTATGGAACGCTATCTGAGCTAATTTGAAACCCTTGTTTTATGCGTCACCCCACCTCACCGTTCCCGTTAAGCAACCATAGTGTGTTTTCTAAACGTGGGACTCTGTTCTGTTTTGTAATTCAGTTCAAGTGTAGCGGTTTTTACATTCCCTCTATAAGTGATATCTTACGATAAGTGTCTTTCTGTGTGACTTATTTCACTTAGACTCGTCGTACCTAAATCCACTCATCATGCTGCTACTAGCCTTATGACGTTGATTTCATGCCTCAGTGATATTCCATTGTACATAAGGAGCACAACTTCTTTATCCATTTTTCTCTTTCCTGGGATATTGAAGGTGTAATGAAGTGGAGGTTCTTGTCAACAGAGCAGCCCTAAACTTTGGGGTGCCTGTGTCTCGCTGATTTTTAGTTTTCCCAATTTATACACCCATGAGTGGAAGTGCCCTATGCTCTCTAAGCTGAGTTTTTAGATGTTTCAGGACACACCGTACACTTCTCCAGAGTGGCTGTTGGCAATTTACATCCCGCCCATCAGCGTAGCAAGGCTCCCGTTTCTCCATGGACTGTCCTGCATTTCTGGTTTTGACACTTTATTCAGCATGGCCCTTTTGACCGATGGGAAGCGAGACTTCTTTGTAGCGCTGATTTGCCTTTCCAGGTTGCTTGATTGGCCAAAAAGGGCGTATGCGTTTTTTCCTGAATATATTCAGGAAAAAACGCATACGCCCTTTTTGGCCAAGGGCATCATGGTCGAGGTTTTGCCGCTTTTCCTGTGCTTTAAAGGCGATTCGAATCTACCTCCTGAAATCTGTTTCCTGTAATTCTGCCTTGCTTTCAAATCCTCTTCGTTGCCTTCCCTCAATATATTTGTGGACGAGAGTTATCATTTATAACTCTGCAGGTTTGTGAATTGCAGTGCCCCTGAGCTCCATTTTTCAACTCGCTTTCTTGGGAGCTGGCCGCAAAAGCGCAGGATTGCTTCAGGCCCTATTGTGGTTCTGGGCGGCAGGCTGAGCCTGTGGTTAATTCTTCTTCCTGATGGGAAAATAGAGTGACCTGTGCCTGTCCCCACACCTAGACCTAGTCTCTCATTGGTTCCCCCTCTTCCCGTTCATCCTCAGAACAAATTGCAACCTGTACGGAACAGGAGGTTAAAGGTGCTCATTCTCCAAGGAGGGAGATTGCTAGTAAAGTGGCTGGAATGGCGAACCCGAGCACAAGGAGATGAGAAATGAGGTGCGTTTTAGAAACCTTTCCCAATCACATGGTGTACCATCTTCTGGGTTTCTCATGCATGTTTTCGATGCAGGAAGATGCCCTTGAAGCTGGAGATTTGGGACCTATGGGATGGGTACCACGCAGTATTACTTTAAAGGGTCTGCGTTTGCTCACCCAACCTCACCAAACCTCTCAGCCCCAAGAGTGTCCACCCTTATGTCTCAATCAGCTGTGGGTCTAGATATGGTCAATCCAGGTGGCATCACAGCCCCTGAACGAATTTTGTAAGAATTTCTCTCTCTTTCACTGTCTTTGTTTCACGGGTTTTTAAAAGTAATTGATTTTTATAATGGGGTTTAGCTGCTTTTCACTGCTGTGTTTATGCTGCTTTACACCCACTTGTCTCACTTACAGAGAGATATCAATACATAGCTTTGAAGATTCTTCCTAGTCAGATATATTCTTGGGCGGTGAATAGGAGGTTTTTGCGTCCAGTTCACTGAGCAAGGAGTAGGTCTTGTCTATTACATATTGGGTTTATGGAACGCTATCTGAGCTAATTTGAAACCCTTGTTTTATGCGTCACCCCACCTCACCGTTCCCGTTAAGCAGCCATAGTGTGTTTTCTAAACGTGGGACTCTGTTCTGTTTTGTAATTCAGTTCAAGTGTAGCGGTTTTTACATTCCCTCTATAAGTGATATCTTACGATAAGTGTCTTTCTGTGTGACTTATTTCACTTAGAATCGTCGTACCTAAATCCACTCATCATGCTGCTACTAGCCTTATGATGTTGATTTCATGCCTGAGTGATATTCCATTGTACATAAGGAGCACAACTTCTTTATCCATTTTTCTCTTTCCTGGGATATTGAAGGTGTAATGAAGTGGAGGTTCTTGTCAACAGAGCAGCCCTAAACTTTGGGGTGCCTGTGTCTTGCTGATTTTTAGTTTTCCCAATTTATACGCCCATGAGTGGAAGTGCCCTATGCTCTCTAAGCTGAGTTTTTTAGATGTTTCAGGACACACCGTACACTTCTCCAGAGTGGCTGTTGGCAATTTACATCCCGCCCATCAGCGTAGCAAGGCTCCCGTTTCTCCATGGCCTGTCCTGCATTTCTGGTTTTGACACTTTATTCAGCATGGCCCTTTTGACCGATGGGAAGCGAGACTTCTTTGTAGCGCTGATTTGCCTTTCCAGGTTGCTTGGTTGGCCAAAAAGGGCGTATGCGTTTTTTCCTGAATATATTCAGGAAAAAACGCATACGCCCTTTTTGGCCAAGGGCATCATGGTCGAGGTTTTGCCGCTTTTCCTGTGCTTTAAAGGCGATTCGAATCTACCTCCTGAAATCTGTTTCCTGTAATTCTGCCTTGCTTTCAAATCCTCTTCGTTGCCTTCCCTCAATATATTTGTGGACGAGAGTTATCATTTCTAACTCTGCAGGTTTGTGAATTGCAGTGCCCCTGAGCTCCATTTTTCAACTCGCTTTCTTGGGAGCTGGCCGCAAAAGCGCAGGATTGCTTCAGGCCCTATTGTGGTTCTGGGCGGCAGGCTGAGCCTGTGGTTAATTCTTCTTCCTGATGGGAAAATAGAGTGACCTGTGCCTGTCCCCACACCTAGACCTAGTCTCTCATTGGTTCCCCCTCTTCCCGTTCATCCTCAGGACAAATTGCAACCTGTACGGAACAGGAGGTTAAAGGTGCTCATTCTCCAAGGAGGGAGATTGCTAGTAAAGCGGCTGGAATGGCGAACCCGAGCACAAGGAGATGAGAAATGAGGTGCGTTTTAGAAACCTTTCCCGATCACATGGTGTACCATCTTCTGGGTTTCTCATGCATGTTTTCGATGTAGGAAGATGCCCTTGAAGCTGGAGATTTGGGACCTATGGGATGGGTACCACGCAGTATTACTTTAAAGGGTCTGCGTTTGCTCACCCAACCTCACCAAACCTCTCAGCCCCAAGAGTGTCCACCCTTATGTCTCAATCAGCTGTGGGTCTAGATATGGTCAATCCAGGTGGCATCACAGCCCCTGAACGAATTTTGTAAGAATTTCTCTCTCTTTCACTGTCTTTGTTTCACGGGTTTTTAAAAGTAATTGATTTTTATAATGGGGTTTAGCTGCTTTTCACTGCTGTGTTTATGCTGCTTTACACCCACTTGACTCACTTACAGAGAGATATCAATACATAGCTTTGAAGATTCTTCCTAGTCAGATATATTCTTGGGCGGTGAATAGGAGGTTTTTGCGTCCAGTTCACTGAGCAAGGAGTAGGTCTTGTCTATTACATATTGGGTTTATGGAACGCTATCTGAGCTAATTTGAAACCCTTGTTTTATGCGTCACCCCACCTCACCGTTCCCGTTAAGCAGCCATAGTGTGTTTTCTAAACGTGGGACTCTGTTCTGTTTTGTAATTCAGTCCAAGTGTAGCGGTTTTTACATTCCCTCTATAAGTGATATCTTACGATAAGTGTCTTTCTGTGTGACTTATTTCACTTAGAATCGTCGTACCTAAATCCACTCATCATGCTGCTACTAGCCTTATGACGTTGATTTCATGCCTCAGTGATATTCCATTGTACATAAGGACCACAACTTCTTTATCCATTTTTCTCTTTCCTGGGATATTTAAGGTGTAATGAAGTGGAGGTTCTTGTCAACAGAGCAGCCCTAAACTTTGGGGTGCCTGTGTCTCGCTGATTTTTAGTTTTCCCAATTTATACACCCATGAGTGGAAGTGCCCTATGCTCTCTAAGCTGAGTTTTTTAGATGTTTCAGGACACACCGTACACTTCTCCAGAGTGGCTGTTGGCAATTTACATCCCGCCCATCAGCGTAGCAAGGCTCCCGTTTCTCCATGGCCTGTCCTGCATTTCTGGTTTTGACACTTTATTCAGCATGGCCCTTTTGACCAATGGGAAGCGAGACTTCTTTGTAGCGCTGATTTGCCTTTCCAGGTTGCTTGGTTGGCCAAAAAGGGCGTATGCGTTTTTTCCTGAATATATTCAGGAAAAAACGCATACGCCCTTTTTGGCCAAGGGCATCATGGTCGAGGTTTTGCCGCTTTTCCTGTGCTTTAAAGGCGATTCGAATCTACCTCCTGAAATCTGTTTCCTGTAATTCTGCCTTGCTTTCAAATCCTCTTCGTTGCCTTCCCTCAATATATTTGTGGACGAGAGTTATCATTTATAACTCTGCAGGTTTGTGAATTGCAGTGCCCCTGAGCTCCATTTTTCAACTCGCTTTCTTGGGAGCTGGCCACAAAAGCGCAGGATTGCTTCAGGCCCTATTGTGGTTCTGGGCGGCAGGCTGAGCCTGTGGTTAATTCTTCTTCCTGATGGGAAAATAGAGTGACCTGTGCCTGTCCCCACACCTAGACCTAGTCTCTCATTGGTTCCCCCTTTTCCCGTTCATCCTCAGGACAAATTGCAACCTGTACGGAACAGGAGGTTAAAGGTGCTCATTCTCCAAGGAGGGAGATTGCTAGTAAAGCGGCTGGAATGGCGAACCCGAGCACAAGGAGATGAGAAATGAGGTGCGTTTTAGAAACCTTTCCCGATCACATGGTGTACCATCTTCTGGGTTTCTCATGCATGTTTTCGATGTAGGAAGATGCCCTTGAAGCTGGAGATTTGGGACCTATGGGATGGGTACCACGCAGTATTACTTTAAAGGGTCTGCGTTTGCTCACCCAACCTCACCAAACCTCTCAGCCCCAAGAGTGTCCACCCTTATGTCTCAATCAGCTGTGGGTCTAGATATGGTCAATCCAGGTGGCATCACAGCCCCTGAACGAATTTTGTAAGAATTTCTCTCTCTTTCACTGTCTTTGTTTCACGGGTTTTTAAAAGTAATTGATTTTTATAATGGGGTTTAGCTGCTTTTCACTGCTGTGTTTATGCTGCTTTACACCCACTTGACTCCCTTACAGAGAGATATCAATACATAGCTTTGAAGATTCTTCCTAGTCAGATATATTCTTGGGCGGTGAATAGGAGGTTTTTGCGTCCAGTTCACTGAGCAAGGAGTAGGTCTTGTCTATTACATATTGGGTTTATGGAACGCTATCTGAGCTAATTTGAAACCCTTGTTTTATGCGTCACCCCACCTCACCGTTCCCGTTAAGCAACCATAGTGTGTTTTCTAAACGTGGGACTCTGTTCTGTTTTGTAATTTAGTTCAAGTGTAGCGGTTTTTACATTCCCTCTATAAGTGATATCTTACGATAAGTGTCTTTCTGTGTGACTTATTTCACTTAGACTCGTCGTACCTAAATCCACTCATCATGCTGCTACTAGCCTTATGACGTTGATTTCATGCCTCAGTGATATTCCATTGTACATAAGGAGCACAACTTCTTTATCCATTTTTCTCTTTCCTGGGATATTGAAGGTGTAATGAAGTGGAGGTTCTTGTCAACAGAGCAGCCCTAAACTTTGGGGTGCCTGTGTCTCGCTGATTTTTAGTTTTCCCAATTTATACACCCATGAGTGGAAGTGCCCTATGCTCTCTAAGCTGAGTTTTTAGATGTTTCAGGACACACCGTACACTTCTCCAGAGTGGCTGTTGGCAATTTACATCCCGCCCATCAGCGTAGCAAGGCTCCCGTTTCTCCATGGACTGTCCTGCATTTCTGGTTTTGACACTTTATTCAGCATGGCCCTTTTGACCGATGGGAAGCGAGACTTCTTTGTAGCGCTGATTTGCCTTTCCAGGTTGCTTGATTGGCCAAAAAGGGCGTATGCGTTTTTTCCTGAATATATTCAGGAAAAAACGCATACGCCCTTTTTGGCCAAGGGCATCATGGTCGAGGTTTTGCCGCTTTTCCTGTGCTTTAAAGGCGATTCGAATCTACCTCCTGAAATCTGTTTCCTGTAATTCTGCCTTGCTTTCAAATCCTCTTCGTTGCCTTCCCTCAATATATTTGTGGACGAGAGTTATCATTTCTAACTTTGCAGGTTTGTGAATTGCAGTGCCCCTGAGCTCCATTTTTCAACTCGCTTTCTTGGGAGCTGGCCGCAAAAGCGCAGGATTGCTTCAGGCCCTATTGTGGTTCTGGGCGGCAGGCTGAGCCTGTGGTTAATTCTTCTTCCTGATGGGAAAATAGAGTGACCTGTGCCTGTCCCCACACCTAGACCTAGTCTCTCATTGGTTCCCCCTCTTCCCGTTCATCCTCAGGACAAATTGCAACCTGTACGGAACAGGAGGTTAAAGGTGCTCATTCTCCAAGGAGGGAGATTGCTAGTAAAGCGGCTGGAATGGCGAACCCGAGCACAAGGAGATGAGAAATGAGGTGCGTTTTAGAAACCTTTCCCAATTACATGGTGTACCATCTTCTGGGTTTCTCATGCATGTTTTCGATGCAGGAAGATGCCCTTGAAGCTGGAGATTTGGGACCTATGGGATAGGTACCACGCAGTATTACTTTAAAGGGTCTGCGTTTGCTCACCCAACCTCACCAAACCTCTCAGCCCCAAGAGTGTCCACCCTTATGTCTCAATCAGCTGTGGGTCTAGATATGGTCAATCCAGGTGGCATCACAGCCCCTGAACGAATTTTGTAAGAATTTCTCTCTCTTTCACTGTCTTTGTTTCACGGGTTTTTAAAAGTAATTGATTTTTATAATGGGGTTTAGCTGCTTTTCACTGCTGTGTTTATGCTGCTTTACACCCACTTGACTCCCTTACAGAGAGATATCAATACATAGCTTTGAAGATTCTTCCTAGTCAGATATATTCTTGGGCGGTGAATAGGGGGTTTTTGCGTCCAGTTCACTGAGCAAGGAGTAGGTCTTGTCTATTACATATTGGGTTTATGGAACGCTATCTGAGCTAATTTGAAACCCTTGTTTTATGCGTCACCCCACCTCACCGTTCCCGTTAAGCAGCCATAGTGTGTTTTCTAAACGTGGGACTCTGTTCTGTTTTGTAATTCAGTTCAAGTGTAGCGGTTTTTACATTCCCTCTATAAGTGATATCTTATGATAAGTGCCTTTTTCTGTGTGACTTATTTCACTTAGAATCCTCGTACCTAAATCTTCTCATCATGCTGCTACTAGCCTTATGATGTTGATTTCATGCCTGAGTGATATTCCATTGTACATAAGGAGCACAACTTCTTTATCCATTTTTCTCTTTCCTGGGATATTTAAGGTGTAATGAAGTGGAGGTTCTTGTCAACAGAGCAGCCCTAAACTTTAGGGTGCCTGTGTCTTGCTGATTTTTAGTTTTCCCAATTTATACGCCCATGAGTGGAAGTGCCCTATGCTCTCTAAGCTGAGTTTTTTAGATGTTTCAGGACACACCGTACACTTCTCCAGAGTGGCTGTTGGCAATTTACATCCCGCCCATCAGCGTAGCAAGGCTCCTGTTTCTCCATGGCCTGTCCTGCATTTCTGGTTTTGACACTTTATTCAGCATGGCCCTTTTGACCGATGGGAAGCGAGACTTCTTTGTAGCGCTGATTTGCCTTTCCAGGTTGCTTGGTTGGCCAAAAAGGGCGTATGCGTTTTTTCCTGAATATATTCAGGAATAAACGCATACGCCCTTTTTGGCCAAGGGCATCATGGTCGAGGTTTTGCCGCTTTTCCTGTGCTTTAAAGGCGATTCGCATCTACCTCCTGAAATCTGTTTCCTGCAATTCTGCCTTGCTTTCAAATCCTCTTCGTTGCCTTCCCTCAATATATTTGTGGACGAGAGTTATCATTTCTAACTCTGCAGGTTTGTGAATTGCAGTGCCCCTGAGCTCCATTTTTCAACTCGCTTTCTTGGGAGCTGGCCGCAAAAGCGCAGGATTGCTTCAGGCCCTATTGTGGTTCCGGGCGGCAGGCTGAGCCTGTGGTTAATTCTTCTTCCTGATGGGAAAATAGAGTGACCTGTGCCTGTCCCCACACCTAGACCTAGTCTCTCATTGTTTCCCCCTCTTCCCGTTCATCCTCAGGACAAATTTGCAAACTGTACGGAACAGGAGGTTAAAGGTGCTCATTCTCCAAGGAGGGAGATTGCTAGTAAAGCGGCTGTAATGGCCAACCCGAGCACAAGGAGATGAGAAATGAGGGGCTTTTTAGAAACCTTTCCCGATCACACGGTGTACCATCTTCTGGGTTTCTCATGCATGTTTTCGATGCAGGAAGATGCCCTTGAAGCTGGAGATTTGGGACCTATGGGATGGGTACCACGCAGTATTACTTTAAAGGGTCTGCGTTTGCTCACCCAACCTCACCAAACCTCTCAGCCCCAAGAGTGTCCACCCTTATGTCTCAATCAGCTGTGGGTCTAGATATGGTCAATCCAGGTGGCATCACAGCCCCTGAACGAATTTTGTAAGAATTTCTCTCTCTTTCACTGTCTTTGTTTCACGGGTTTTTAAAAGTAATTGATTTTTATAATGGGGTTTAGCTGCTTTTCACTGCTGTGTTTATGCTGCTTTACACCCACTTGACTCCCTTACAGAGAGATATCAATACATAGCTTTGAAGATTCTTCCTAGTCAGATATATTCTTGGGCGGTGAATAGGGGGTTTTTGCGTCCAGTTCACTGAGCAAGGAGTAGGTCTTGTCTATTACATATTGGGTTTATGGAACGCTATCTGAGCTAATTTGAAACCCTTGTTTTATGCGTCACCCCACCTCACCGTTCCCGTTAAGCAGCCATAGTGTGTTTTCTAAACATGGGACTCTGTTCTGTTTTGTAATTCAGTTCAAGTGTAGCGGTTTTTACATTCCCTCTATAAGTGATATCTTACGATAAGTGTCTTTCTGTGTGACTTATTTCACTTAGAATCGTCGTACCTAAATCCACTCATCATGCTGCTACTAGCCTTATGACGTTGATTTCATGCCTCAGTGATATTCCATTGTACATAAGGACCACAACTTCTTTATCCATTTTTCTCTTTCCTGGGATATTTAAGGTGTAATGAAGTGGAGGTTCTTGTCAACAGAGCAGCCCTAAACTTTGGGGTGCCTGTGTCTCGCTGATTTTTAGTTTTCCCAATTTATACACCCATGAGTGGAAGTGCCCTATGCTCTCTAAGCTGAGTTTTTTAGATGTTTCAGGACACACCGTACACTTCTCCAGAGTGGCTGTTGGCAATTTACATCCCGCCCATCAGCGTAGCAAGGCTCCCGTTTCTCCATGGCCTGTCCTGCATTTCTGGTTTTGACACTTTATTCAGCATGGCCCTTTTGACCGATGGGAAGCGAGACTTCTTTGTAGCGCTGATTTGCCTTTCCAGGTTGCTTGGTTGGCCAAAAAGGGCGTATGCGTTTTTTCCTGAATATATTCAGGAAAAAACGCATACGCCCTTTTTGGCCAAGGGCATCATGGTCGAGGTTTTGCCGCTTTTCCTGTGCTTTAAAGGCGATTCGAATATACCTCCCGAAATCTGTTTCCTGTAATTCTGCCTTGCTTTCAAATCCTCTTCGTTGCCTTCCCTCAATATATTTGTGGACGAGAGTTATCATTTATAACTCTGCAGGTTTGTGAATTGCAGTGCCCCTGAGCTCCATTTTTCAACTCGCTTTCTTGGGAGCTGGCCGCAAAAACGCAGGATTGCTTCAGGCCCTATTGTGGTTCCGGGCGGCAGGCTGAGCCTGTGGTTAATTCTTCTTCCTGATGGGAAAATAGAGTGACCTGTGCCTGTCCCCACACCTAGACCTAGTCTCTCATTGGTTCCCCCTCTTCCCGTTCATCCTCAGGACAAATTTGCAACCTGTACGGAACAGGAGGTTAAAGGTGCTCATTCTCCAAGGAGGGAGATTGCTAGTAAAGCGGCTGTAATGGCGAGCCCGAGCACAAGGAGATGAGAAATGAGGTGCGTTTTAGAAACCTTTCCCGATCACACGGTGTACCATCTTCTGGGTTTCTCATGCATGTTTTCGATGTAGGAAGATGCCCTTGAACCTGGAGATTTTGGTCCAATGGGATGGGTACCACGTAGTATTACTTTAAAGGGTCTGCGTTTGCTCACCCAACCTCACCAAACCTCTCAGCCCCAAGAGTGTCCACCCTTATGTCTCAATCAGCTGTGGGTCTAGAGATGGTCAATAAAGGTGGCATCCCAGCCCCTGAACGAATTCTGTATGAATTTCTCTCTCTTTCACTGTCTTTGTTTCACGGGTTTTTAAAAGTAATTGATTTTTATAATGGGGTTTAGCTGCTTTTCACTGCTGTGTTTATGCCACTTTACACCCACTTGACTCACTTACAGAGAGATATCAATACATTGGTTTTAAGAGTCTTACTAGTCAGATATATTCTTGGGCGGTGAACAGGGGGTGTTGAATCCAGTTCACTGAGCAAGGAGTAGGTCTTGCCTATTACATATTGGGTTTATGGAACAGTATCTGAGCTAATTTGAAACACTGGTTTTATGCGTCACCCCACCTCACCGTTCCCGTTAAGCAGCCATATTGTGTTTTCTAAACGTGTGACGCTGTTCTGTTTTGTAATTCAGTTCAAGTGTAGCGGTTTTTACATTCCCTCTATAAGTGATATCTTACGATAAGTGTCTTTCTGTGTGACTTATTTCACTTAGAATCGTCGTACCTAAATCCACTCATCATGCTGCTACTCGCCTTATGATGTTGATTTCATGCCTGAGTGATATTCCATTGTACATAAGGAGCACAACTTCTTTATCCATTTTTCTCTTTCCTGGGATATTGAAGGTGTAATGAAGTGGAGGTTCTTGTCAACAGAGCAGCCCTAAACTTTGGGGTGCCTGTGTCTTGCTGATTTTTAGTTTTCCCAATTTATACGCCCATGAGTGGAAGTGCCCTATGCTCTCTAAGCTGAGTTTTTTAGATGTTTCAGGACACACCGTACACTTCTCCAGAGTGGCTGTTGGCAATTTACATCCCGCCCATCAGCGTAGCAAGGCTCCCGTTTCTCCATGGCCTGTCCTGCATTTCTGGTTTTGACACTTTATTCAGCATGGCCCTTTTGACCGATGGGAAGCGAGACTTCTTTGTAGCGCTGATTTGCCTTTCCAGGTTGCTTGGTTGGCCAAAAAGGGCGTGTGCGTTTTTTCCTGAATATATTCAGGAAAAAACGCATACGCCCTTTTTGGCCAAGGGCATCATGGTCGAGGTTTCGCCGCTTTTCCTGTGCTTTAAAGGCGATTCGAATCTACCTCCTGAAATCTGTTTCCTGCAATTCTGCCTTGCTTTCAAATCCTCTTCGTTGCCTTCCCTCAATATATTTGTGGACGAGAGTTATCATTTATAACTCTGCAGGTTTGTGAATTGCAGTGCCCCTGAGCTCCATTTTTCAACTCGCTTTCTTGGGAGCTGGCCCCAAAAGCGCAGGATTGCTTCAGGCCCTATTGTGGTTCCGGGCGGCAGGCTGAGCCTGTGGTTAATTCTTCTTCCTGATGGGAAAATAGAGTGACCTGTGCCTGTCCCCACACCTAGACCTAGTCTCTCATTGTTTCCCCCTCTTCCCGTTCATCCTCAGGACAAATTTGCAAACTGTACGGAACAGGAGGTTAAAGGTGCTCATTCTCCAAGGAGGGAGATTGCTAGTAAAGCGGCTGTAATGGCCAACCCGAGCACAAGGAGATGAGAAATGAGGGGCGTTTTAGAAACCTTTCCCGATCACACGGTGTACCATCTTCTGGGTTTCTCATGCATGTTTTCGATGCAGGAAGATGCCCTTGAAGTTGGAGATTTGGGACCTATGGGATGGGTACCACGCAGTATTACTTTAAAGGGTCTGCGTTTGCTCACCCAACCTCACCAAACCTCTCAGCCCCAAGAGTGTCCACCCTTATGTCTCAATCAGCTGTGGGTCTAGATATGGTCAATCCAGGTGGCATCACAGCCCCTGAACGAATTTTGTAAGAATTTCTCTCTCTTTCACTGTCTTTGTTTCACGGGTTTTTAAAAGTAATTGATTTTTATAATGGGGTTTAGCTGCTTTTCACTGCTGTGTTTATGCTGCTTTACACCCACTTGACTCCCTTACAGAGAGATATCAATACATAGCTTTGAAGATTCTTCCTAGTCAGATATATTCTTGGGCGGTGAATAGGGGGTTTTTGCGTCCAGTTCACTGAGCAAGGAGTAGGTCTTGTCTATTACATATTGGGTTTATGGAACGCTATCTGAGCTAATTTGAAACCCTTGTTTTATGCGTCACCCCACCTCACCGTTCCCGTTAAGCAGCCATAGTGTGTTTTCTAAACGTGGGACTCTGTTCTGTTTTGTAATTCAGTTCAAGTGTAGCGGTTTTTACATTCCCTCTATAAGTGATATCTTACGATAAGTGTCTTTCTGTGTGACTTATTTCACTTAGAATCGTCGTACCTAAATCCACTCATCATGCTGCTACTAGCCTTATGACGTTGATTTCATGCCTCAGTGATATTCCATTGTACATAAGGACCACAACTTCTTTATCCATTTTTCTCTTTCCTGGGATATTTAAGGTGTAATGAAGTGGAGGTTCTTGTCAACAGAGCAGCCCTAAACTTTGGGGTGCCTGTGTCTCGCTGATTTTTAGTTTTCCCAATTTATACACCCATGAGTGGAAGTGCCCTATGCTCTCTAAGCTGAGTTTTTTAGATGTTTCAGGACACACCGTACACTTCTCCAGAGTGGCTGTTGGCAATTTACATCCCGCCCATCAGCGTAGCAAGGCTCCCGTTTCTCCATGGCCTGTCCTGCATTTCTGGTTTTGACACTTTATTCAGCATGGCCCTTTTGACCGATGGGAAGCGAGACTTCTTTGTAGCGCTGATTTGCCTTTCCAGGTTGCTTGGTTGGCCAAAAAGGGCGTATGCGTTTTTTCCTGAATATATTCAGGAAAAAACGCATACGCCCTTTTTGGCCAAGGGCATCATGGTCGAGGTTTTGCCGCTTTTCCTGTGCTTTAAAGGCGATTCGAATCTACCTCCCGAAATCTGTTTCCTGTAATTCTGCCTTGCTTTCAAATCCTCTTCGTTGCCTTCCCTCAATATATTTGTGGACGAGAGTTATCATTTATAACTCTGCAGGTTTGTGAATTGCAGTGCCCCTGAGCTCCATTTTTCAACTCGCTTTCTTGGGAGCTGGCCGCAAAAACGCAGGATTGCTTCAGGCCCTATTGTGGTTCCGGGCGGCAGGCTGAGCCTGTGGTTAATTCTTCTTCCTGATGGGAAAATAGAGTGACCTGTGCCTGTCCCCACACCTAGACCTAGTCTCTCATTGGTTCCCCCTCTTCCCGTTCATCCTCAGGACAAATTTGCAACCTGTACGGAACAGGAGGTTAAAGGTGCTCATTCTCCAAGGAGGGAGATTGCTAGTAAAGCGGCTGTAATGGCGAGCCCGAGCACAAGGAGATGAGAAATGAGGTGCGTTTTAGAAACCTTTCCCGATCACACGGTGTACCATCTTCTGGGTTTCTCATGCATGTTTTCGATGTAGGAAGATGCCCTTGAACCTGGAGATTTTGGTCCAATGGGATGGGTACCACGTAGTATTACTTTAAAGGGTCTGCGTTTGCTCACCCAACCTCACCAAACCTCTCAGCCCCAAGAGTGTCCACCCTTATGTCTCAATCAGCTGTGGGTCTAGAGATGGTCAATAAAGGTGGCATCCCAGCCCCTGAACGAATTCTGTATGAATTTCTCTCTCTTTCACTGTCTTTGTTTCACGGGTTTTTAAAAGTAATTGATTTTTATAATGGGGTTTAGCTGCTTTTCACTGCTGTGTTTATGCCGCTTTACACCCACTTGACTCACTTACAGAGAGATATCAATACATTGGTTTTAAGAGTCTTACTAGTCAGATATATTCTTGGGCGGTGAACAGGGGGTGTTGAATCCAGTTCACTGAGCAAGGAGTAGGTCTTGCCTATTACATATTGGGTTTATGGAACAGTATCTGAGCTAATTTGAAACACTGGTTTTTTGCGTCACCCCACCTCACCGTTCCCGTTAAGCAGCCATATTGTGTTTTCTAAACGTGTGACGCTGTTCTGTTTTGTAATTCAGTTCAAGTGTAGCGGTTTTTACATTCCCTCTATAAGTGATATCTTACGATAAGTGTCTTTCTGTGTGACTTATTTCACTTAGAATCGTCGTACCTAAATCCACTCATCATGCTGCTACTAGCCTTATGATGTTGATTTCATGCCTGAGTGATATTCCATTGTACATAAGGAGCACAACTTCTTTATCCATTTTTCTCTTTCCTGGGATATTGAAGGTGTAATGAAGTGGAGGTTCTTGTCAACAGAGCAGCCCTAAACTTTGGGGTGCCTGTGTCTTGCTGATTTTTAGTTTTCCCAATTTATACGCCCATGAGTGGAAGTGCCCTATGCTCTCTAAGCTGAGTTTTTTAGATGTTTCAGGACACACCGTACACTTCTCCAGAGTGGCTGTTGGCAATTTACATCCCGCCCATCAGCGTAGCAAGGCTCCCGTTTCTCCATGGCCTGTCCTGCATTTCTGGTTTTGACACTTTATTCAGCATGGCCCTTTTGACCGATGGGAAGCGAGACTTCTTTGTAGCGCTGATTTGCCTTTCCAGGTTGCTTGGTTGGCCAAAAAGGGCGTGTGCGTTTTTTCCTGAATATATTCAGGAAAAAACGCATACGCCCTTTTTGGCCAAGGGCATCATGGTCGAGGTTTCGCCGCTTTTCCTGTGCTTTAAAGGCGATTCGAATCTACCTCCTGAAATCTGTTTCCTGCAATTCTGCCTTGCTTTCAAATCCTCTTCGTTGCCTTCCCTCAATATATTTGTGGACGAGAGTTATCATTTATAACTCTGCAGGTTTGTGAATTGCAGTGCCCCTGAGCTCCATTTTTCAACTCGCTTTCTTGGGAGCTGGCCCCAAAAGCGCAGGATTGCTTCAGGCCCTATTGTGGTTCCGGGCGGCAGGCTGAGCCTGTGGTTAATTCTTCTTCCTGATGGGAAAATAGAGTGACCTGTGCCTGTCCCCACACCTAGACCTAGTCTCTCATTGTTTCCCCCTCTTCCCGTTCATCCTCAGGACAAATTTGCAAACTGTACGGAACAGGAGGTTAAAGGTGCTCATTCTCCAAGGAGGGAGATTGCTAGTAAAGCGGCTGTAATGGCCAACCCGAGCACAAGGAGATGAGAAATGAGGGGCGTTTTAGAAACCTTTCCCGATCACACGGTGTACCATCTTCTGGGTTTCTCATGCATGTTTTCGATGTAGGAAGATGCCCTTGAACCTGGAGATTTTGGACCCATGGGATGGGTACCACGCAGTATTACTTTAAAGGGTCTGCGTTTGCTCACCCAACCTCACCAAACCTCTCAGCCCGAAGAGTGTCCACCCTTATGTCTCAATCAGCTGTGGGTCTAGAGATGGTCAATAAAGGTGGCATCCCAGCCCCTGAACGAATTCTGTATAAATTTCTCTCTCTTTCACTGTCTTTGTTTCACGGGTTTTTAAAAGTAATTGATTTTTATAATGGGGTTTAGCTGCTTTTCACTGCTGTGTTTATGCCGCTTTACACCCACTTGACTCACTTACAGAGAGATATCAATACATTGGTTTTAAGAGTCTTACTAGTCAGATATATTCTTGGGCGGTGAACAGGGGGTGTTGAATCCAGTTCACTGAGCAAGGAGTAGGTCTTGTCTGTTACATATTGGGTTTATGGAACAGTATCTGAGCTAATTTGAAACCCTTGTTTTCTGCATCACCCCACCTCACCTTTCCCGTTAAGCAGCCATAGTGTGTTTTCTAAACGTGTGACGCTGTTTACTTTTGTAATTCAGTTCAAGTGTAGCGGTTTTTACATTCCCTCTATAAGTGATATCTTATGATAAGTGCCTTTTTCTGTGTGACTTATTTCACTTAGAATCCTCGTACCTAAATCTTCTCATCATGCTGCTACTAGCCTTATGATGTTGATTTCATGCCTGAGTGATATTCCATTGTACATAAGGAGCACAACTTCTTTATCCATTTTTCTCTTTCCTGGGATATTGAAGGTGTAATGAAGTGGAGGTTCTTGTCAACAGAGCAGCCCTAAACTTTAGGGTGCCTGTGTCTTGCTGATTTTTAGTTTTCCCAATTTATACGCCCATGAGTGGAAGTGCCCTATGCTCTCTAAGCTGAGTTTTTTAGATGTTTCAGGACACACCGTACACTTCTCCAGAGTGGCTGTTGGCAATTTACATCCCGCCCATCAGCGTAGCAAGGCTCCTGTTTCTCCATGGCCTGTCCTGCATTTCTGGTTTTGACACTTTATTCAGCATGGCCCTTTTGACCGATGGGAAGCGAGACTTCTTTGTAGCGCTGATTTGCCTTTCCAGGTTGCTTGGTTGGCCAAAAAGGGCGTATGCGTTTTTTCCTGAATATATTCAGGAATAAACGCATACGCCCTTTTTGGCCAAGGGCATCATGGTCGAGGTTTTGCCGCTTTTCCTGTGCTTTAAAGGCGATTCGAATCTACCTCCTGAAATCTGTTTCCTGCAATTCTGCCTTGCTTTCAAATCCTCTTCGTTGCCTTCCCTCAATATATTTGTGGACGAGAGTTATCGTTTATAACTCTGCAGGTTTGTGAATTGCAGTGCCCCTGAGCTCCATTTTTCAACTCGCTTTCTTGGGAGCTGTCCCCAAAAGCGCAGGATTGCTTCAGGCCCTATTGTGGTTCCGGGCGGCAGGCTGAGCCTGTGGTTAATTCTTCTTCCTGATGGGAAAATAGAGTGACCTGTGCCTGTCCCCACACCTAGACCTAGTCTCTCATTGGTTCCCCCTCTTCCCGTTCATCCTCAGGACAAATTTGCAACCTGTACGGAACAGGAGGTTAAAGGTGCTCATTCTCCAAGGAGGGAGATTGCTAGTAAAGCGGCTGTAATGGCGAGCCCGAGCACAAGGAGATGAGAAATGAGGTGCGTTTTAGAAACCTTTCCCGATCACACGGTGTACCATCTTCTGGGTTTCTCATGCATGTTTTCGATGTAGGAAGATGCCCTTGAACCTGGAGATTTTGGACCCATGGGATGGGTACCACGCAGTATTACTTTAAAGGGTCTGCGTTTGCTCACCCAACCTCACCAAACCTCTCAGCCCCAAGAGTGTCCACCCTTATGTCTCAATCAGCTGTGGGTCTAGAGATGGTCAATAAAGGTGGCATCCCAGCCCCTGAACGAATTCTGTATGAATTTCTCTCTCTTTCACTGTCTTTGTTTCACGGGTTTTTAAAAGTAATTGATTTTTATAATGGGGTTTAGCTGCTTTTCACTGCTGTGTTTATGCCGCTTTACACCCACTTGACTCACTTACAGAGAGATATCAATACATTGGTTTTAAGAGTCTTACTAGTCAGATATATTCTTGGGCGGTGAACATGTGGTGTTGAATCCAGTTCACTGAGCAAGGAGTAGGTCTTGTCTGTTACATATTGGGTTTATGGAACAGTATCTGAGCTAATTTGAAACCCTTGTTTTCTGCATCACCCCACCTCACCTTTCCCGTTAAGCAGCCATAGTGTGTTTTCTAAACGTGTGACGCTGTTTAGTTTTGTAATTCAGTTCAAGTGTAGCGGTTTTTACATTCCCTCTATAAGTGATATCTTACGATAAGTGTCTTTCTGTGTGACTTATTTCACTTAGAATCGTTACCTAAATCCACTCATCATGCTGCTACTAGCCTTATGATGTTGATTTCATGCCTGAGTGATATTCCATTGTACATAAGGAGCACAACTTCTTTATCCATTTTTCTCTTTCCTGGGATATTGAAGGTGTAATGAAGTGGAGGTTCTTGTCAACAGAGCAGCCCTAAACTTTGGGGTGCCTGTGTTTTGCTGATTTTTAGTTTTCCCAATTTATACGCCCATGAGTGGAAGTGCCCTATGCTCTCTAAGCTGAGTTTTTTAGATGTTTCAGGACACACCGTACACTTCTCCAGAGTGGCTGTTGGCAATTTACATCCCGCCCATCAGCGTAGCAAGGCTCCCGTTTCTCCATGGCCTGTCCTGCATTTCTGGTTTTGACACTTTATTCAGCATGGCCCTTTTGACCGATGGGAAGCGAGACTTCTTTGTAGCGCTGATTTGCCTTTCCAGGTTGCTTGGTTGGCCAAAAAGGGCGTGTGCGTTTTTTCCTGAATATATTCAGGAAAAAACGCATACGCCCTTTTTGGCCAAGGGCATCCTTGTCGAGGTTTTGCCGCTTTTCCTGTGCTTTAAAGGCGATTCGACTCTACCTCCTGAAATCTGTTTCCTGCAATTCTGCCTTGCTTTCAAATCCTCTTCGTTGCCTTCCCTCAATATATTTGTGGACGAGAGTTATCATTTATAACTCTGCAGGTTTGTGAATTGCAGTGCCCCTGAGCTCCATTTTTCAACTCGCTTTCTTGGGAGCTGGCCCCAAAAGCGCAGGATTGCTTCAGGCCCTATTGTGGTTCCGGGCGGCAGGCTGAGCCTGTGGTTAATTCTTCTTCCTGATGGGAAAATAGAGTGACCTGTGCCTGTCCCCACACCTAGACCTAGTCTCTCATTGGTTCCCCCTCTTCCCGTTCATCCTCAGGACAAATTTGCAACCTGTACGGAACAGGAGGTTAAAGGTGCTCATTCTCCAAGGAGGGAGATTGCTAGTAAAGCGGCTGTAATGGCGAGCCCGAGCACAAGGAGATGAGAAATGAGGTGCGTTTTAGAAACCTTTCCCGATCACACGGTGTACCATCTTCTGGGTTTCTCATGCATGTTTTCGATGTAGGAAGATGCCCTTGAACCTGGAGATTTTGGACCCATGGGATGGGTACCACGCAGTATTACTTTAAAGGGTCTGCGTTTGCTCACCCAACCTCACCAAACCTCTCAGCCCGAAGAGTGTCCACCCTTATGTCTCAATCAGCTGTGGGTCTAGAGATGGTCAATAAAGGTGGCATCCCAGCCCCTGAACGAATTCTGTATGAATTTCTCTCTCTTTCACTGTCTTTGTTTCACGGGTTTTTAAAAGTAATTGATTTTTATAATGGGGTTTAGCTGCTTTTCACTTCTGTGTTTATGCCGCTATACACCCACTTGACTCACTTACAGAGAGATATCAATACATTGGTTTTAAGAGTCTTACTAGTCAGATATATTCTTGGGCGGTGAACAGGGGGTGTTGAATCCAGTTCACTGAGCAAGGAGTAGGTCTTGTCTGTTACATATTGGGTTTATGGAACAGTATCTGAGCTAATTTGAAACCCTTGTTTTCTGCATCACCCCACCTCACCTTTCCCGTTAAGCAGCCATAGTGTGTTTTCTAAACGTGTGACGCTGTTTAGTTTTGTAATTCAGTTCAAGTGTAGCGGTTTTTACATTCCCTCTATAAGTGATATCTTATGATAAGTGCCTTTTTCTGTGTGACTTATTTCACTTAGAATCCTCGTACCTAAATCTTCTCATCATGCTGCTACTAGCCTTATGATGTTGATTTCATGCCTGAGTGATATTCCATTGTACATAAGGAGCACAACTTCTTTATCCATTTTTCCCTTTCCTGGGATATTTAAGGTGTAATGAAGTGGAGGTTCTTGTCAACAGAGCAGCCCTAAACTTTAGGGTGCCTGTGTCTTGCTGATTTTTAGTTTTCCCAATTTATACGCCCATGAGTGGAAGTGCCCTATGCTCTCTAAGCTGAGTTTTTTAGATGTTTCAGGACACACCGTACACTTCTCCAGAGTGGCTGTTGGCAATTTACATCCCGCCCATCAGCGTAGCAAGGCTCCTGTTTCTCCATGGCCTGTCCTGCATTTCTGGTTTTGACACTTTATTCAGCATGGCCCTTTTGACCGATGGGAAGCGAGACTTCTTTGTAGCACTGATTTGCCTTTCCAGGTTGCTTGGTTGGCCAAAAAGGGCGTATGCGTTTTTTCCTGAATATATTCAGGAATAAACGCATACGCCCTTTTTGGCCAAGGGCATCATGGTCGAGGTTTTGCCGCTTTTCCTGTGCTTTAAAGGCGATTCGAATCTACCTCCTGAAATCTGTTTCCTGCAATTCTGCCTTGCTTTCAAATCCTCTTCGTTGCCTTCCCTCAATATATTTGTGGACGAGAGTTATCGTTTATAACTCTGCAGGTTTGTGAATTGCAGTGCCCCTGAGCTCCATTTTTCAACTCGCTTTCTTGGGAGCTGGCCCCAAAAGCGCAGGATTGCTTCAGGCCCTATTGTGGTTCCGGGCGGCAGGCTAAGCCTGTGGTTAATTCTTCTTCCTGATGGGAAAATAGAGTGACCTGTGCCTGTCCCCACACCTAGACCTAGTCTCTCATTGGTTCCCCCTCTTCCCGTTCATCCTCAGGACAAATTTGCAACCTGTACGGAACAGGAGGTTAAAGGTGCTGATTCTCCAAGGAGGGAGATTGCTAGTAAAGCGGCTGTAATGGCGAGCCCGAGCACAAGGAGATGAGAAATGAGGTGCGTTTTAGAAACCTTTCCCGATCACGCGGTGTACCATCTTCTGGGTTTCTCATGCATGTTTTCGATGTAGGAAGATGCCCTTGAACCTGGAGATTTTGGACCCATGGGATGGGTACCACGCAGTATTACTTTAAAGGGTCTGCGTTTGCTCACCCAACCTCACCAAACCTCTCAGCCCCAAGAGTGTCCACCCTTATGTCTCAATCAGCTGTGGGTCTAGAGATGGTCAATAAAGGTGGCATCCCAGCCCCTGAACGAATTCTGTATGAATTTCTCTCTCTTTCACTGTCTTTGTTTCACGGGTTTTTAAAAGTAATTGATTTTTATAATGGGGTTTAGCTGCTTTTCACTGCTGTGTTTATGCCGCTTTACACCCACTTGACTCACTTACAGAGAGATATCAATACATTGGTTTTAAGAGTCTTACTAGTCAGATATATTCTTGGGCGGTGAACAGGTGGTGTTGAATCCAGTTCACTGAGCAAGGAGTAGGTCTTGTCTGTTACATATTGGGTTTATGGAACAGTATCTGAGCTAATTTGAAACCCTTGTTTTCTGCATCACCCCACCTCACCTTTCCCGTTAAGCAGCCATAGTGTGTTTTCTAAACGTGTGACGCTGTTTAGTTTTGTAATTCAGTTCAAGTGTAGCGGTTTTTACATTCCCTCTATAAGTGATATCTTACGATAAGTGTCTTTCTGTGTGACTTATTTCACTTAGAATCGTTACCTAAATCCACTCATCATGCTGCTACTAGCCTTATGATGTTGATTTCATGCCTGAGTGATATTCCATTGTACATAAGGAGCACAACTTCTTTATCCATTTTTCTCTTTCCTGGGATATTGAAGGTGTAATGAAGTGGAGGTTCTTGTCAACAGAGCAGCCCTAAACTTTGGGGTGCCTGTGTTTTGCTGATTTTTAGTTTTCCCAATTTATACGCCCATGAGTGGAAGTGCCCTATGCTCTCTAAGCTGAGTTTTTTAGATGTTTCAGGACACACCGTACACTTCTCCAGAGTGGCTGTTGGCAATTTACATCCCGCCCATCAGCGTAGCAAGGCTCCCGTTTCTCCATGGCCTGTCCTGCATTTCTGGTTTTGACACTTTATTCAGCATGGCCCTTTTGACCGATGGGAAGCGAGACTTCTTTGTAGCGCTGATTTGCCTTTCCAGGTTGCTTGGTTGGCCAAAAAGGGTGTGTGCGTTTTTTCCTGAATATATTCAGGAAAAAACGCATACGCCCTTTTTGGCCAAGGGCATCCTTGTCGAGGTTTTGCCGCTTTTCCTGTGCTTTAAAGGCGATTCGACTCTACCTCCTGAAATCTGTTTCCTGCAATTCTGCCTTGCTTTCAAATCCTCTTCGTTGCCTTCCCTCAATATATTTGTGGACGAGAGTTATCATTTATAACTCTGCAGGTTTGTGAATTGCAGTGCCCCTGAGCTCCATTTTTCAACTCGCTTTCTTGGGAGCTGGCCCCAAAAGCGCAGGATTGCTTCAGGCCCTATTGTGGTTCCGGGCGGCAGGCTGAGCCTGTGGTTAATTCTTCTTCCTGATGGGAAAATAGAGTGACCTGTGCCTGTCCCCACACCTAGACCTAGTCTCTCATTGGTTCCCCCTCTTCCCGTTCATCCTCAGGACAAATTTGCAACCTGTACGGAACAGGAGGTTAAAGGTGCTCATTCTCCAAGGAGGGAGATTGCTAGTAAAGCGGCTGTAATGGCGAGCCCGAGCACAAGGAGATGAGAAATGAGGTGCGTTTTAGAAACCTTTCCCGATCACACGGTGTACCATCTTCTGGGTTTCTCATGCATGTTTTCGATGTAGGAAGATGCCCTTGAACCTGGAGATTTTGGACCCATGGGATGGGTACCACGCAGTATTACTTTAAAGGGTCTGCGTTTGCTCACCCAACCTCACCAAACCTCTCAGCCCGAAGAGTGTCCACCCTTATGTCTCAATCAGCTGTGGGTCTAGAGATGGTCAATAAAGGTGGCATCCCAGCCCCTGAACGAATTCTGTATGAATTTCTCTCTCTTTCACTGTCTTTGTTTCACGGGTTTTTAAAAGTAATTGATTTTTATAATGGGGTTTAGCTGCTTTTCACTTCTGTGTTTATGCCGCTATACACCCACTTGACTCACTTACAGAGAGATATCAATACATTGGTTTTAAGAGTCTTACTAGTCAGATATATTCTTGGGCGGTGAACAGGGGGTGTTGAATCCAGTTCACTGAGCAAGGAGTAGGTCTTGTCTGTTACATATTGGGTTTATGGAACAGTATCTGAGCTAATTTGAAACCCTTGTTTTCTGCATCACCCCACCTCACCTTTCCCGTTAAGCAGCCATAGTGTGTTTTCTAAACGTGTGACGCTGTTTAGTTTTGTAATTCAGTTCAAGTGTAGCGGTTTTTACATTCCCTCTATAAGTGATATCTTATGATAAGTGCCTTTTTCTGTGTGACTTATTTCACTTAGAATCCTCGTACCTAAATCTTCTCATCATGCTGCTACTAGCCTTATGATGTTGATTTCATGCCTGAGTGATATTCCATTGTACATAAGGAGCACAACTTCTTTATCCATTTTTCCCTTTCCTGGGATATTTAAGGTGTAATGAAGTGGAGGTTCTTGTCAACAGAGCAGCCCTAAACTTTAGGGTGCCTGTGTCTTGCTGATTTTTAGTTTTCCCAATTTATACGCCCATGAGTGGAAGTGCCCTATGCTCTCTAAGCTGAGTTTTTTAGATGTTTCAGGACACACCGTACCCTTCTCCAGAGTGGCTGTTGGCAATTTACATCCCGCCCATCAGCGTAGCAAGGCTCCTGTTTCTCCATGGCCTGTCCTGCATTTCTGGTTTTGACACTTTATTCAGCATGGCCCTTTTGACCGATGGGAAGCGAGACTTCTTTGTAGCACTGATTTGCCTTTCCAGGTTGCTTGGTTGGCCAAAAAGGGCGTATGCGTTTTTTCCTGAATATATTCAGGAATAAACGCATACGCCCTTTTTGGCCAAGGGCATCATGGTCGAGGTTTTGCCGCTTTTCCTGTGCTTTAAAGGCGATTCGAATCTACCTCCTGAAATCTGTTTCCTGCAATTCTGCCTTGCTTTCAAATCCTCTTCGTTGCCTTCCCTCAATATATTTGTGGACGAGAGTTATCGTTTATAACTCTGCAGGTTTGTGAATTGCAGTGCCCCTGAGCTCCATTTTTCAACTCGCTTTCTTGGGAGCTGGCCCCAAAAGCGCAGGATTGCTTCAGGCCCTATTGTGGTTCCGGGCGGCAGGCTAAGCCTGTGGTTAATTCTTCTTCCTGATGGGAAAATAGAGTGACCTGTGCCTGTCCCCACACCTAGACCTAGTCTCTCATTGGTTCCCCCTCTTACCGTTCATCCTCAGGACAAATTTGCAACCTGTACGGAACAGGAGGTTAAAGGTGCTGATTCTCCAAGGAGGGAGATTGCTAGTAAAGCGGCTGTAATGGCGAGCCCGAGCACAAGGAGATGAGAAATGAGGTGCGTTTTAGAAACCTTTCCCGATCACGCGGTGTACCATCTTCTGGGTTTCTCATGCATGTTTTCGATGTAGGAAGATGCCCTTGAACCTGGAGATTTTGGACCCATGGGATGGGTACCACGCAGTATTACTTTAAAGGGTCTGCGTTTGCTCACCCAACCTCACCAAACCTCTCAGCCCCAAGAGTGTCCACCCTTATGTCTCAGTCAGCTGTGGGTCTAGAGATGGTCAATAAAGGTGGCATCCCAGCCCCTGAACGAATTCTGTATGAATTTCTCTCTCTTTCACTGTCTTTGTTTCACAGGTTTTTAAAAGAAATTGATTTTTATAATGGGGTTTAGCTGCTTTTCACTGCTGTGTTTATGCCGCTTTACACCCACTTGACTCACTTACAGAGAGATATCAATACATTGGTTTTAAGAGTCTTACTAGTCAGATATATTCTTGGGCGGTGAACAGGGGGTGTTGAATCCAGTTCACTGAGCAAGGAGTAGGTCTTGTCTGTTACATATTGGGTTTATGGAACAGTATCTGAGCTAATTTGAAACCCTTGTTTTCTGCATCACCCCACCTCACCTTTCCCGTTAAGCAGCCATAGTGTGTTTTCTAAACGTGTGACGCTGTTTAGTTTTGTAATTCAGTTCAAGTGTAGCGGTTTTTACATTCCCTCTATAAGTGATATCTTACGATAAGTGTCTTTCTGTGTGACTTATTTCACTTAGAATCGTCGTACCTAAATCCACTCATCATGCTGCTACTAGCCTTATGATGTTGATTTCATGCCTGAGTGATATTCCATTGTACATAAGGAGCACAACTTCTTTATCCATTTTTCTCTTTCCTGGGATATTTAAGGTGTAATGAAGTGGAGGTTCTTGTCAACAGAGCAGCCCTAAACTTTGGGGTGCCTGTGTCTTGCTGATTTTTAGTTTTCCCAATTTATACGCCCATGAGTGGAAGTGCCCTATGCTCTCTAAGCTGAGTTTTTTAGATGTTTCAGGACACACCGTACACTTCTCCAGAGTGGCTGTTGGCAATTTACATCCCGCCCATCAGCGTAGCAAGGCTCCCGTTTCTCCATGGCCTGTCCTGCATTTCTGGTTTTGACACTTTATTCAGCATGGCCCTTTTGACCGATGGGAAGCGAGACTTCTTTGTAGCGCTGATTTGCCTTTCCAGGTTGCTTGGTTGGCCAAAAAGGGCGTGTGCGTTTTTTCCTGAATATATTCAGGAAAAAACGCATACGCCCTTTTTGGCCAAGGGCATCATGGTCGAGGTTTTGCCGCTTTTCCTGTGCTTTAAAGGCGATTCGAATCTACCTCCTGAAATCTGTTTCCTGCAATTCTGCCTTGCTTTCAAATCCTCTTCGTTGCCTTCCCTCAATATATTTGTGGACGAGAGTTATCATTTCTAACTCTGCAGGTTTGTGAATTGCAGTGCCCCTGAGCTCCATTTTTCAACTCGCTTTCTTGGGAGCTGGCCCCAAAAGCGCAGGATTGCTTCAGGCCCTATTGTGGTTCCGGGCGGCAGGCTGAGCCTGTGGTTAATTCTTCTTCCTGATGGGAAAATAGAGTGACCTGTGCCTGTCCCCACACCTAGACCTAGTGTCTCATTGGTTCCCCCTCTTCCCGTTCATCCTCAGGACAAATTTGCAACCTGTACGGAACAGGAGGTTAAAGGTGCTGATTCTCCAAGGAGGGAGATTGCTAGTAAAGCGGCTGTAATGGCGAGCCCGAGCACAAGGAGATGAGAAATGAGGTGCGTTTTAGAAACCTTTCCCGATCACACGGTGTACCATCTTCTGGGTTTCTCATGCATGTTTTCGATGTAGGAAGATGCCCTTGAACCTGGAGATTTTGGACCCATGGGATGGGTACCACGCAGTATTACTTTAAAGGGTCTGCGTTTGCTCACCCAACCTCACCAAACCTCTCAGCCCGAAGAGTGTCCACCCTTATGTCTCAATCAGCTGTGGGTCTAGAGATGGTCAATAAAGGTGGCATCCCAGCCCCTGAACGAATTCTGTATGAATTTCTCTCTCTTTCACTGTCTTTGTTTCACAGGTTTTTAAAAGTAATTGATTTTTATAATGGGGTTTAGCTGCTTTTCACTGCTGTGTTTATGCCAGTTTACACCCACTTGACTCACTTACAGAGGGATATCAATACATTGGTTTTTAGATTCTTACTAATCAGATATATTCTTGGGCGATGAACAGGGGGTGTTGAGTCCAGTTCACTGAGCAAGGCGTAGGTCTTGTCTATTACATATTGGGTTTATGGAACGGTATCTGAGCTAATTTGAAACCCTTGTTTTATGCATCACCCCACCTCACCTTTCCCGTTAAGCAGCCATAGTGTGTTTTCTAAACGTGTGACGCTGTTTAGTTTTGTAATTCAGTTCAAGTGTAGCGGTTTTTACATTCCCTCTATAAGTGATATCTTATGATAAGTGTCTTTTTCTGTGTGACTTATTTCACTTAGAATCGTCGTACCTAAATCCACTCATCATGCTGCTACTAGCCTTATGATGTTGATTTCATGCCTGAGTGATATTCCATTGTACATAAGGAGCACAACTTCTTTATCCATTTTTCTCTTTCCTGGGATATTTAAGGTGTAATGAAGTGGAGGTTCTTGTCAACAGAGCAGCCCTAAACTTTGGGGTGCCTGTGTCTTGCTGATTTTTAGTTTTCCCAATTTATACGCCCATGAGTGGAAGTGCCCTATGCTCTCTAAGCTGAGTTTTTTAGATGTTTCAGGACACACCGTACACTTCTCCAGAGTGGCTGTTGGCAATTTACATCCCGCCCATCAGCGTAGCAAGGCTCCCGTTTCTCCATGGCCTGTCCTGCATTTCTGGTTTTGACACTTTATTCAGCATGGCCCTTTTGACCGATGGGAAGCGAGACTTCTTTGTAGCGCTGATTTGCCTTTCCAGGTTGCTTGGTTGGCCAAAAAGGGCGTGTGCGTTTTTTCCTGAATATATTCAGGAAAAAACGCATACGCCCTTTTTGGCCAAGGGCATCATGGTCGAGGTTTTGCCGCTTTTCCTGTGCTTTAAAGGCGATTCGAATCTACCTCCTGAAATCTGTTTCCTGCAATTCTGCCTTGCTTTCAAATCCTCTTCGTTGCCTTCCCTCAATATATTTGTGGACGAGAGTTATCATTTCTAACTCTGCAGGTTTGTGAATTGCAGTGCCCCTGAGCTCCATTTTTCAACTCGCTTTCTTGGGAGCTGGCCCCAAAAGCGCAGGATTGCTTCAGGCCCTATTGTGGTTCCGGGCGGCAGGCTGAGCCTGTGGTTAATTCTTCTTCTTGATGGGAAAATAGAGTGACCTGTGCCTGTCCCCACACCTAGACCTAGTGTCTCATTGGTTCCCCCTCTTCCCGTTCATCCTCAGGACAAATTTGCAACCTGTACGGAACAGGAGGTTAAAGGTGCTGATTCTCCAAGGAGGGAGATTGCTAGTAAAGCGGCTGTAATGGCGAGCCCGAGCACAAGGAGATGAGAAATGAGGTGCGTTTTAGAAACCTTTCCCGATCACACGGTGTACCATCTTCTGGGTTTCTCATGCATGTTTTCGATGTAGGAAGATGCCCTTGAACCTGGAGATTTTGGACCCATGGGATGGGTACCACGCAGTATTACTTTAAAGGGTCTGCGTTTGCTCACCCAACCTCACCAAACCTCTCAGCCCGAAGAGTGTCCACCCTTATGTCTCAATCAGCTGTGGGTCTAGAGATGGTCAATAAAGGTGGCATCCCAGCCCCTGAACGAATTCTGTATGAATTTCTCTCTCTTTCACTGTCTTTGTTTCACAGGTTTTTAAAAGTAATTGATTTTTATAATGGGGTTTAGCTGCTTTTCACTGCTGTGTTTATGCCAGTTTACACCCACTTGACTCACTTACAGAGGGATATCAATACATTGGTTTTTAGATTCTTACTAATCAGATATATTCTTGGGCGATGAACAGGGGGTGTTGAGTCCAGTTCACTGAGCAAGGCGTAGGTCTTGTCTATTACATATTGGGTTTATGGAACGGTATCTGAGCTAATTTGAAACCCTTGTTTTATGCATCACCCCACCTCACCTTTCCCGTTAAGCAGCCATAGTGTGTCTTCTAAACGTGTGACGCTGTTCTGTTTTGTAATTCAGTTCAAGTGTAGCGGTTTTTACATTCCCTCTATAAGTGATATCTTATGATAAGTGTCTTTTTCTGTGTGACTTATTTCACTTAGAATCGTCGTACCTAAATCTTCTCATCATGCTGCTACTAGCCTTATGACGTTAATTTCAAGGCTGAGTGATATGCCATTGTACATAAGGACCACAACTTCCTTATCCATTTTTCTCTTTCCTGGGATATTTAAGGTGTAACGAAGTGGAGGTTCTTGTCAACAGAGCAGCCCTAAACTTTGGGGTGCCTGTGTCTTGCTGATTTTTAGTTTTCCCAATTTATACGCCCATGAGTGGAAGTGCCCTATGCTCTCTAAGCTGAGTTTTTTAGATGTTTCAGGACACACCGTACACTTCTCCAGAGTGGCTGTTGGCAATTTACATCCCGCCCATCAGCGTAGCAAGGCTCCTGTTTCTCCATGGCCTGTCCTGCATTTCTGGTTTTGACACTTTATTCAGCATGGCCCTTTTGACCGATGGGAAGCGAGACTTCTTTGTAGCGCTGATTTGCCTTTCCAGGTTGCTTGGTTGGCCAAAAAGGGCGTATGCGTTTTTTCCTGAATATATTCAGGAATAAACGCATACGCCCTTTTTGGCCAAGGGCATCATTGTCGAGGTTTTGCCGCTTTTCCTGTGCTTTAAAGGCGATTCGACTCTACCTCCTGAAATCTGTTTCCTGCAATTCTGCCTTGCTTTCAAATCCTCTTCGTTGCCTTCCCTCAATATATTTGTGGACGAGAGTTATCATTTATAACTCTGCAGGTTTGTGAATTGCAGTGCCCCTGAGCTCCATTTTTCAACTTGCTTTTTTGGGAGCTGGCCGCAAAAGCACAGGATTGCTTCAGGCCCTGTTCTGCTTCCGGGCGGCAGGCTGAGCCTGTGGTTAATCCTTCTTCCTGATGGGAAAATAGAGTGACCTGTGGCTGTCCCAACACCTAGAGCTAGTCTCTCATTGGTTCCCCCTCTTCCCGTTTATCCTCAGGACAAATTGCAACCTGTACAGAACAGAAGGTTAAAGGGGCTGATTCTCCAAGGAGGGAGATTGCTAGTAAAGCGGCTGTAATGGCCAACCCGAGCACAAGGAGATGAGAAATGAGGTGCGTTTTAGAAACCTTTCCCGATCACACGGTGTACCATCTTCTGGTTTTCTCATGCATGTTTTCGATGTATGAAGATGCCCTTGCACATGGAGATTTTGGACCCATGGGATGGGTACCACGCAGTATTACTTTAAAGGGTCTGCGTTTGCTCACCCAACCTCACCAAACCTCTCAGCCCGAAGAGTGTCCACCCTTATGTCTCAATCAGCTGTGGGTCTAGAGATGGTCAATAAAGGTGGCATCCCAGCCCCTGAACGAATTCTGTATGAATTTCTCTCTCTTTCCCTGTCTTTGTTTCGCGGGTTTTTAAAAGTAATTGATTTTTATAATGGGGTTTAGCTGCTTTTCACTGCTGTTTTTATGGTGCTTTACACCCACTTGGCTCACTTACAGAGAGATATCAATACATTGGTTTTAAGAGTCTTACTAGTCAGAAATATTCTTGGGCGGTGAACAGGGGGTGTTGAATACAGTTCACTGAGCAAGGAGTAGGTCTTGTCTGTTACATATTGGGTTTATTGAACAGTATCTGAGCTAATTTGATACCCTTGTTTTATGTATCACCCCACCTCACCTTTCCCGTTAAGCAGCCATAGTGTGTTTTCTAAACGTGTGACGCTGTTCTGTTTTGTAATTCAGTTCAAGTGTAGCGGTTTTTACATTCCCTCTATAAGTGATATCTTATGATAAGTGCCTTTTTCTGTGTGACTTATTTCACTTAGAATCGTCGTACCTAAGTCTTCTCATCATGCTGCTACTAGCCTTATGATGTTGATTTCATTACTGAGTGATATGCCATTATACATATGGACCACAACTTCTTTATCCATTTTTCCCTTTCCTGGGATATTTAAGGTGTAATGAAGTGGAGGTTCTTGTCAACAGAGCAGCCCTAAACTTTAGGGTGCCTGTGTCTTGCTGATTTT
This sequence comes from Balaenoptera borealis, assembly GCF_965194805.1. NCBI lineage: Eukaryota > Metazoa > Chordata > Mammalia > Artiodactyla > Balaenopteridae > Balaenoptera > Balaenoptera borealis. The sequence goes on from NW_028123606.1 coordinate 250,623, forward strand.
TAGTTTTCCCAATTTATACGCCCATGAGTGGAAGTGCCCTATGCTCTCTAAGCTGAGTTTTTTAGATGTTTCAGGACACACCGTACACTTCTCCAGAGTGGCTGTTGGCAATTTACATCCCGCCCATCAGCGTAGCAAGGCTCCTGTTTCTCCATGGCCTGTCCTGCATTTCTGGTTTTGACACTTTATTCAGCATGGCCCTTTTGACCGATGGGAAGCGAGACTTCTTTGTAGCACTGATTTGCCTTTCCAGGTTGCTTGGTTGGCCAAAAAGGGCGTATGCGTTTTTTCCTGAATATATTCAGGAAAAAACGCATACGCCCTTTTTGGCCAAGGGCATCATGGTCGAGGTTTTGCCGCTTTTCCTGTGCTTTAAAGGCGATTCGAATCTACCTCCTGAAATCTGTTTCCTGCAATTCTGCCTTGCTTTCAAATCCTCTTCGTTGCCTTCCCTCAATATATTTGTGGACGAGAGTTATCGTTTATAACTCTGCAGGTTTGTGAATTGCAGTGCCCCTGAGCTCCATTTTTCAACTCGCTTTCTTGGGAGCTGGCCCCAAAAGCGCAGGATTGCTTCAGGCCCTATTGTGGTTCCGGGCGGCAGGCTAAGCCTGTGGTTAATTCTTCTTCCTGATGGGAAAATAGAGTGACCTGTGCCTGTCCCCACACCTAGACCTAGTCTCTCATTGGTTCCCCCTCTTCCCGTTCATCCTCAGGACAAATTTGCAACCTGTACGGAACAGGAGGTTAAAGGTGCTGATTCTCCAAGGAGGGAGATTGCTAGTAAAGCGGCTGTAATGGCGAGCCCGAGCACAAGGAGATGAGAAATAAGGTGCGTTTTAGAAACCTTTCCCGATCACGCGGTGTACCATCTTCTGGGTTTCTCATGCATGTTTTCGATGTAGGAAGATGCCCTTGAACCTGGAGATTTTGGACCCATGGGATGGGTACCACGCAGTATTACTTTAAAGGGTCTGCGTTTCCTCACCCAACCTCACCAAACCTCTCAGCCCCAAGAGTGTCCACCCTTATGTCTCAATCAGCTGTGTGTCTAGAGATGGTCAATAAAGGTGGCATCCCAGCCCCTGAACGAATTCTGTATGAATTTCTCTCTCTTTCACTGTCTTTGTTTCACGGGTTTTTAAAAGTAATTGATTTTTATAATGGGGTTTAGCTGCTTTTCACTGCTGTGTTTATGCCGCTTTACACCCACTTGACTCACTTACAGAGAGATATCAATACATTGGTTTTAAGAGTCTTACTAGTCAGATATATTCTTGGGCGGTGAACAGGTGGTGTTGAATCCAGTTCACTGAGCAAGGAGTAGGTCTTGTCTGTTACATATTGGGTTTATGGAACAGTATCTGAGCTAATTTGAAACCCTTGTTTTCTGCATCACCCCACCTCACCTTTCCCGTTAAGCAGCCATAGTGTGTTTTCTAAACGTGTGACGCTGTTTAGTTTTGTAATTCAGTTCAAGTGTAGCGGTTTTTACATTCCCTCTATAAGTGATATCTTACGATAAGTGTCTTTATGTGTGACTTATTTCACTTAGAATCGTCGTACCTAAATCCACTCATCATGCTGCTACTAGCCTTATGATGTTGATTTCATGCCTGAGTGATATTCCATTGTACATAAGGAGCACAACTTCTTTATCCATTTTTCTCTTTCCTGGGATATTGAAGGTGTAATGAAGTGGAGGTTCTTGTCAACAGAGCAGCCCTAAACTTTGGGGTGCCTGTGTCTTGCTGATTTTTAGTTTTCCCAATTTATACGCCCATGAGTGGAAGTGCCCTATGCTCTCTAAGCTGAGTTTTTTAGATGTTTCAGGACACACCGTACACTTCTCCAGAGTGGCTGTTGGCAATTTACATCCCGCCCATCAGCGTAGCAAGGCTCCCGTTTCTCCATGGCCTGTCCTGCATTTCTGGTTTTGACACTTTATTCAGCATGGCCGTTTTGACCGATGGGAAGCGAGACTTCTTTGTAGCGCTGATTTGCCTTTCCAGGTTGCTTGGTTGGCCAAAAAGGGCGTGTGCGTTTTTTCCTGAATATATTCAGGAAAAAACGCATACGCCCTTTTTGGCCAAGGGCATCATGGTCGAGGTTTTGCCGCTTTTCCTGTGCTTTAAAGGCGATTCGAATCTACCTCCTGAAATCTGTTTCCTGCAATTCTGCCTTGCTTTCAAATCCTCTTCGTTGCCTTCCCTCAATATATTTGTGGACGAGAGTTATCATTTATAACTCTGCAGGTTTGTGAATTGCAGTGCCCCTGAGCTCCATTTTTCAACTCGCTTTCTTGGGAGCTGGCCCCAAAAGCGCAGGATTGCTTCAGGCCCTATTGTGGTTCCGGGCGGCAGGCTGAGCCTGTGGTTAATTCTTCTTCCTGATGGGAAAATAGAGTGACCTGTGCCTGTCCCCACACCTAGACCTAGTCTCTCATTGGTTCCCCCTCTTCCCGTTCATCCTCAGGACAAATTTGCAACCTGTACGGAACAGGAGGTTAAAGGTGCTCATTCTCCAAGGAGGGAGATTGCTAGTAAAGCGGCTGTAATGGCGAGCCCGAGCACAAGGAGATGAGAAATGAGGTGCGTTTTAGAAACCTTTCCCGATCACACGGTGTACCATCTTCTGGGTTTCTCATGCATGTTTTCGATGTAGGAAGATGCCCTTGAACCTGGAGATTTTGGTCCAATGGGATGGGTACCACGCAGTATTACTTTAAAGGGTCTGCGTTTGCTCACCCAACCTCACCAAACCTCTCAGCCTGAAGAGTGTCCAGCCTTATGTCTCAATCAGCTGTGGGTCTAGAGATGGTCAATAAAGGTGGCATCCCAGCCCCTGAACGAATTCTGTATGAATTTCTCTCTCTTTCACTGTCTTTGTTTCACGGGTTTTTAAAAGTAATTGATTTTTATAATGGGGTTTAGCTGCTTTTCACTGCTGTGTTTATGCCGCTTTACACCCAGTTGACTCACTTACAGAGAGATATCAATACATTGGTTTTAAGAGTCTTACTAGTCAGATATATTCTTGGGCGGTGAACAGGGGGTGTTGAATCCAGTTCACTGAGCAAGGAGTAGGTCTTGTCTGTTACATATTGGGTTTATGGAACAGTATCTGAGCTAATTTGAAACCCTTGTTTTCTGCATCACCCCACCTCACCTTTCCCGTTAAGCAGCCATAGTGTGTTTTCTAAACGTGTGACGCTGTTTAGTTTTGTAATTCAGTTCAAGTGTAGCGGTTTTTACATTCCCTCTATAAGTGATATCTTATGATAAGTGCCTTTTTCTGTGTGACTTATTTCACTTAGAATCCTCGTACCTAAATCTTCTCATCATGCTGCTACTAGCCTTATGATGTTGATTTCATGCCTGAGTGATATTCCATTGTACATAAGGAGCACAACTTCTTTATCCATTTTTCTCTTTCCTGGGATATTTAAGGTGTAATGAAGTGGAGGTTCTTGTCAACAGAGCAGCCCTAAACTTTAGGGTGCCTGTGTCTTGCTGATTTTTAGTTTTCCCAATTTATACGCCCATGAGGGGAAGTGCCCTATGCTCTCTAAGCTGAGTTTTTTAGATGTTTCAGGACACACCGTACACTTCTCCAGAGTGGCTGTTGGCAATTTACATCCCGCCCATCAGCGTAGCAAGGCTCCTGTTTCTCCATGGCCTGTCCTGCATTTCTGGTTTTGTCACTTTATTCAGCATGGCCCTTTTGACCGATGGGAAGCGAGACTTCTTTGTAGCGCTGATTTGCCTTTCCAGGTTGCTTGGTTGGCCAAAAAGGGCGTATGCGTTTTTTCCTGAATATATTCAGGAATAAACGCATACGCCCTTTTTGGCCAAGGGCATCATGGTCGAGGTTTTGCCGCTTTTCCTGTGCTTTAAAGGCGATTCGAATCTACCTCCTGAAATCTGTTTCCTGCAATTCTGCCTTGCTTTCAAATCCTCTTCGTTGCCTTCCCTCAATATATTTGTGGACGAGAGTTATCGTTTATAACTCTGCAGGTTTGTGAATTGCAGTGCCCCTGAGCTCCATTTTTCAACTCGCTTTCTTGGGAGCTGGCCCCAAAAGCGCAGGATTGCTTCAGGCCCTATTGTGGTTCCGGGCGGCAGGCTGAGCCTGTGGTTAATTCTTCTTCCTGATGGGAAAATAGAGTGACCTGTGCCTGTCCCCACACCTAGACCTAGTCTCTCATTGGTTCCCCCTCTTCCCGTTCATCCTCAGGACAAATTGCAACCTGTACGGAACAGGAGGTTAAAGGTGCTCATTCTCCAAGGAGGGAGATTGCTAGTAAAGCGGCTGGAATGGCGAACCCGAGCACAAGGAGATGAGAAATGAGGTGCGTTTTAGAAACCTTTCCCGATCACATGGTGTACCATCTTCTGGGTTTCTCATGCATGTTTTCGATGTAGGAAGATGCCCTTGAAGCTGGAGATTTGGGACCTATGGGATGGGTACCACGCAGTATTACTTTAAAGGGTCTGCGTTTGCTCACCCAACCTCACCAAACCTCTCAGCCCCAAGAGTGTCCACCCTTATGTCTCAATCAGCTGTGGGTCTAGATATGGTCAATCCAGGTGGCATCACAGCCCCTGAACGAATTTTGTAAGAATTTCTCTCTCTTTCACTGTCTTTGTTTCACGGGTTTTTAAAAGTAATTGATTTTTATAATGGGGTTTAGCTGCTTTTCACTGCTGTGTTTATGCTGCTTTACACCCACTTGACTCACTTACAGAGAGATATCAATACATAGCTTTGAAGATTCTTCCTAGTCAGATATATTCTTGGGCGGTGAATAGGAGGTTTTTGCGTCCAGTTCACTGAGCAAGGAGTAGGTCTTGTCTATTACATATTGGGTTTATGGAACGCTATCTGAGCTAATTTGAAACCCTTGTTTTATGCGTCACCCCACCTCACCGTTCCCGTTAAGCAGCCATAGTGTGTTTTCTAAACGTGGGACTCTGTTCTGTTTTGTAATTCAGTTCAAGTGTAGCGGTTTTTACATTCCCTCTATAAGTGATATCTTACGATAAGTGTCTTTCTGTGTGACTTATTTCACTTAGAATCGTCGTACCTAAATCCACTCATCATGCTGCTACTAGCCTTATGACGTTGATTTCATGCCTCAGTGATATTCCATTGTACATAAGGACCACAACTTCTTTATCCATTTTTCTCTTTCCTGGGATATTTAAGGTGTAATGAAGTGGAGGTTCTTGTCAACAGAGCAGCCCTAAACTTTGGGGTGCCTGTGTCTCGCTGATTTTTAGTTTTCCCAATTTATACACCCATGAGTGGAAGTGCCCTATGCTCTCTAAGCTGAGTTTTTTAGATGTTTCAGGACACACCGTACACTTCTCCAGAGTGGCTGTTGGCAATTTACATCCCGCCCATCAGCGTAGCAAGGCTCCCGTTTCTCCATGGCCTGTCCTGCATTTCTGGTTTTCACACTTTATTCAGCATGGCCCTTTTGACCAATGGGAAGCGAGACTTCTTTGTAGCGCTGATTTGCCTTTCCAGGTTGCTTGGTTGGCCAAAAAGGGCGTATGCGTTTTTTCCTGAATATATTCAGGAAAAAACGCATACGCCCTTTTTGGCCAAGGGCATCATGGTCGAGGTTTTGCCGCTTTTCCTGTGCTTTAAAGGCGATTCGAATCTACCTCCTGAAATCTGTTTCCTGTAATTCTGCCTTGCTTTCAAATCCTCTTCGTTGCCTTCCCTCAATATATTTGTGGACGAGAGTTATCATTTCTAACTCTGCAGGTTTGTGAATTGCAGTGCCCCTGAGCTCCATTTTTCAACTCGCTTTCTTGGGAGCTGGCCGCAAAAGCGCAGGATTGCTTCAGGCCCTATTGTGGTTCTGGGCGGCAGGCTGAGCCTGTGGTTAATTCTTCTTCCTGATGGGAAAATAGAGTGACCTGTGCCTGTCCCCACACCTAGACCTAGTCTCTCATTGGTTCCCCCTTTTCCCGTTCATCCTCAGGACAAATTGCAACCTGTACGGAACAGGAGGTTAAAGGTGCTCATTCTCCAAGGAGGGAGATTGCTAGTAAAGCGGCTGGAATGGCGAACCCGAGCACAAGGAGATGAGAAATGAGGTGCGTTTTAGAAACCTTTCCCGATCACATGGTGTACCATCTTCTGGGTTTCTCATGCATGTTTTCGATGTAGGAAGATGCCCTTGAAGCTGGAGATTTGGGACCTATGGGATGGGTACCACGCAGTATTACTTTAAAGGGTCTGCGTTTGCTCACCCAACCTCACCAAACCTCTCAGCCCCAAGAGTGTCCACCCTTATGTCTCAATCAGCTGTGGGTCTAGATATGGTCAATCCAGGTGGCATCACAGCCCCTGAACGAATTTTGTAAGAATTTCTCTCTCTTTCACTGTCTTTGTTTCACGGGTTTTTAAAAGTAATTGATTTTTATAATGGGGTTTAGCTGCTTTTCACTGCTGTGTTTATGCTGCTTTACACCCACTTGACTCACTTACAGAGAGATATCAATACATAGCTTTGAAGATTCTTCCTAGTCAGATATATTCTTGGGCGGTGAATAGGAGGTTTTTGCGTCCAGTTCACTGAGCAAGGAGTAGGTCTTGTCTATTACATATTGGGTTTATGGAACGCTATCTGAGCTAATTTGAAACCCTTGTTTTATGCATCACCCCACCTCACCGTTCCCGTTAAGCAGCCATAGTGTGTTTTCTAAACGTGGGACTCTGTTCTGTTTTGTAATTCAGTTCAAGTGTAGCGGTTTTTACATTCCCTCTATAAGTGATATCTTACGATAAGTGTCTTTCTGTGTGACTTATTTCACTTAGACTCGTCGTACCTAAATCCACTCATCATGCTGCTACTAGCCTTATGACGTTGATTTCATGCCTCAGTGATATTCCATTGTACATAAGGACCACAACTTCTTTATCCATTTTTCTCTTTCCTGGGATATTGAAGGTGTAATGAAGTGGAGGTTCTTGTCAACAGAGCAGCCCTAAACTTTGGGGTGCCTGTGTCTCGCTGATTTTTAGTTTTCCCAATTTATACACCCATGAGTGGAAGTGCCCTATGCTCTCTAAGCTGAGTTTTTAGATGTTTCAGGACACACCGTACACTTCTCCAGAGTGGCTGTTGGCAATTTACATCCCGCCCATCAGCGTAGCAAGGCTCCCGTTTCTCCATGGACTGTCCTGCATTTCTGGTTTTGACACTTTATTCAGCATGGCCCTTTTGACCGATGGGAAGCGAGACTTCTTTGTAGCGCTGATTTGCCTTTCCAGGTTGCTTGATTGGCCAAAAAGGGCGTATGCGTTTTTTCCTGAATATATTCAGGAAAAAACGCATACGCCCTTTTTGGCCAAGGGCATCATGGTCGAGGTTTTGCCGCTTTTCCTGTGCTTTAAGGGCGATTCGAATCTACCTCCTGAAATCTGTTTCCTGTAATTCTGCCTTGCTTTCAAATCCTCTTCGTTGCCTTCCCTCAATATATTTGTGGACGAGAGTTATCATTTCTAACTCTGCAGGTTTGTGAATTGCAGTGCCCCTGAGCTCCATTTTTCAACTCGCTTTCTTGGGAGCTGGCCGCAAAAGCGCAGGATTGCTTCAGGCCCTATTGTGGTTCTGGGCGGCAGGCTGAGCCTGTGGTTAATTCTTCTTCCTGATGGGAAAATAGAGTGACCTGTGCCTGTCCCCACACCTAGACCTAGTCTCTCATTGGTTCCCCCTCTTCCCGTTCATCCTCAGGACAAATTGCAACCTGTACGGAACAGGAGGTTAAAGGTGCTCATTCTCCAAGGAGGGAGATTGCTAGTAAAGCGGCTGGAATGGCGAACCCGAGCACAAGGAGATGAGAAATGAGGTGTGTTTTAGAAACCTTTCCCAATCACATGGTGTACCATCTTCTGGGTTTCTCATGCATGTTTTCGATGCAGGAAGATGCCCTTGAAGCTGGAGATTTGGGACCTATGGGATGGGTACCACGCAGTATTACTTTAAAGGGTCTGCGTTTGCTCACCCAACCTCACCAAACCTCTCAGCCCCAAGAGTGTCCACCCTTATGTCTCAATCAGCTGTGGGTCTAGATATGGTCAATCCAGGTGGCATCACAGCCCCTGAACGAATTTTGTAAGAATTTCTCTCTCTTTCACTGTCTTTGTTTCACGGGTTTTTAAAAGTAATTGATTTTTATAATGGGGTTTAGCTGCTTTTCACTGCTGTGTTTATGCTGCTTTACACCCACTTGACTCCCTTACAGAGAGATATCAATACATAGCTTTGAAGATTCTTCCTAGTCAGATATATTCTTGGGCGGTGAATAGGGGGTTTTTGCGTCCAGTTCACTGAGCAAGGAGTAGGTCTTGTCTATTACATATTGGGTTTATGGAACGCTATCTGAGCTAATTTGAAACCCTTGTTTTATGCGTCACCCCACCTCACCGTTCCCGTTAAGCAGCCATAGTGTGTTTTCTAAACGTGGGACTCTGTTCTGTTTTGTAATTCAGTTCAAGTGTAGCGGTTTTTACATTCCCTCTATAAGTGATATCTTACGATAAGTGTCTTTCTGTGTGACTTATTTCACTTAGAATCGTCGTACCTAAATCCACTCATCATGCTGCTACTAGCCTTATGACGTTGATTTCATGCCTCAGTGATATTCCATTGTACATAAGGACCACAACTTCTTTATCCATTTTTCTCTTTCCTGGGATATTTAAGGTGTAATGAAGTGGAGGTTCTTGTCAACAGAGCAGCCCTAAACTTTGGGGTGCCTGTGTCTCGCTGATTTTTAGTTTTCCCAATTTATACACCCATGAGTGGAAGTGCCCTATGCTCTCTAAGCTGAGTTTTTTAGATGTTTCAGGACACACCGTACACTTCTCCAGAGTGGCTGTTGGCAATTTACATCCCGCCCATCAGCGTAGCAAGGCTCCCGTTTCTCCATGGCCTGTCCTGCATTTCTGGTTTTGACACTTTATTCAGCATGGCCCTTTTGACCGATGGGAAGCGAGACTTCTTTGTAGCGCTGATTTGCCTTTCCAGGTTGCTTGGTTGGCCAAAGAGGGCGTATGCGTTTTTCCTGAATATATTCAGGAAAAAACGCATACGCCCTCTTTGGCCAAGGGCATCATGGTCGAGGTTTTGCCGCTTTTCCTGTGCTTTAAAGGCGATTCGAATCTACCTCCCGAAATCTGTTTCCTGTAATTCTGCCTTGCTTTCAAATCCTCTTCGTTGCCTTCCCTCAATATATTTGTGGACGAGAGTTCACATTTATAACTCTGCAGGTTTGTGAATTGCAGTGCCCCTGAGCTCCATTTTTCAACTCGCTTTCTTGGGAGCTGGCCGCAAAAACGCAGGATTGCTTCAGGCCCTATTGTGGTTCCGGGCGGCAGGCTGAGCCTGTGGTTAATTCTTCTTCCTGATGGGAAAATAGAGTGACCTGTGCCTGTCCCCACACCTAGACCTAGTCTCTCATTGGTTCCCCCTCTTCCCGTTCATCCTCAGGACAAATTGCAACCTGTACGGAACAGGAGGTTAAAGGTGCTCATTCTCCAAGGAGGGAGATTGCTAGTAAAGCGGCTGGAATGGCGAACCCGAGCACAAGGAGATGAGAAATGAGGTGCGTTTTAGAAACCTTTCCCGATCACATGGTGTACCATCTTCTGGGTTTCTCATGCATGTTTTCGATGTAGGAAGATGCCCTTGAAGCTGGAGATTTGGGACCTATGGGATGGGTACCACGCAGTATTACTTTAAAGGGTCTGCGTTTGCTCACCCAACCTCACCAAACCTCTCAGCCCCAAGAGTGTCCACCCTTATGTCTCAATCAGCTGTGGGTCTAGATATGGTCAATCCAGGTGGCATCACAGCCCCTGAACGAATTTTGTAAGAATTTCTCTCTCTTTCACTGTCTTTGTTTCACGGGTTTTTAAAAGTAATTGATTTTTATAATGGGGTTTAGCTGCTTTTCACTGCTGTGTTTATGCTGCTTTACACCCACTTGACTCCCTTACAGAGAGATATCAATACATAGCTTTGAAGATTCTTCCTAGTCAGATATATTCTTGGGCGGTGAATAGGGGGTTTTTGCGTCCAGTTCACTGAGCAAGGAGTAGGTCTTGTCTATTACATATTGGGTTTATGGAACGCTATCTGAGCTAATTTGAAACCCTTGTTTTATGCGTCACCCCACCTCACCGTTCCCGTTAAGCAGCCATAGTGTGTTTTCTAAACGTGGGACTCTGTTCTGTTTTGTAATTCAGTTCAAGTGTAGCGGTTTTTACATTCCCTCTATAAGTGATATCTTACGATAAGTGTCTTTCTGTGTGACTTATTTCACTTAGAATCGTCGTACCTAAATCCACTCATCATGCTGCTACTAGCCTTATGACGTTGATTTCATGCCTCAGTGATATTCCATTGTACATAAGGACCACAACTTCTTTATCCATTTTTCTCTTTCCTGGGATATTTAAGGTGTAATGAAGTGGAGGTTCTTGTCAACAGAGCAGCCCTAAACTTTGGGGTGCCTGTGTCTCGCTGATTTTTAGTTTTCCCAATTTATACACCCATGAGTGGAAGTGCCCTATGCTCTCTAAGCTGAGTTTTTTAGATGTTTCAGGACACACCGTACACTTCTCCAGAGTGGCTGTTGGCAATTTACATCCCGCCCATCAGCGTAGCAAGGCTCCCGTTTCTCCATGGCCTGTCCTGCATTTCTGGTTTTGACACTTTATTCAGCATGGCCCTTTTGACCGATGGGAAGCGAGACTTCTTTGTAGCGCTGATTTGCCTTTCCAGGTTGCTTGGTTGGCCAAAGAGGGCGTATGCGTTTTTTCCTGAATATATTCAGGAAAAAACGCATACGCCCTCTTTGGCCAAGGGCATCATGGTCGAGGTTTTGCCGCTTTTCCTGTGCTTTAAAGGCGATTCGAATCTACCTCCCGAAATCTGTTTCCTGTAATTCTGCCTTGCTTTCAAATCCTCTTCGTTGCCTTCCCTCAATATATTTGTGGACGAGAGTTATCATTTCTAACTCTGCAGGTTTGTGAATTGCAGTGCCCCTGAGCTCCATTTTTCAACTCGCTTTCTTGGGAGCTGGCCGCAAAAGCGCAGGATTGCTTCAGGCCCTATTGTGGTTCCGGGCGGCAGGCTGAGCCTGTGGTTAATTCTTCTTCCTGATGGGAAAATAGAGTGACCTGTGCCTGTCCCCACACCTAGACCTAGTCTCTCATTGGTTCCCCCTCTTCCCGTTCATCCTCAGGACAAATTTGCAACCTGTACGGAACAGGAGGTTAAAGGTGCTCATTCTCCAAGGAGGGAGATTGCTAGTAAAGCGGTTGTAATGGCGAGCCCGAGCACAAGGAGATGAGAAATGAGGTCCGTTTTAGAAACCTTTCCCGATCACGCGGTGTACCATCTTCTGGGTTTCTCATGCATGTTGTCGATGTAGGAAGATGCCCTTGAACCTGGAGATTTTGGTCCAATGGGATGGGTACCACGCAGTATTACTTTAAAGGGTCTGCGTTTGCTCACCCAACCTCACCAAACCTCTCAGCCCCAAGAGTGTCCACCCTTATGTCTCAATCAGCTGTGGGTCTAGAGATGGTCAATAAAGGTGGCATCCCAGCCCCTGAACGAATTCTGTATGAATTTCTCTCTCTTTCACTGTCTTTGTTTCACGGGTTTTTAAAAGTAATTGATTTTTATAATGGGGTTTAGCTGCTTTTCACTGCTGTGTTTATGCCGCTTTACACCCACTTGACTCACTTACAGAGAGATATCAATACATTGGTTTTAAGAGTCTTACTAGTCAGATATATTCTTGGGCGGTGAACAGGGGGTGTTGAATCCAGTTCACTGAGCAAGGAGTAGGTCTTGCCTATTACATATTGGGTTTATGGAACAGTATCTGAGCTAATTTGAAACACTTGTTTTATGCGTCACCCCACCTCACCGTTCCCGTTAAGCAGCCATATTGTGTTTTATAAACGTGTGACGCTGTTCTGTTTTGTAATTCAGTTAAAGTGTAGCGGTTTTTACATTCCCTCTATAAGTGATATCTTACGATAAGTGTCTTTCTGTGTGACTTATTTCACTTAGAATCTTCGTACCTAAATCCACTCATCATGCTGCTAATAACCTTATGATGTTGATTACATGCCTGAGTGATATTCCATTGTACATAAGGACCACAACTTCTTTATCCATTTTTCTCTTTCCTGGGATATTGAAGGTGTAATGAAGTGGAGGTTCTTGTCAACAGAGCAGCCCTAAACTTTGGGGTGCCTGTGTCTTGCTGATTTTTAGTTTTCCCAATTTATACGCCCATGAGTGGAAGTGCCCTATGCTCTCTAAGCTGAGTTTTTTAGATATTTCAGGACACACCGTACACTTCTCCAGAGTGGCTGTTGGCAATTTACATCCCACCCATCAGCGTAGCAAGGCTCCCGTTTCTCCATGGCCTGTCCTGCATTTCTGGTTTTGACACTTTATTCAGCATGGCCGTTTTGACCGATGGGAAGCGAGACTTCTTTGTAGCGCTGATTTGCCTTTCCAGGTTGCTTGGTTGGCCAAAAAGGGCGTATGCGTTTTTTCCTGAATATATTCAGGAAAAAACGCATACGCCCTTTTTGGCCAAGGGCATCATGGTCGAGGTTTTGCCGCTTTTCCTGTGCTTTAAATGCGATTCGAATCTACCTCCTGAAATCTGTTTCCTGCAATTCTGCCTTGCTTTCAAATCCTCTTCGTTGCCTTCCCTCAATATATTTGTGGACGAGAGTTATCATTTCTAACTCTGCAGGTTTGTGAATTGCAGTGCCCCTGAGCTCCATTTTTCAACTCGCTTTCTTGGGAGCTGGCCCCAAAAGCGCAGGATTGCTTCAGGCCCTATTGTGGTTCCGGGCGGCAGGCTGAGCCTGTGGTTAATTCTTCTTCCTGATGGGAAAATAGAGTGACCTGTGCCTGTCCCCACACCTAGACCTAGTCTCTCATTGGTTCCCCCTCTTCCCGTTCATCCTCAGGACAAATTGCAACCTGTTCGGAACAGGAGGTTAAAAGGGCTCATTCTCCAAGGAGGGAGATTGCTAGTAAAGCGGCTGGAATGGCGAACCCGAGCACAAGGAGATGAGAAATGAGGTGCGTTTTAGAAATCTTTCCCGATCACATGGTGTACCATCTTCTGGGTTTCTCATGCATGTTTTCGATGTAGGAAGATGCCCTTGAAGCTGGAGATTTGGGACCTATGGGATGGGTACCACGCAGTATTACTTTAAAGGGTCTGCGTTTGCTCACCCAACCTCACCAAACCTCTCAGCCCCAAGAGTGTCCACCCTTATGTCTCAATGAGCTGTGGGTCTAGATATGGTCAATCCAGGTGGCATCACAGCCCCTGAACGAATTTTGTAAGAATTTCTCTCTCTTTCACTGTCTTTGTTTCACGGGTTTTTAAAAGTAATTGATTTTTATAATGGGGTTTAGCTGCTTTTCACTGCTGTTTTTATGGTGCTTTACACCCACGTGACTCACTTACAGAGAGATATCAATACATAGCTTTGAAGATTCTTCCTAGTCAGATATATTCTTGGGCGGTGAATAGGGTGTTTTTGCGTCCAGTTCACTGAGCAAGGAGTAGGTCTTGTCTATTACATATTGGGTTTATGGAAAGCTATCTGAGCTAATTTGAAACCCTTGTGTTATGCGTCACCCCACCTCACCGTTCCCGTTAAGCAGCCATAGTGTGTTTTCTAAACGTGGGACTCTGTTCTGTTTTGTAATTCAGTTCAAGTGTAGCGGTTTTTACATTCCCTCTATAAGTGATATCTTACGATAAGTGTCTTTCTGTGTGACTTATTTCACTTAGAATCGTCGTACCTAAATCCACTCATCATGCTGCTACTAGCCTTATGACGTTGATTTCATGCCTGAGTGATATTCCATTGTGCATAAGGAGTACAACTTCTTTATCCATTTTTCTCTTTCCTGGGATATTTAAGGTGTAATGAAGTGGAGGTTCTTGTCAACAGAGCAGCCCTAAACTTTGGGGTGCCTGTGTCTTGCTGATTTTTAGTTTTCCCAATTTATACGCCCATGAGTGGAAGTGCCCTATGCTCTCTAAGCTGAGTTTTTTAGATGTTTCAGGACACACCGTACACTTCTCCAGAGTGGCTGTTGGCAATTTACATCCCGCCCATCAGCGTAGCAAGGCTCCTGTTTCTCCATGGCCTGTCCTGCATTTCTGGTTTTGACACTTTATTCAGCATGGCCCTTTTGACCGATGGGAAGCGAGACTTCTTTGTAGCGCTGATTTGCCTTTCCAGGTTGCTTGGTTGGCCAAAAAGGGCGTATGCGTTTTTTCCTGAATATATTCAGGAAAAAACGCATACGCCCTTTTTGGCCAAGGGCATCATGGTCGAGGTTTTGCCGCTTTTCCTGTGCTTTAAAGGCGATTTAAATCTACCTCCTGAATTCTGTTTCCTGTAATTCTGCCTTGCTTTCAAATCCTCTGCGTTGCCTTCCCTCAATATATTTGTGGACGAGAGTTCACATTTATAACTCTGCAGGTTTGTGAATTGCAGTGCCCCTGAGCTCCATTTTTCAACTCGCTTTCTTGGGAGCTGGCCCCAAAAGCACAGGATTGCTTCAGGCCCTATTGTGGTTCCGGGTGGCAGGCTGAGCCTGTGGTTAATTCTTCTTCCTGATGGGAAAATAGAGTGACCTGTGCCTGTCCCCACACCTAGACCTAGTCTCTCATTGGTTCCCCCTCTTCCCGTTCATCCTCAGGACAAATTGCAACCTGTACGGAACAGGAGGTTAAAGGTGCTCATTCTCCAAGGAGGGAGATTGCTAGTAAAGCGGCTGGAATGGCGAACCCGAGCACAAGGAGATGAGAAATGAGGTGCGTTTTAGAAACCTTTCCCGATCACATGGTGTACCATCTTCTGGGTTTCTCATGCATGTTTTCGATGTAGGAAGATGCCCTTGAAGCTGGAGATTTGGGACCTATGGGATGGGTACCACGCAGTATTACTTTAAAGGGTCTGCGTTTGCTCACCCAACCTCACCAAACCTCTCAGCCCCAAGAGTGTCCACCCTTATGTCTCAATCAGCTGTGGGTCTAGATATGGTCAATCCAGGTGGCATCACAGCCCCTGAACGAATTTTGTAAGAATTTCTCTCTCTTTCACTGTCTTTGTTTCACGGGTTTTTAAAAGTAATTGATTTTTATAATGGGGTTTAGCTGCTTTTCACTGCTGTGTTTATGCTGCTTTACACCCACTTGACTCCCTTACAGAGAGATATCAATACATAGCTTTGAAGATTCTTCCTAGTCAGATATATTCTTGGGCGGTGAATAGGAGGTTTTTGCGTCCAGTTCACTGAGCAAGGAGTAGGTCTTGTCTATTACTTATTGGGTTTATGGAACGCTATCTGAGCTAATTTGAAACCCTTGTTTTATGCGTCACCCCACCTCACCGTTCCCGTTAAGCAGCCATAGTGTGTTTTCTAAACGTGGGACTCTGTTCTGTTTTGTAATTCAGTTCAAGTGTAGCGGTTTTTACATTCCCTCTATAAGTGATATCTTACGATAAGTGTCTTTCTGTGTGACTTATTTCACTTAGAATCGTCGTACCTAAATCCACTCATCATGCTGCTACTAGCCTTATGACGTTGATTTCATGCCTCAGTGATATTCCATTGTACATAAGGACCACAACTTCTTTATCCATTTTTCTCTTTCCTGGGATATTTAAGGTGTAATGAAGTGGAGGTTCTTGTCAACAGAGCAGCCCTAAACTTTGGGGTGCCTGTGTCTCGCTGATTTTTAGTTTTCCCAATTTATACACCCATGAGTGGAAGTGCCCTATGCTCTCTAAGCTGAGTTTTTTAGATGTTTCAGGACACACCGTACACTTCTCCAGAGTGGCTGTTGGCAATTTACATCCCGCCCATCAGCGTAGCAAGGCTCCCGTTTCTCCATGGCCTGTCCTGCATTTCTGGTTTTGACACTTTATTCAGCATGGCCCTTTTGACCGATGGGAAGCGAGACTTCTTTGTAGCGCTGATTTGCCTTTCCAGGTTGCTTGGTTGGCCAAAAAGGGCGTATGCGTTTTTGCCTGAATATATTCAGGAAAAAACGCATACGCCCTTTTTGGCCAAGGGCATCATGGTCGAGGTTTTGCCGCTTTTCCTGTGCTTTAAAGGCGATTCGAATCTACCTCCTGAAATCTGTTTCCTGTAATTCTGCCTTGCTTTCAAATCCTCTTCGTTGCCTTCCCTCAATATATTTGTGGACGAGAGTTATCATTTCTAACTCTGCAGGTTTGTGAATTGCAGTGCCCCTGAGCTCCATTTTTCAACTCGCTTTCTTGGGAGCTGGCCGCAAAAGCGCAGGATTGCTTCAGGCCCTATTGTGGTTCCGGGCGGCAGGCTGAGCCTGTGGTTAATTCTTCTTCCTGATGGGAAAATAGAGTGACCTGTGCCTGTCCCCACACCTAGACCTAGTCTCTCATTGGTTCCCCCTCTTCCCGTTCATCCTCAGGACAAATTTGCAACCTGTACGGAACAGGAGGTTAAAGGTGCTCATTCTCCAAGGAGGGAGATTGCTAGTAAAGCGGTTGTAATGGCGAGCCCGAGCACAAGGAGATGAGAAATGAGGTCCGTTTTAGAAACCTTTCCCGATCACGCGGTGTACCATCTTCTGGGTTTCTCATGCATGTTGTCGATGTAGGAAGATGCCCTTGAACCTGGAGATTTTGGTCCAATGGGATGGGTACCACGCAGTATTACTTTAAAGGGTCTGCGTTTGCTCACCCAACCTCACCAAACCTCTCAGCCCCAAGAGTGTCCACCCTTATGTCTCAATCAGCTGTGGGTCTAGAGATGGTCAATAAAGGTGGCATCCCAGCCCCTGAACGAATTCTGTATGAATTTCTCTCTCTTTCACTGTCTTTGTTTCACGGGTTTTTAAAAGTAATTGATTTTTATAATGGGGTTTAGCTGCTTTTCACTGCTGTGTTTATGCCGCTTTACACCCACTTGACTCACTTACAGAGAGATATCAATACATTGGTTTTAAGAGTCTTACTAGTCAGATATATTCTTGGGCGGTGAACAGGGGGTGTTGAATCCAGTTCACTGAGCAAGGAGTAGGTCTTGCCTATTACATATTGGGTTTATGGAACAGTATCTGAGCTAATTTGAAACACTTGTTTTATGCGTCACCCCACCTCACCGTTCCCGTTAAGCAGCCATATTGTGTTTTATAAACGTGTGACGCTGTTCTGTTTTGTAATTCAGTTAAAGTGTAGCGGTTTTTACATTCCCTCTATAAGTGATATCTTACGATAAGTGTCTTTCTGTGTGACTTATTTCACTTAGAATCTTCGTACCTAAATCCACTCATCATGCTGCTAATAACCTTATGATGTTGATTACATGCCTGAGTGATATTCCATTGTACATAAGGACCACAACTTCTTTATCCATTTTTCTCTTTCCTGGGATATTGAAGGTGTAATGAAGTGGAGGTTCTTGTCAACAGAGCAGCCCTAAACTTTGGGGTGCCTGTGTCTTGCTGATTTTTAGTTTTCCCAATTTATACGCCCATGAGTGGAAGTGCCCTATGCTCTCTAAGCTGAGTTTTTTAGATATTTCAGGACACACCGTACACTTCTCCAGAGTGGCTGTTGGCAATTTACATCCCACCCATCAGCGTAGCAAGGCTCCCGTTTCTCCATGGCCTGTCCTGCATTTCTGGTTTTGACACTTTATTCAGCATGGCCGTTTTGACCGATGGGAAGCGAGACTTCTTTGTAGCGCTGATTTGCCTTTCCAGGTTGCTTGGTTGGCCAAAAAGGGCGTATGCGTTTTTTCCTGAATATATTCAGGAAAAAACGCATACGCCCTTTTTGGCCAAGGGCATCATGGTCGAGGTTTTGCCGCTTTTCCTGTGCTTTAAATGCGATTCGAATCTACCTCCTGAAATCTGTTTCCTGCAATTCTGCCTTGCTTTCAAATCCTCTTCGTTGCCTTCCCTCAATATATTTGTGGACGAGAGTTATCATTTCTAACTCTGCAGGTTTGTGAATTGCAGTGCCCCTGAGCTCCATTTTTCAACTCGCTTTCTTGGGAGCTGGCCCCAAAAGCGCAGGATTGCTTCAGGCCCTATTGTGGTTCCGGGCGGCAGGCTGAGCCTGTGGTTAATTCTTCTTCCTGATGGGAAAATAGAGTGACCTGTGCCTGTCCCCACACCTAGACCTAGTCTCTCATTGGTTCCCCCTCTTCCCGTTCATCCTCAGGACAAATTGCAACCTGTTCGGAACAGGAGGTTAAAAGGGCTCATTCTCCAAGGAGGGAGATTGCTAGTAAAGCGGCTGGAATGGCGAACCCGAGCACAAGGAGATGAGAAATGAGGTGCGTTTTAGAAATCTTTCCCGATCACATGGTGTACCATCTTCTGGGTTTCTCATGCATGTTTTCGATGTAGGAAGATGCCCTTGAAGCTGGAGATTTGGGACCTATGGGATGGGTACCACGCAGTATTACTTTAAAGGGTCTGCGTTTGCTCACCCAACCTCACCAAACCTCTCAGCCCCAAGAGTGTCCACCCTTATGTCTCAATGAGCTGTGGGTCTAGATATGGTCAATCCAGGTGGCATCACAGCCCCTGAACGAATTTTGTAAGAATTTCTCTCTCTTTCACTGTCTTTGTTTCACGGGTTTTTAAAAGTAATTGATTTTTATAATGGGGTTTAGCTGCTTTTCACTGCTGTTTTTATGGTGCTTTACACCCACGTGACTCACTTACAGAGAGATATCAATACATAGCTTTGAAGATTCTTCCTAGTCAGATATATTCTTGGGCGGTGAATAGGGTGTTTTTGCGTCCAGTTCACTGAGCAAGGAGTAGGTCTTGTCTATTACATATTGGGTTTATGGAAAGCTATCTGAGCTAATTTGAAACCCTTGTGTTATGCGTCACCCCACCTCACCGTTCCCGTTAAGCAGCCATAGTGTGTTTTCTAAACGTGGGACTCTGTTCTGTTTTGTAATTCAGTTCAAGTGTAGCGGTTTTTACATTCCCTCTATAAGTGATATCTTACGATAAGTGTCTTTCTGTGTGACTTATTTCACTTAGAATCGTCGTACCTAAATCCACTCATCATGCTGCTACTAGCCTTATGACGTTGATTTCATGCCTGAGTGATATTCCATTGTGCATAAGGAGTACAACTTCTTTATCCATTTTTCTCTTTCCTGGGATATTTAAGGTGTAATGAAGTGGAGGTTCTTGTCAACAGAGCAGCCCTAAACTTTGGGGTGCCTGTGTCTTGCTGATTTTTAGTTTTCCCAATTTATACGCCCATGAGTGGAAGTGCCCTATGCTCTCTAAGCTGAGTTTTTTAGATGTTTCAGGACACACCGTACACTTCTCCAGAGTGGCTGTTGGCAATTTACATCCCGCCCATCAGCGTAGCAAGGCTCCTGTTTCTCCATGGCCTGTCCTGCATTTCTGGTTTTGACACTTTATTCAGCATGGCCCTTTTGACCGATGGGAAGCGAGACTTCTTTGTAGCGCTGATTTGCCTTTCCAGGTTGCTTGGTTGGCCAAAAAGGGCGTATGCGTTTTTTCCTGAATATATTCAGGAAAAAACGCATACGCCCTTTTTGGCCAAGGGCATCATGGTCGAGGTTTTGCCGCTTTTCCTGTGCTTTAAAGGCGATTTAAATCTACCTCCTGAATTCTGTTTCCTGTAATTCTGCCTTGCTTTCAAATCCTCTGCGTTGCCTTCCCTCAATATATTTGTGGACGAGAGTTCACATTTATAACTCTGCAGGTTTGTGAATTGCAGTGCCCCTGAGCTCCATTTTTCAACTCGCTTTCTTGGGAGCTGGCCCCAAAAGCACAGGATTGCTTCAGGCCCTATTGTGGTTCCGGGTGGCAGGCTGAGCCTGTGGTTAATTCTTCTTCCTGATGGGAAAATAGAGTGACCTGTGCCTGTCCCCACACCTAGACCTAGTCTCTCATTGGTTCCCCCTCTTCCCGTTCATCCTCAGGACAAATTGCAACCTGTACGGAACAGGAGGTTAAAGGTGCTCATTCTCCAAGGAGGGAGATTGCTAGTAAAGCGGCTGGAATGGCGAACCCGAGCACAAGGAGATGAGAAATGAGGTGCGTTTTAGAAACCTTTCCCGATCACATGGTGTACCATCTTCTGGGTTTCTCATGCATGTTTTCGATGTAGGAAGATGCCCTTGAAGCTGGAGATTTGGGACCTATGGGATGGGTACCACGCAGTATTACTTTAAAGGGTCTGCGTTTGCTCACCCAACCTCACCAAACCTCTCAGCCCCAAGAGTGTCCACCCTTATGTCTCAATCAGCTGTGGGTCTAGATATGGTCAATCCAGGTGGCATCACAGCCCCTGAACGAATTTTTTAAGAATTTCTCTCTCTTTCACTGTCTTTGTTTCACGGGTTTTTAAAAGTAATTGATTTTTATAATGGGGTTTAGCTGCTTTTCACTGCTGTGTTTATGCTGCTTTACACCCACTTGACTCCCTTACAGAGAGATATCAATACATAGCTTTGAAGATTCTTCCTAGTCAGATATATTCTTGGGCGGTGAATAGGAGGTTTTTGCGTCCAGTTCACTGAGCAAGGAGTAGGTCTTGTCTATTACTTATTGGGTTTATGGAACGCTATCTGAGCTAATTTGAAACCCTTGTTTTATGCGTCACCCCACCTCACCGTTCCCGTTAAGCAGCCATAGTGTGTTTTCTAAACGTGGGACTCTGTTCTGTTTTGTAATTCAGTTCAAGTGTAGCGGTTTTTACATTCCCTCTATAAGTGATATCTTACGATAAGTGTCTTTCTGTGTGACTTATTTCACTTAGAATCGTCGTACCTAAATCCACTCATCATGCTGCTACTAGCCTTATGACGTTGATTTCATGCCTCAGTGATATTCCATTGTACATAAGGACCACAACTTCTTTATCCATTTTTCTCTTTCCTGGGATATTTAAGGTGTAATGAAGTGGAGGTTCTTGTCAACAGAGCAGCCCTAAACTTTGGGGTGCCTGTGTCTCGCTGATTTTTAGTTTTCCCAATTTATACACCCATGAGTGGAAGTGCCCTATGCTCTCTAAGCTGAGTTTTTTAGATGTTTCAGGACACACCGTACACTTCTCCAGAGTGGCTGTTGGCAATTTACATCCCGCCCATCAGCGTAGCAAGGCTCCCGTTTCTCCATGGCCTGTCCTGCATTTCTGGTTTTGACACTTTATTCAGCATGGCCCTTTTGACCGATGGGAAGCGAGACTTCTTTGTAGCGCTGATTTGCCTTTCCAGGTTGCTTGGTTGGCCAAAAAGGGCGTATGCGTTTTTGCCTGAATATATTCAGGAAAAAACGCATACGCCCTTTTTGGCCAAGGGCATCATGGTCGAGGTTTTGCCGCTTTTCCTGTGCTTTAAAGGCGATTCGAATCTACCTCCTGAAATCTGTTTCCTGTAATTCTGCCTTGCTTTCAAATCCTCTTCGTTGCCTTCCCTCAATATATTTGTGGACGAGAGTTATCATTTCTAACTCTGCAGGTTTGTGAATTGCAGTGCCCCTGAGCTCCATTTTTCAACTCGCTTTCTTGGGAGCTGGCCGCAAAAGCGCAGGATTGCTTCAGGCCCTATTGTGGTTCCGGGCGGCAGGCTGAGCCTGTGGTTAATTCTTCTTCCTGATGGGAAAATAGAGTGACCTGTGCCTGTCCCCACACCTAGACCTAGTCTCTCATTGGTTCCCCCTCTTCCCGTTCATCCTCAGGACAAATTTGCAACCTGTACGGAACAGGAGGTTAAAGGTGCTCATTCTCCAAGGAGGGAGATTGCTAGTAAAGCGGTTGTAATGGCGAGCCCGAGCACAAGGAGATGAGAAATGAGGTCCGTTTTAGAAACCTTTCCCGATCACGCGGTGTACCATCTTCTGGGTTTCTCATGCATGTTGTCGATGTAGGAAGATGCCCTTGAACCTGGAGATTTTGGTCCAATGGGATGGGTACCACGCAGTATTACTTTAAAGGGTCTGCGTTTGCTCACCCAACCTCACCAAACCTCTCAGCCCCAAGAGTGTCCACCCTTATGTCTCAATCAGCTGTGGGTCTAGAGATGGTCAATAAAGGTGGCATCCCAGCCCCTGAACGAATTCTGTATGAATTTCTCTCTCTTTCACTGTCTTTGTTTCACGGGTTTTTAAAAGTAATTGATTTTTATAATGGGGTTTAGCTGCTTTTCACTGCTGTGTTTATGCCGCTTTACACCCACTTGACTCACTTACAGAGAGATATCAATACATTGGTTTTAAGAGTCTTACTAGTCAGATATATTCTTGGGCGGTGAACAGGGGGTGTTGAATCCAGTTCACTGAGCAAGGAGTAGGTCTTGCCTATTACATATTGGGTTTATGGAACAGTATCTGAGCTAATTTGAAACACTTGTTTTATGCGTCACCCCACCTCACCGTTCCCGTTAAGCAGCCATATTGTGTTTTATAAACGTGTGACGCTGTTCTGTTTTGTAATTCAGTTAAAGTGTAGCGGTTTTTACATTCCCTCTATAAGTGATATCTTACGATAAGTGTCTTTCTGTGTGACTTATTTCACTTAGAATCTTCGTACCTAAATCCACTCATCATGCTGCTAATAACCTTATGATGTTGATTACATGCCTGAGTGATATTCCATTGTACATAAGGACCACAACTTCTTTATCCATTTTTCTCTTTCCTGGGATATTGAAGGTGTAATGAAGTGGAGGTTCTTGTCAACAGAGCAGCCCTAAACTTTGGGGTGCCTGTGTCTTGCTGATTTTTAGTTTTCCCAATTTATACGCCCATGAGTGGAAGTGCCCTATGCTCTCTAAGCTGAGTTTTTTAGATATTTCAGGACACACCGTACACTTCTCCAGAGTGGCTGTTGGCAATTTACATCCCACCCATCAGCGTAGCAAGGCTCCCGTTTCTCCATGGCCTGTCCTGCATTTCTGGTTTTGACACTTTATTCAGCATGGCCGTTTTGACCGATGGGAAGCGAGACTTCTTTGTAGCGCTGATTTGCCTTTCCAGGTTGCTTGGTTGGCCAAAAAGGGCGTATGCGTTTTTTCCTGAATATATTCAGGAAAAAACGCATACGCCCTTTTTGGCCAAGGGCATCATGGTCGAGGTTTTGCCGCTTTTCCTGTGCTTTAAATGCGATTCGAATCTACCTCCTGAAATCTGTTTCCTGCAATTCTGCCTTGCTTTCAAATCCTCTTCGTTGCCTTCCCTCAATATATTTGTGGACGAGAGTTATCATTTCTAACTCTGCAGGTTTGTGAATTGCAGTGCCCCTGAGCTCCATTTTTCAACTCGCTTTCTTGGGAGCTGGCCCCAAAAGCGCAGGATTGCTTCAGGCCCTATTGTGGTTCCGGGCGGCAGGCTGAGCCTGTGGTTAATTCTTCTTCCTGATGGGAAAATAGAGTGACCTGTGCCTGTCCCCACACCTAGACCTAGTCTCTCATTGGTTCCCCCTCTTCCCGTTCATCCTCAGGACAAATTGCAACCTGTTCGGAACAGGAGGTTAAAAGGGCTCATTCTCCAAGGAGGGAGATTGCTAGTAAAGCGGCTGGAATGGCGAACCCGAGCACAAGGAGATGAGAAATGAGGTGCGTTTTAGAAATCTTTCCCGATCACATGGTGTACCATCTTCTGGGTTTCTCATGCATGTTTTCGATGTAGGAAGATGCCCTTGAAGCTGGAGATTTGGGACCTATGGGATGGGTACCACGCAGTATTACTTTAAAGGGTCTGCGTTTGCTCACCCAACCTCACCAAACCTCTCAGCCCCAAGAGTGTCCACCCTTATGTCTCAATGAGCTGTGGGTCTAGATATGGTCAATCCAGGTGGCATCACAGCCCCTGAACGAATTTTGTAAGAATTTCTCTCTCTTTCACTGTCTTTGTTTCACGGGTTTTTAAAAGTAATTGATTTTTATAATGGGGTTTAGCTGCTTTTCACTGCTGTTTTTATGGTGCTTTACACCCACGTGACTCACTTACAGAGAGATATCAATACATAGCTTTGAAGATTCTTCCTAGTCAGATATATTCTTGGGCGGTGAATAGGGTGTTTTTGCGTCCAGTTCACTGAGCAAGGAGTAGGTCTTGTCTATTACATATTGGGTTTATGGAAAGCTATCTGAGCTAATTTGAAACCCTTGTGTTATGCGTCACCCCACCTCACCGTTCCCGTTAAGCAGCCATAGTGTGTTTTCTAAACGTGGGACTCTGTTCTGTTTTGTAATTCAGTTCAAGTGTAGCGGTTTTTACATTCCCTCTATAAGTGATATCTTACGATAAGTGTCTTTCTGTGTGACTTATTTCACTTAGAATCGTCGTACCTAAATCCACTCATCATGCTGCTACTAGCCTTATGACGTTGATTTCATGCCTGAGTGATATTCCATTGTGCATAAGGAGTACAACTTCTTTATCCATTTTTCTCTTTCCTGGGATATTTAAGGTGTAATGAAGTGGAGGTTCTTGTCAACAGAGCAGCCCTAAACTTTGGGGTGCCTGTGTCTTGCTGATTTTTAGTTTTCCCAATTTATACGCCCATGAGTGGAAGTGCCCTATGCTCTCTAAGCTGAGTTTTTTAGATGTTTCAGGACACACCGTACACTTCTCCAGAGTGGCTGTTGGCAATTTACATCCCGCCCATCAGCGTAGCAAGGCTCCTGTTTCTCCATGGCCTGTCCTGCATTTCTGGTTTTGACACTTTATTCAGCATGGCCCTTTTGACCGATGGGAAGCGAGACTTCTTTGTAGCGCTGATTTGCCTTTCCAGGTTGCTTGGTTGGCCAAAAAGGGCGTATGCGTTTTTTCCTGAATATATTCAGGAAAAAACGCATACGCCCTTTTTGGCCAAGGGCATCATGGTCGAGGTTTTGCCGCTTTTCCTGTGCTTTAAAGGCGATTTAAATCTACCTCCTGAATTCTGTTTCCTGTAATTCTGCCTTGCTTTCAAATCCTCTGCGTTGCCTTCCCTCAATATATTTGTGGACGAGAGTTCACATTTATAACTCTGCAGGTTTGTGAATTGCAGTGCCCCTGAGCTCCATTTTTCAACTCGCTTTCTTGGGAGCTGGCCCCAAAAGCACAGGATTGCTTCAGGCCCTATTGTGGTTCCGGGTGGCAGGCTGAGCCTGTGGTTAATTCTTCTTCCTGATGGGAAAATAGAGTGACCTGTGCCTGTCCCCACACCTAGACCTAGTCTCTCATTGGTTCCCCCTCTTCCCGTTCATCCTCAGGACAAATTGCAACCTGTACGGAACAGGAGGTTAAAGGTGCTCATTCTCCAAGGAGGGAGATTGCTAGTAAAGCGGCTGGAATGGCGAACCCGAGCACAAGGAGATGAGAAATGAGGTGCGTTTTAGAAACCTTTCCCGATCACATGGTGTACCATCTTCTGGGTTTCTCATGCATGTTTTCGATGTAGGAAGATGCCCTTGAAGCTGGAGATTTGGGACCTATGGGATGGGTACCACGCAGTATTACTTTAAAGGGTCTGCGTTTGCTCACCCAACCTCACCAAACCTCTCAGCCCCAAGAGTGTCCACCCTTATGTCTCAATCAGCTGTGGGTCTAGATATGGTCAATCCAGGTGGCATCACAGCCCCTGAACGAATTTTTTAAGAATTTCTCTCTCTTTCACTGTCTTTGTTTCACGGGTTTTTAAAAGTAATTGATTTTTATAATGGGGTTTAGCTGCTTTTCACTGCTGTGTTTATGCTGCTTTACACCCACTTGACTCCCTTACAGAGAGATATCAATACATAGCTTTGAAGATTCTTCCTAGTCAGATATATTCTTGGGCGGTGAATAGGAGGTTTTTGCGTCCAGTTCACTGAGCAAGGAGTAGGTCTTGTCTATTACTTATTGGGTTTATGGAACGCTATCTGAGCTAATTTGAAACCCTTGTTTTATGCGTCACCCCACCTCACCGTTCCCGTTAAGCAGCCATAGTGTGTTTTCTAAACGTGGGACTCTGTTCTGTTTTGTAATTCAGTTCAAGTGTAGCGGTTTTTACATTCCCTCTATAAGTGATATCTTACGATAAGTGTCTTTCTGTGTGACTTATTTCACTTAGAATCGTCGTACCTAAATCCACTCATCATGCTGCTACTAGCCTTATGACGTTGATTTCATGCCTCAGTGATATTCCATTGTACATAAGGACCACAACTTCTTTATCCATTTTTCTCTTTCCTGGGATATTTAAGGTGTAATGAAGTGGAGGTTCTTGTCAACAGAGCAGCCCTAAACTTTGGGGTGCCTGTGTCTCGCTGATTTTTAGTTTTCCCAATTTATACACCCATGAGTGGAAGTGCCCTATGCTCTCTAAGCTGAGTTTTTTAGATGTTTCAGGACACACCGTACACTTCTCCAGAGTGGCTGTTGGCAATTTACATCCCGCCCATCAGCGTAGCAAGGCTCCCGTTTCTCCATGGCCTGTCCTGCATTTCTGGTTTTGACACTTTATTCAGCATGGCCCTTTTGACCGATGGGAAGCGAGACTTCTTTGTAGCGCTGATTTGCCTTTCCAGGTTGCTTGGTTGGCCAAAAAGGGCGTATGCGTTTTTGCCTGAATATATTCAGGAAAAAACGCATACGCCCTTTTTGGCCAAGGGCATCATGGTCGAGGTTTTGCCGCTTTTCCTGTGCTTTAAAGGCGATTCGAATCTACCTCCTGAAATCTGTTTCCTGTAATTCTGCCTTGCTTTCAAATCCTCTTCGTTGCCTTCCCTCAATATATTTGTGGACGAGAGTTATCATTTCTAACTCTGCAGGTTTGTGAATTGCAGTGCCCCTGAGCTCCATTTTTCAACTCGCTTTCTTGGGAGCTGGCCGCAAAAGCGCAGGATTGCTTCAGGCCCTATTGTGGTTCCGGGCGGCAGGCTGAGCCTGTGGTTAATTCTTCTTCCTGATGGGAAAATAGAGTGACCTGTGCCTGTCCCCACACCTAGACCTAGTCTCTCATTGGTTCCCCCTCTTCCCGTTCATCCTCAGGACAAATTTGCAACCTGTACGGAACAGGAGGTTAAAGGTGCTCATTCTCCAAGGAGGGAGATTGCTAGTAAAGCGGTTGTAATGGCGAGCCCGAGCACAAGGAGATGAGAAATGAGGTCCGTTTTAGAAACCTTTCCCGATCACGCGGTGTACCATCTTCTGGGTTTCTCATGCATGTTGTCGATGTAGGAAGATGCCCTTGAACCTGGAGATTTTGGTCCAATGGGATGGGTACCACGCAGTATTACTTTAAAGGGTCTGCGTTTGCTCACCCAACCTCACCAAACCTCTCAGCCCCAAGAGTGTCCACCCTTATGTCTCAATCAGCTGTGGGTCTAGAGATGGTCAATAAAGGTGGCATCCCAGCCCCTGAACGAATTCTGTATGAATTTCTCTCTCTTTCACTGTCTTTGTTTCACGGGTTTTTAAAAGTAATTGATTTTTATAATGGGGTTTAGCTGCTTTTCACTGCTGTGTTTATGCCTCTTTACACCCACTTGACTCACTTACAGAGAGATATCAATACATTGGTTTTAAGAGTCTTACTAGTCAGATATATTCTTGGGCGGTGAACAGGGGGTGTTGAATCCAGTTCACTGAGCAAGGAGTAGGTCTTGCCTATTACATATTGGGTTTATGGAACAGTATCTGAGCTAATTTGAAACACTTGTTTTATGCGTCACCCCACCTCACCGTTCCCGTTAAGCAGCCATATTGTGTTTTATAAACGTGTGACGCTGTTCTGTTTTGTAATTCAGTTAAAGTGTAGCGGTTTTTACATTCCCTCTATAAGTGATATCTTACGATAAGTGTCTTTCTGTGTGACTTATTTCACTTAGAATCTTCGTACCTAAATCCACTCATCATGCTGCTAATAACCTTATGATGTTGATTACATGCCTGAGTGATATTCCATTGTACATAAGGACCACAACTTCTTTATCCATTTTTCTCTTTCCTGGGATATTGAAGGTGTAATGAAGTGGAGGTTCTTGTCAACAGAGCAGCCCTAAACTTTGGGGTGCCTGTGTCTTGCTGATTTTTAGTTTTCCCAATTTATACGCCCATGAGTGGAAGTGCCCTATGCTCTCTAAGCTGAGTTTTTTAGATATTTCAGGACACACCGTACACTTCTCCAGAGTGGCTGTTGGCAATTTACATCCCACCCATCAGCGTAGCAAGGCTCCCGTTTCTCCATGGCCTGTCCTGCATTTCTGGTTTTGACACTTTATTCAGCATGGCCGTTTTGACCGATGGGAAGCGAGACTTCTTTGTAGCGCTGATTTGCCTTTCCAGGTTGCTTGGTTGGCCAAAAAGGGCGTATGCGTTTTTTCCTGAATATATTCAGGAAAAAACGCATACGCCCTTTTTGGCCAAGGGCATCATGGTCGAGGTTTTGCCGCTTTTCCTGTGCTTTAAATGCGATTCGAATCTACCTCCTGAAATCTGTTTCCTGCAATTCTGCCTTGCTTTCAAATCCTCTTCGTTGCCTTCCCTCAATATATTTGTGGACGAGAGTTATCATTTCTAACTCTGCAGGTTTGTGAATTGCAGTGCCCCTGAGCTCCATTTTTCAACTCGCTTTCTTGGGAGCTGGCCCCAAAAGCGCAGGATTGCTTCAGGCCCTATTGTGGTTCCGGGCGGCAGGCTGAGCCTGTGGTTAATTCTTCTTCCTGATGGGAAAATAGAGTGACCTGTGCCTGTCCCCACACCTAGACCTAGTCTCTCATTGGTTCCCCCTCTTCCCGTTCATCCTCAGGACAAATTGCAACCTGTTCGGAACAGGAGGTTAAAAGGGCTCATTCTCCAAGGAGGGAGATTGCTAGTAAAGCGGCTGGAATGGCGAACCCGAGCACAAGGAGATGAGAAATGAGGTGCGTTTTAGAAATCTTTCCCGATCACATGGTGTACCATCTTCTGGGTTTCTCATGCATGTTTTCGATGTAGGAAGATGCCCTTGAAGCTGGAGATTTGGGACCTATGGGATGGGTACCACGCAGTATTACTTTAAAGGGTCTGCGTTTGCTCACCCAACCTCACCAAACCTCTCAGCCCCAAGAGTGTCCACCCTTATGTCTCAATCAGCTGTGGGTCTAGATATGGTCAATCCAGGTGGCATCACAGCCCCTGAACGAATTTTGTAAGAATTTCTCTCTCTTTCACTGTCTTTGTTTCACGGGTTTTTAAAAGTAATTGATTTTTATAATGGGGTTTAGCTGCTTTTCACTGCTGTTTTTATGGTGCTTTACACCCACGTGACTCACTTACAGAGAGATATCAATACATAGCTTTGAAGATTCTTCCTAGTCAGATATATTCTTGGGCGGTGAATAGGGTGTTTTTGCGTCCAGTTCACTGAGCAAGGAGTAGGTCTTGTCTATTACATATTGGGTTTATGGAAAGCTATCTGAGCTAATTTGAAACCCTTGTGTTATGCGTCACCCCACCTCACCGTTCCCGTTAAGCAGCCATAGTGTGTTTTCTAAACGTGGGACTCTGTTCTGTTTTGTAATTCAGTTCAAGTGTAGCGGTTTTTACATTCCCTCTATAAGTGATATCTTACGATAAGTGTCTTTCTGTGTGACTTATTTCACTTAGAATCGTCGTACCTAAATCCACTCATCATGCTGCTACTAGCCTTATGACGTTGATTTCATGCCTGAGTGATATTCCATTGTGCATAAGGAGTACAACTTCTTTATCCATTTTTCTCTTTCCTGGGATATTTAAGGTGTAATGAAGTGGAGGTTCTTGTCAACAGAGCAGCCCTAAACTTTGGGGTGCCTGTGTCTTGCTGATTTTTAGTTTTCCCAATTTATACGCCCATGAGTGGAAGTGCCCTATGCTCTCTAAGCTGAGTTTTTTAGATGTTTCAGGACACACCGTACACTTCTCCAGAGTGGCTGTTGGCAATTTACATCCCGCCCATCAGCGTAGCAAGGCTCCTGTTTCTCCATGGCCTGTCCTGCATTTCTGGTTTTGACACTTTATTCAGCATGGCCCTTTTGACCGATGGGAAGCGAGACTTCTTTGTAGCGCTGATTTGCCTTTCCAGGTTGCTTGGTTGGCCAAAAAGGGCGTATGCGTTTTTTCCTGAATATATTCAGGAAAAAACGCATACGCCCTTTTTGGCCAAGGGCATCATGGTCGAGGTTTTGCCGCTTTTCCTGTGCTTTAAAGGCGATTTAAATCTACCTCCTGAATTCTGTTTCCTGTAATTCTGCCTTGCTTTCAAATCCTCTGCGTTGCCTTCCCTCAATATATTTGTGGACGAGAGTTCACATTTATAACTCTGCAGGTTTGTGAATTGCAGTGCCCCTGAGCTCCATTTTTCAACTCGCTTTCTTGGGAGCTGGCCCCAAAAGCACAGGATTGCTTCAGGCCCTATTGTGGTTCCGGGTGGCAGGCTGAGCCTGTGGTTAATTCTTCTTCCTGATGGGAAAATAGAGTGACCTGTGCCTGTCCCCACACCTAGACCTAGTCTCTCATTGGTTCCCCCTCTTCCCGTTCATCCTCAGGACAAATTGCAACCTGTACGGAACAGGAGGTTAAAGGTGCTCATTCTCCAAGGAGGGAGATTGCTAGTAAAGCGGCTGGAATGGCGAACCCGAGCACAAGGAGATGAGAAATGAGGTGCGTTTTAGAAACCTTTCCCGATCACATGGTGTACCATCTTCTGGGTTTCTCATGCATGTTTTCGATGTAGGAAGATGCCCTTGAAGCTGGAGATTTGGGACCTATGGGATGGGTACCACGCAGTATTACTTTAAAGGGTCTGCGTTTGCTCACCCAACCTCACCAAACCTCTCAGCCCCAAGAGTGTCCACCCTTATGTCTCAATCAGCTGTGGGTCTAGATATGGTCAATCCAGGTGGCATCACAGCCCCTGAACGAATTTTTTAAGAATTTCTCTCTCTTTCACTGTCTTTGTTTCACGGGTTTTTAAAAGTAATTGATTTTTATAATGGGGTTTAGCTGCTTTTCACTGCTGTGTTTATGCTGCTTTACACCCACTTGACTCCCTTACAGAGAGATATCAATACATAGCTTTGAAGATTCTTCCTAGTCAGATATATTCTTGGGCGGTGAATAGGAGGTTTTTGCGTCCAGTTCACTGAGCAAGGAGTAGGTCTTGTCTATTACTTATTGGGTTTATGGAACGCTATCTGAGCTAATTTGAAACCCTTGTTTTATGCGTCACCCCACCTCACCGTTCCCGTTAAGCAGCCATAGTGTGTTTTCTAAACGTGGGACTCTGTTCTGTTTTGTAATTCAGTTCAAGTGTAGCGGTTTTTACATTCCCTCTATAAGTGATATCTTACGATAAGTGTCTTTCTGTGTGACTTATTTCACTTAGAATCGTCGTACCTAAATCCACTCATCATGCTGCTACTAGCCTTATGACGTTGATTTCATGCCTCAGTGATATTCCATTGTACATAAGGACCACAACTTCTTTATCCATTTTTCTCTTTCCTGGGATATTTAAGGTGTAATGAAGTGGAGGTTCTTGTCAACAGAGCAGCCCTAAACTTTGGGGTGCCTGTGTCTCGCTGATTTTTAGTTTTCCCAATTTATACACCCATGAGTGGAAGTGCCCTATGCTCTCTAAGCTGAGTTTTTTAGATGTTTCAGGACACACCGTACACTTCTCCAGAGTGGCTGTTGGCAATTTACATCCCGCCCATCAGCGTAGCAAGGCTCCCGTTTCTCCATGGCCTGTCCTGCATTTCTGGTTTTGACACTTTATTCAGCATGGCCCTTTTGACCGATGGGAAGCGAGACTTCTTTGTAGCGCTGATTTGCCTTTCCAGGTTGCTTGGTTGGCCAAAAAGGGCGTATGCGTTTTTGCCTGAATATATTCAGGAAAAAACGCATACGCCCTTTTTGGCCAAGGGCATCATGGTCGAGGTTTTGCCGCTTTTCCTGTGCTTTAAAGGCGATTCGAATCTACCTCCTGAAATCTGTTTCCTGTAATTCTGCCTTGCTTTCAAATCCTCTTCGTTGCCTTCCCTCAATATATTTGTGGACGAGAGTTATCATTTCTAACTCTGCAGGTTTGTGAATTGCAGTGCCCCTGAGCTCCATTTTTCAACTCGCTTTCTTGGGAGCTGGCCGCAAAAGCGCAGGATTGCTTCAGGCCCTATTGTGGTTCCGGGCGGCAGGCTGAGCCTGTGGTTAATTCTTCTTCCTGATGGGAAAATAGAGTGACCTGTGCCTGTCCCCACACCTAGACCTAGTCTCTCATTGGTTCCCCCTCTTCCCGTTCATCCTCAGGACAAATTTGCAACCTGTACGGAACAGGAGGTTAAAGGTGCTCATTCTCCAAGGAGGGAGATTGCTAGTAAAGCGGTTGTAATGGCGAGCCCGAGCACAAGGAGATGAGAAATGAGGTCCGTTTTAGAAACCTTTCCCGATCACGCGGTGTACCATCTTCTGGGTTTCTCATGCATGTTGTCGATGTAGGAAGATGCCCTTGAACCTGGAGATTTTGGTCCAATGGGATGGGTACCACGCAGTATTACTTTAAAGGGTCTGCGTTTGCTCACCCAACCTCACCAAACCTCTCAGCCCCAAGAGTGTCCACCCTTATGTCTCAATCAGCTGTGGGTCTAGAGATGGTCAATAAAGGTGGCATCCCAGCCCCTGAACGAATTCTGTATGAATTTCTCTCTCTTTCACTGTCTTTGTTTCACGGGTTTTTAAAAGTAATTGATTTTTATAATGGGGTTTAGCTGCTTTTCACTGCTGTGTTTATGCCGCTTTACACCCACTTGACTCACTTACAGAGAGATATCAATACATTGGTTTTAAGAGTCTTACTAGTCAGATATATTCTTGGGCGGTGAACAGGGGGTGTTGAATCCAGTTCACTGAGCAAGGAGTAGGTCTTGCCTATTACATATTGGGTTTATGGAACAGTATCTGAGCTAATTTGAAACACTTGTTTTATGCGTCACCCCACCTCACCGTTCCCGTTAAGCAGCCATATTGTGTTTTATAAACGTGTGACGCTGTTCTGTTTTGTAATTCAGTTAAAGTGTAGCGGTTTTTACATTCCCTCTATAAGTGATATCTTACGATAAGTGTCTTTCTGTGTGACTTATTTCACTTAGAATCTTCGTACCTAAATCCACTCATCATGCTGCTAATAACCTTATGATGTTGATTACATGCCTGAGTGATATTCCATTGTACATAAGGACCACAACTTCTTTATCCATTTTTCTCTTTCCTGGGATATTGAAGGTGTAATGAAGTGGAGGTTCTTGTCAACAGAGCAGCCCTAAACTTTGGGGTGCCTGTGTCTTGCTGATTTTTAGTTTTCCCAATTTATACGCCCATGAGTGGAAGTGCCCTATGCTCTCTAAGCTGAGTTTTTTAGATATTTCAGGACACACCGTACACTTCTCCAGAGTGGCTGTTGGCAATTTACATCCCACCCATCAGCGTAGCAAGGCTCCCGTTTCTCCATGGCCTGTCCTGCATTTCTGGTTTTGACACTTTATTCAGCATGGCCGTTTTGACCGATGGGAAGCGAGACTTCTTTGTAGCGCTGATTTGCCTTTCCAGGTTGCTTGGTTGGCCAAAAAGGGCGTATGCGTTTTTTCCTGAATATATTCAGGAAAAAACGCATACGCCCTTTTTGGCCAAGGGCATCATGGTCGAGGTTTTGCCGCTTTTCCTGTGCTTTAAAGGCGATTCGAATCTACCTCCTGAAATCTGTTTCCTGCAATTCTGCCTTGCTTTCAAATCCTCTTCGTTGCCTTCCCTCAATATATTTGTGGACGAGAGTTATCATTTCTAACTCTGCAGGTTTGTGAATTGCAGTGTCCCTGAGCTCCATTTTTCAACTCGCTTTCTTGGGAGCTGGCCCCAAAAGCGCAGGATTGCTTCAGGCCCTATTGTGGTTCCGGGCGGCAGGCTGAGCCTGTGGTTAATTCTTCTTCCTGATGGGAAAATAGAGTGACCTGTGCCTGTCCCCACACCTAGACCTAGTCTCTCATTGGTTCCCCCTCTTCCCGTTCATCCTCAGGACAAATTTGCAACCTGTACAGAACAGGAGGTTAAAGGTGCTCATTCTCCAAGGAGGGAGATTGCTAGTAAAGCGGCTGTAATGGCGAGACCGAGCACAAGGAGATGAGAAATGAGGTGCGTTTTAGAAACCTTTCCCGATCACACGGTGTACCATCTTCTGGGTTTCTCATGCATGTTTTCGATGTAGGAAGATGCCCTTGAACCTGGAGATTTTGGACCCATGGGATGGGTACCACGCAGTATTACTTTAAAGGGTCTGCGTTTGCTCACCCAACCTCACCAAACCTCTCAGCCCCAAGAGTGTCCACCCTTATGTCTCAATCAGCTGTGGGTCTAGAGATGGTCAATAAAGGTGGCATCCCAGCCCCTGAACGAATTCTGTATGAATTTCTCTCTCTTTCACTGTCTTTGTTTCACGGGTTTTTAAAAGTAATTGATTTTTATAATGGGGTTTAGCTGCTTTTCACTGCTGTGTTTATGCCACTTTACACCCACTTGACTCACTTACAGAGAGATATCAATACATTGGTTTTAAGAGTCTTACTAGTCAGATATATTCTTGGGCGGTGAACAGGGGGTGTTGAATCCAGTTCACTGAGCAAGGAGTAGGTCTTGTCTGTTACATATTGGGTTTATGGAACAGTATCTGAGCTAATTTGAAACCCTTGTTTTCTGCATCACCCCACCTCACCTTTCCCGTTAAGCAGCCATAGTGTGTTTTCTAAACGTGTGACGCTGTTTAGTTTTGTAATTCAGTTCAAGTGTAGCGGTTTTTACATTCCCTCTATAAGTGATATCTTACGATAAGTGTCTTTCTGTGTGACTTATTTCACTTAGAATCGTCGTACCTAAATCCACTCATCATGCTGCTACTAGCCTTATGATGTTGATTTCATGCCTGAGTGATATTCCATTGTACATAAGGAGCACAACTTCTTTATCCATTTTTCTCTTTCCTGGGATATTGAAGGTGTAATGAAGTGGAGGTTCTTGTCAACAGAGCAGCCCTAAACTTTGGGGTGCCTGTGTCTTGCTGATTTTTAGTTTTCCCAATTTATACGCCCATGAGTGGAAGTGCCCTATGCTCTCTAAGCTGAGTTTTTTAGATGTTTCAGGACACACCGTACACTTCTCCAGAGTGGCTGTTGGCACTTTACATCCCGCCCATCAGCGTAGCAAGGCTCCCGTTTCTCCATGGCCTGTCCTGCATTTCTGGTTTTGACACTTTATTCAGCATGGCCCTTTTGACCGATGGGAAGCGAGACTTCTTTGTAGCGCTGATTTGCCTTTCCAGGTTGCTTGGTTGGCCAAAAAGGGCGTGTGCGTTTTTTCCTGAATATATTCAGGAAAAAACGCATACGCCCTTTTTGGCCAAGGGCATCATGGTCGAGGTTTTGCCGCTTTTCCTGTGCTTTAAAGGCGATTCGAATCTACCTCCTGAAATCTGTTTCCTGCAATTCTGCCTTGCTTTCAAATCCTCTTCGTTGCCTCCCCTCAATATATTTGTGGACGAGAGTTATCATTTATAACTCTGCAGGTTTGTGAATTGCAGTGCCCCTGAGCTCCATTTTTCAACTCGCTTTCTTGGGAGCTGGCCCCAAAAGCGCAGGATTGCTTCAGGCCCTATTGTGGTTCCGGGCGGCAGGCTGAGCCTGTGGTTAATTCTTCTTCCTGATGGGAAAATAGAGTGACCTGTGCCTGTCCCCACACCTAGACCTAGTCTCTCATTGGTTCCCCCTCTTCCCGTTCATCCTCAGGACAAATTTGCAACCTGTACGGAACAGGAGGTTAAAGGTGCTCATTCTCCAAGGAGGGAGATTGCTAGTAAAGCGGCTGTAATGGCGAGCCCGAGCACAAGGAGATGAGAAATGAGGTGCGTTTTAGAAACCTTTCCCGATCACACGGTGTACCATCTTCTGGGTTTCTCATGCATGTTTTCGATGTAGGAAGATGCCCTTGAACCTGGAGATTTTGGACCCATGGGATGGGTACCACGCAGTATTACTTTAAAGGGTCTGCGTTTGCTCACCCAACCTCACCAAACCTCTCAGCCCGAAGAGTGTCCACCCTTATGTCTCAATCAGCTGTGGGTCTAGAGATGGTCAATAAAGGTGGCATCCCAGCCCCTGAACGAATTCTGTATGAATTTCTCTCTCTTTCACTGTCTTTCTTTCACGGGTTTTTAAAAGTAATTGATTTTTATAATGGGGTTTAGCTGCTTTTCACTGCTGTGTTTATGCCGCTTTACACCCACTTGACTCACTTACAGAGAGATATCAATACATTGGTTTTAAGAGTCTTACTAGTCAGATATATTCTTGGGCGGTGAACAGGGGGTGTTGAATCCAGTTCACTGAGCAAGGAGTAGGTCTTGTCTGTTACATATTGGGTTTATGGAACAGTATCTGAGCTAATTTGAAACCCTTGTTTTCTGCATCACCCCACCTCACCTTTCCCGTTAAGCAGCCATAGTGTGTTTTCTAAACGTGTGACGCTGTTTAGTTTTGTAATTCAGTTCAAGTGTAGCGGTTTTTACATTCCCTCTATAAGTGATATCTTATGATAAGTGCCTTTTTCTGTGTGACTTATTTCACTTAGAATCCTCGTACCTAAATCTTCTCATCATGCTGCTACTAGCCTTATGATGTTGATTTCATGCCTGAGTGATATTCCATTGTACATAAGGAGCACAACTTCTTTATCCATTTTTCTCTTTCCTGGGATATTTAAGGTGTAATGAAGTGGAGGTTCTTGTCAACAGAGCAGCCCTAAACTTTAGGGTGCCTGTGTCTTGCTGATTTTTAGTTTTCCCAATTTATACGCCCATGAGTGGAAGTGCCCTATGCTCTCTAAGCTGAGTTTTTTAGAGGTTTCAGGACACACCGTACACTTCTCCAGAGTGGCTGTTGGCACTTTACATCCCGCCCATCAGCGTAGCAAGGCTCCCGTTTCTCCATGGCCTCTCCTGCATTTCTGGTTTTGACACTTTATTCAGCATGGCCCTTTTGACCGATGGGAAGCGAGACTTCTTTGCAGCGCTGATTTGCCTTTCCAGGTTGCTTGGTTGGCCAAAAAGGGCGTATGCGTTTTTTCCTGAATATATTCAGGAAAAAACGCATACGCCCTTTTTGGCCAAGGGCATCATGGTCGAGGTTTTGCCGCTTTTCCTGTGCTTTAAAGGCGATTCGAATCTACCTCCTGAAATCTGTTTCCTGTAATTCTGCCTTGCTTTCAAATCCTCTTCGTTGCCTTCCCTCAATATATTTGTGGACGAGAGTTATCATTTCTAACTCTGCAGGTTTGTGAATTGCAGTGCCCCTGAGCTCCATTTTTCAACTCGCTTTCTTGGGAGCTGGCCGCAAAAGCGCAGGATTGCTTCAGGCCCTATTGTGGTTCTGGGCGGCAAGCTGAGCCTGTGGTTAATTCTTCTTCCTGATGGGAAAATAGAGTGACCTGTGCCTGTCCCCACACCTAGACCTAGTCTCTCATTGGTTCCCCCTCTTCCCGTTCATCCTCAGGACAAATTGCAACCTGTACGGAACAGGAGGTTAAAGGTGCTCATTCTCCAAGGAGGGAGATTGCTAGTAAAGCGGCTGGAATGGCGAACCCGAGCACAAGGAGATGAGAAATGAGGTGCGTTTTAGAAACCTTTCCCGATCACACGGTGTACCATCTTCTGGGTTTCTCATGCATGTTTTCGATGTAGGAAGATGCCCTTGAAGGTGGAGATTTGGGACCTATGGGATGGGTACCACGCAGTATTACTTTAAAGGGTCTGCGTTTGCTCACCCAACCTCACCAAACCTCTCAGCCCCAAGAGTGTCCACCCTTATGTCTCAATCAGCTGTGGGTCTAGATATGGTCAATCCAGGTGGCATCACAGCCCCTGAACGAATTTTGTAAGAATTTCTCTCTCTTTCACTGTCTTTCTTTCACGGGTTTTTAAAAGTAATTGATTTTTATAATGGGGTTTAGCTGCTTTTCACTGCTGTGTTTATGCTGCTTTACACCCACTTGACTCACTTACAGAGAGATATCAATACATAGCTTTGAAGATTCTTCCTAGTCAGATATATTCTTGGGCGGTGAATAGGAGGTTTTTGCGTCCAGTTCACTGAGCAAGGAGTAGGTCTTGTCTATTACATATTGGGTTTATGGAACGCTATCTGAGCTAATTTGAAACCCTTGTTTTATGCGTCACCCCACCTCACCGTTCCCGTTAAGCAGCCATAGTGTGTTTTCTAAACGTGGGACTCTGTTCTGTTTTGTAATTCAGTTCAAGTGTAGCGGTTTTTACATTCCCTCTATAAGTGATATCTTACGATAAGTGTCTTTCTGTGTGACTTATTTCACTTAGAATCGTCGTACCTAAATCCACTCATCATGCTGCTACTAGCCTTATGACGTTGATTTCATGCCTCAGTGATATTCCATTGTACATAAGGACCACAACTTCTTTATCCATTTTTCTCTTTCCTGGGATATTTAAGGTGTAATGAAGTGGAGGTTCTTGTCAACAGAGCAGCCCTAAACTTTGGGGTGCCTGTGTCTCGCTGATTTTTAGTTTTCCCAATTTATACACCCATGAGTGGAAGTGCCCTATGCTCTCTAAGCTGAGTTTTTTAGATGTTTCAGGACACACCGTACACTTCTCCAGAGTGGCTGTTGGCAATTTACATCCCGCCCATCAGCGTAGCAAGGCTCCCGTTTCTCCATGGCCTGTCCTGCATTTCTGGTTTTGACACTTTATTCAGCATGGCCCTTTTGACCGATGGGAAGCGAGACTTCTTTGTAGCGCTGATTTGCCTTTCCAGGTTGCTTGGTTGGCCAAAAAGGGCGTATGCGTTTTTTCCTGAATATATTCAGGAAAAAACGCATACGCCCTTTTTGGCCAAGGGCATCATGGTCGAGGTTTTGCCGCTTTTCCTGTGCTTTAAAGGCGATTCGAATCTACCTCCTGAAATCTGTTTCCTGTAATTCTGCCTTGCTTTCAAATCCTCTTCGTTGCCTTCCTTCAATATATTTGTGGACGAGAATTATCATTTCAAACTCTGCAGGTTTGTGAATTGCAGTGCCCCTGAGCTCCATTTTTCAACTCGCTTTCTTGGGAGCTGGCCGCAAAAGCGCAGGATTGCTTCAGGCCCTATTGTGGTTCTGGGCGGCAGGCTGAGCCTGTGGTTAATTCTTCTTCCTGATGGGAAAATAGAGTGACCTGTGCCTGTCCCCACACCTAGACCTAGTCTCTCATTGGTTCCCCCTCTTCCCGTTCATCCTCAGGACAAATTGCAACCTGTACGGAACAGGAGGTTAAAGGTGCTCATTCTCCAAGGAGGGAGATTGCTAGTAAAGCGGCTGGAATGGCGAACCCTAGCACAAGGAGATGTGAAATGAGGTGCGTTTTAGAAACCTTTCCGGATCACATGGTGTACCATCTTCTGGGTTTCTCATGCATGTTTTCGATGTAGGAAGATGCCCTTGAAGCTGGAGATTTGGGACCTATGGGATGGGTACCACGCAGTATTACTTTAAAGGGTCTGCGTTTGCTCACCCAACCTCACCAAACCTCTCAGCCCCAAGAGTGTCCACCCTTATGTCTCAATCAGCTGTGGGTCTAGATATGGTCAATCCAGGTGGCATCACAGCCCCTGAACGAATTTTGTAAGAATTTCTCTCTCTTTCACTGTCTTTGTTTCACGGGTTTTTAAAAGTAATTGATTTTTATAATGGGGTTTAGCTGCTTTTCACTGCTGTGTTTATGCTGCTTTACACCCACTTGTCTCACTTACAGAGAGATATCAATACATAGCTTTGAAGATTCTTCCTAGTCAGATATATTCTTGGTCGGTGAATAGGAGGTTTTTGCGTCCAGTTCACTGAGCAAGGAGTAGGTCTTGTCTATTACATATTGGGTTTATGGAACGCTATCTGAGCTAATTTGAAACCCTTGTTTTATGCGTCACCCCACCTCACCGTTCCCGTTAAGCAGCCATAGTGTGTTTTCTAAACGTGGGACTCTGTTCTGTTTTGTAATTCAGTTCAAGTGTAGCGGTTTTTACATTCCCTCTATAAGTGATATCTTACGATAAGTGTCTTTCTGTGTGACTTATTTCACTTAGAATCGTCGTACCTAAATCCACTCATCATGCTGCTACTAGCCTTATGACGTTGATTTCATGCCTCAGTCATATTCCATTGTACATAAGGACCACAACTTCTTTATCCATTTTTCTCTTTCCTGGGATATTTAAGGTGTAATGAAGTGGAGGTTCTTGTCAACAGAGCAGCCCTAAACTTTGGGGTGCCTGTGTCTCGCTGATTTTTAGTTTTCCCAATTTATACACCCATGAGTGGAAGTGCCCTATGCTCTCTAAGCTGAGTTTTTTAGATGTTTCAGGACACACCGTACACTTCTCCAGAGTGGCTGTTGGCAATTTACATCCCGCCCATCAGCGTAGCAAGGCTCCCGTTTCTCCATGGCCTGTCCTGCATTTCTGGTTTTGACACTTTATTCAGCATGGCCCTTTTGACCGATGGGAAGCGAGACTTCTTTGTAGCGCTGATTTGCCTTTCCAGGTTGCTTGGTTGGCCAAAAAGGGCGTATGCGTTTTTTCCTGAATATATTCAGGAAAAAACGCATACGCCCTTTTTGGCCAAGGGCATCATGGTCGAGGTTTTGCCGCTTTTCCTGTGCTTTAAAGGCGATTCGAATCTACCTCCTGAAATCTGTTTCCTGTAATTCTGCCTTGCTTTCAAATCCTCTTCGTTGCCTTCCCTCAATATATTTGTGGACGAGAGTTATCATTTCTAACTCTGCAGGTTTGTGAATTGCAGTGCCCCTGAGCTCCATTTTTCAACTCGCTTTCTTGGGAGCTGGCCGCAAAAGCGCAGGATTGCTTCAGGCCCTATTGTGGTTCCGGGCGGCAGGCTGAGCCTGTGGTTAATTCTTCTTCCTGATGGGAAAATAGAGTGACCTGTGCCTGTCCCCACACCTAGACCTAGTCTCTCATTGGTTCCCCCTCTTCCCGTTCATCCTCAGGACAAATTGCAACCTGTACGGAACAGGAGGTTAAAGGTGCTCATTCTCCAAGGAGGGAGATTGCTAGTAAAGCGGCTGGAATGGCGAACCCGAGCACAAGGAGATGAGAAATGAGGTGCGTTTTAGAAACCTTTCCGGATCACATGGTGTACCATCTTCTGGGTTTCTCATGCATGTTTTCGATGTAGGAAGATGCCCTTGAAGCTGGAGATTTGGGACCTATGGGATGGGTACCACGCAGTATTACTTTAAAGGGTCTGCGTTTGCTCACCCAACCTCACCAAACCTCTCAGCCCCAAGAGTGTCCACCCTTATGTCTCAATCAGCTGTGGGTCTAGATATGGTCAATCCAGGTGGCATCACAGCCCCTGAACGAATTTTGTAAGAATTTCTCTCTCTTTCACTGTCTTTCTTTCACGGGTTTTTAAAAGTAATTGATTTTTATAATGGGGTTTAG
Organism: Balaenoptera borealis; assembly: GCF_965194805.1. Classification (NCBI taxonomy): domain Eukaryota; kingdom Metazoa; phylum Chordata; class Mammalia; order Artiodactyla; family Balaenopteridae; genus Balaenoptera; species Balaenoptera borealis. Next base: position 292,255 of record NW_028123606.1, read on the forward strand.
CTGCTTTTCACTGCTGTGTTTATGCTGCTTTACACCCACTTGACTCACTTACAGAGAGATATCAATACATAGCTTTGAAGATTCTTCCTAGTCAGATATATTCTTGGGCGGTGAATAGGAGGTTTTTGCGTCCAGTTCACTGAGCAAGGAGTAGGTCTTGTCTATTACATATTGGGTTTATGGAACGCTATCTGAGCTAATTTGAAACCCTTGTTTTATGCGTCACCCCACCTCACCGTTCCCGTTAAGCAGCCATAGTGTGTTTTCTAAACGTGGGACTCTGTTCTGTTTTGTAATTCAGTTCAAGTGTAGCGGTTTTTACATTCCCTCTATAAGTGATATCTTACGATAAGTGTCTTTCTGTGTGACTTATTTCACTTAGAATCGTCGTACCTAAATCCACTCATCATGCTGCTACTAGCCTTATGACGTTGATTTCATGCCTCAGTGATATTCCATTGTACATAAGGACCACAACTTCTTTATCCATTTTTCTCTTTCCTGGGATATTTAAGGTGTAATGAAGTGGAGGTTCTTGTCAACAGAGCAGCCCTAAACTTTGGGGTGCCTGTGTCTCGCTGATTTTTAGTTTTCCCAATTTATACACCCATGAGTGGAAGTGCCCTATGCTCTCTAAGCTGAGTTTTTTAGATGTTTCAGGACACACCGTACACTTCTCCAGAGTGGCTGTTGGCAATTTACATCCCGCCCATCAGCGTAGCAAGGCTCCCGTTTCTCCATGGCCTGTCCTGCATTTCTGGTTTTGACACTTTATTCAGCATGGCCCTTTTGACCGATGGGAAGCGAGACTTCTTTGTAGCGCTGATTTGCCTTTCCAGGTTGCTTGGTTGGCCAAAAAGGGCGTATGCGTTTTTGCCTGAATATATTCAGGAAAAAACGCATACGCCCTTTTTGGCCAAGGGCATCATGGTCGAGGTTTTGCCGCTTTTCCTGTGCTTTAAAGGCGATTCGAATCTACCTCCTGAAATCTGTTTCCTGTAATTCTGCCTTGCTTTCAAATCCTCTTCGTTGCCTTCCCTCAATATATTTGTGGACGAGAGTTATCATTTCTAACTCTGCAGGTTTGTGAATTGCAGTGCCCCTGAGCTCCATTTTTCAACTCGCTTTCTTGGGAGCTGGCCGCAAAAGCGCAGGATTGCTTCAGGCCCTATTGTGGTTCCGGGCGGCAGGCTGAGCCTGTGGTTAATTCTTCTTCCTGATGGGAAAATAGAGTGACCTGTGCCTGTCCCCACACCTAGACCTAGTCTCTCATTGGTTCCCCCTCTTCCCGTTCATCCTCAGGACAAATTGCAACCTGTACGGAACAGGAGGTTAAAGGTGCTCATTCTCCAAGGAGGGAGATTGCTAGTAAAGCGGCTGGAATGGCGAACCCGAGCACAAGGAGATGAGAAATGAGGTGCGTTTTAGAAACCTTTCCCGATCACATGGTGTACCATCTTCTGGGTTTCTCATGCATGTTTTCGATGTAGGAAGATGCCCTTGAAGCTGGAGATTTGGGACCTATGGGATGGGTACCACGCAGTATTACTTTAAAGGGTCTGCGTTTGCTCACCCAACCTCACCAAACCTCTCAGCCCCAAGAGTGTCCACCCTTATGTCTCAATCAGCTGTGGGTCTAGATATGGTCAATCCAGGTGGCATCACAGCCCCTGAACGAATTTTGTAAGAATTTCTCTCTCTTTCACTGTCTTTGTTTCACGGGTTTTTAAAAGTAATTGATTTTTATAATGGGGTTTAGCTGCTTTTCACTGCTGTGTTTATGCTGCTTTACACCCACTTGACTCACTTACAGAGAGATATCAATACATAGCTTTGAAGATTCTTCCTAGTCAGATATATTCTTGGGCGGTGAATAGGAGGTTTTTGCGTCCAGTTCACTGAGCAAGGAGTAGGTCTTGTCTATTACATATTGGGTTTATGGAACGCTATCTGAGCTAATTTGAAACCCTTGTTTTATGCGTCACCCCACCTCACCGTTCCCGTTAAGCAACCATAGTGTGTTTTCTAAACGTGGGACTCTGTTCTGTTTTGTAATTCAGTTCAAGTGTAGCGGTTTTTACATTCCCTCTATAAGTGATATCTTACGATAAGTGTCTTTCTGTGTGACTTATTTCACTTAGACTCGTCGTACCTAAATCCACTCATCATGCTGCTACTAGCCTTATGACGTTGATTTCATGCCTCAGTGATATTCCATTGTACATAAGGAGCACAACTTCTTTATCCATTTTTCTCTTTCCTGGGATATTGAAGGTGTAATGAAGTGGAGGTTCTTGTCAACAGAGCAGCCCTAAACTTTGGGGTGCCTGTGTCTCGCTGATTTTTAGTTTTCCCAATTTATACACCCATGAGTGGAAGTGCCCTATGCTCTCTAAGCTGAGTTTTTAGATGTTTCAGGACACACCGTACACTTCTCCAGAGTGGCTGTTGGCAATTTACATCCCGCCCATCAGCGTAGCAAGGCTCCCGTTTCTCCATGGACTGTCCTGCATTTCTGGTTTTGACACTTTATTCAGCATGGCCCTTTTGACCGATGGGAAGCGAGACTTCTTTGTAGCGCTGATTTGCCTTTCCAGGTTGCTTGATTGGCCAAAAAGGGCGTATGCGTTTTTTCCTGAATATATTCAGGAAAAAACGCATACGCCCTTTTTGGCCAAGGGCATCATGGTCGAGGTTTTGCCGCTTTTCCTGTGCTTTAAAGGCGATTCGAATCTACCTCCTGAAATCTGTTTCCTGTAATTCTGCCTTGCTTTCAAATCCTCTTCGTTGCCTTCCCTCAATATATTTGTGGACGAGAGTTATCATTTATAACTCTGCAGGTTTGTGAATTGCAGTGCCCCTGAGCTCCATTTTTCAACTCGCTTTCTTGGGAGCTGGCCGCAAAAGCGCAGGATTGCTTCAGGCCCTATTGTGGTTCTGGGCGGCAGGCTGAGCCTGTGGTTAATTCTTCTTCCTGATGGGAAAATAGAGTGACCTGTGCCTGTCCCCACACCTAGACCTAGTCTCTCATTGGTTCCCCCTCTTCCCGTTCATCCTCAGAACAAATTGCAACCTGTACGGAACAGGAGGTTAAAGGTGCTCATTCTCCAAGGAGGGAGATTGCTAGTAAAGTGGCTGGAATGGCGAACCCGAGCACAAGGAGATGAGAAATGAGGTGCGTTTTAGAAACCTTTCCCAATCACATGGTGTACCATCTTCTGGGTTTCTCATGCATGTTTTCGATGCAGGAAGATGCCCTTGAAGCTGGAGATTTGGGACCTATGGGATGGGTACCACGCAGTATTACTTTAAAGGGTCTGCGTTTGCTCACCCAACCTCACCAAACCTCTCAGCCCCAAGAGTGTCCACCCTTATGTCTCAATCAGCTGTGGGTCTAGATATGGTCAATCCAGGTGGCATCACAGCCCCTGAACGAATTTTGTAAGAATTTCTCTCTCTTTCACTGTCTTTGTTTCACGGGTTTTTAAAAGTAATTGATTTTTATAATGGGGTTTAGCTGCTTTTCACTGCTGTGTTTATGCTGCTTTACACCCACTTGTCTCACTTACAGAGAGATATCAATACATAGCTTTGAAGATTCTTCCTAGTCAGATATATTCTTGGGCGGTGAATAGGAGGTTTTTGCGTCCAGTTCACTGAGCAAGGAGTAGGTCTTGTCTATTACATATTGGGTTTATGGAACGCTATCTGAGCTAATTTGAAACCCTTGTTTTATGCGTCACCCCACCTCACCGTTCCCGTTAAGCAGCCATAGTGTGTTTTCTAAACGTGGGACTCTGTTCTGTTTTGTAATTCAGTTCAAGTGTAGCGGTTTTTACATTCCCTCTATAAGTGATATCTTACGATAAGTGTCTTTCTGTGTGACTTATTTCACTTAGAATCGTCGTACCTAAATCCACTCATCATGCTGCTACTAGCCTTATGATGTTGATTTCATGCCTGAGTGATATTCCATTGTACATAAGGAGCACAACTTCTTTATCCATTTTTCTCTTTCCTGGGATATTGAAGGTGTAATGAAGTGGAGGTTCTTGTCAACAGAGCAGCCCTAAACTTTGGGGTGCCTGTGTCTTGCTGATTTTTAGTTTTCCCAATTTATACGCCCATGAGTGGAAGTGCCCTATGCTCTCTAAGCTGAGTTTTTTAGATGTTTCAGGACACACCGTACACTTCTCCAGAGTGGCTGTTGGCAATTTACATCCCGCCCATCAGCGTAGCAAGGCTCCCGTTTCTCCATGGCCTGTCCTGCATTTCTGGTTTTGACACTTTATTCAGCATGGCCCTTTTGACCGATGGGAAGCGAGACTTCTTTGTAGCGCTGATTTGCCTTTCCAGGTTGCTTGGTTGGCCAAAAAGGGCGTATGCGTTTTTTCCTGAATATATTCAGGAAAAAACGCATACGCCCTTTTTGGCCAAGGGCATCATGGTCGAGGTTTTGCCGCTTTTCCTGTGCTTTAAAGGCGATTCGAATCTACCTCCTGAAATCTGTTTCCTGTAATTCTGCCTTGCTTTCAAATCCTCTTCGTTGCCTTCCCTCAATATATTTGTGGACGAGAGTTATCATTTCTAACTCTGCAGGTTTGTGAATTGCAGTGCCCCTGAGCTCCATTTTTCAACTCGCTTTCTTGGGAGCTGGCCGCAAAAGCGCAGGATTGCTTCAGGCCCTATTGTGGTTCTGGGCGGCAGGCTGAGCCTGTGGTTAATTCTTCTTCCTGATGGGAAAATAGAGTGACCTGTGCCTGTCCCCACACCTAGACCTAGTCTCTCATTGGTTCCCCCTCTTCCCGTTCATCCTCAGGACAAATTGCAACCTGTACGGAACAGGAGGTTAAAGGTGCTCATTCTCCAAGGAGGGAGATTGCTAGTAAAGCGGCTGGAATGGCGAACCCGAGCACAAGGAGATGAGAAATGAGGTGCGTTTTAGAAACCTTTCCCGATCACATGGTGTACCATCTTCTGGGTTTCTCATGCATGTTTTCGATGTAGGAAGATGCCCTTGAAGCTGGAGATTTGGGACCTATGGGATGGGTACCACGCAGTATTACTTTAAAGGGTCTGCGTTTGCTCACCCAACCTCACCAAACCTCTCAGCCCCAAGAGTGTCCACCCTTATGTCTCAATCAGCTGTGGGTCTAGATATGGTCAATCCAGGTGGCATCACAGCCCCTGAACGAATTTTGTAAGAATTTCTCTCTCTTTCACTGTCTTTGTTTCACGGGTTTTTAAAAGTAATTGATTTTTATAATGGGGTTTAGCTGCTTTTCACTGCTGTGTTTATGCTGCTTTACACCCACTTGACTCACTTACAGAGAGATATCAATACATAGCTTTGAAGATTCTTCCTAGTCAGATATATTCTTGGGCGGTGAATAGGAGGTTTTTGCGTCCAGTTCACTGAGCAAGGAGTAGGTCTTGTCTATTACATATTGGGTTTATGGAACGCTATCTGAGCTAATTTGAAACCCTTGTTTTATGCGTCACCCCACCTCACCGTTCCCGTTAAGCAGCCATAGTGTGTTTTCTAAACGTGGGACTCTGTTCTGTTTTGTAATTCAGTCCAAGTGTAGCGGTTTTTACATTCCCTCTATAAGTGATATCTTACGATAAGTGTCTTTCTGTGTGACTTATTTCACTTAGAATCGTCGTACCTAAATCCACTCATCATGCTGCTACTAGCCTTATGACGTTGATTTCATGCCTCAGTGATATTCCATTGTACATAAGGACCACAACTTCTTTATCCATTTTTCTCTTTCCTGGGATATTTAAGGTGTAATGAAGTGGAGGTTCTTGTCAACAGAGCAGCCCTAAACTTTGGGGTGCCTGTGTCTCGCTGATTTTTAGTTTTCCCAATTTATACACCCATGAGTGGAAGTGCCCTATGCTCTCTAAGCTGAGTTTTTTAGATGTTTCAGGACACACCGTACACTTCTCCAGAGTGGCTGTTGGCAATTTACATCCCGCCCATCAGCGTAGCAAGGCTCCCGTTTCTCCATGGCCTGTCCTGCATTTCTGGTTTTGACACTTTATTCAGCATGGCCCTTTTGACCAATGGGAAGCGAGACTTCTTTGTAGCGCTGATTTGCCTTTCCAGGTTGCTTGGTTGGCCAAAAAGGGCGTATGCGTTTTTTCCTGAATATATTCAGGAAAAAACGCATACGCCCTTTTTGGCCAAGGGCATCATGGTCGAGGTTTTGCCGCTTTTCCTGTGCTTTAAAGGCGATTCGAATCTACCTCCTGAAATCTGTTTCCTGTAATTCTGCCTTGCTTTCAAATCCTCTTCGTTGCCTTCCCTCAATATATTTGTGGACGAGAGTTATCATTTATAACTCTGCAGGTTTGTGAATTGCAGTGCCCCTGAGCTCCATTTTTCAACTCGCTTTCTTGGGAGCTGGCCACAAAAGCGCAGGATTGCTTCAGGCCCTATTGTGGTTCTGGGCGGCAGGCTGAGCCTGTGGTTAATTCTTCTTCCTGATGGGAAAATAGAGTGACCTGTGCCTGTCCCCACACCTAGACCTAGTCTCTCATTGGTTCCCCCTTTTCCCGTTCATCCTCAGGACAAATTGCAACCTGTACGGAACAGGAGGTTAAAGGTGCTCATTCTCCAAGGAGGGAGATTGCTAGTAAAGCGGCTGGAATGGCGAACCCGAGCACAAGGAGATGAGAAATGAGGTGCGTTTTAGAAACCTTTCCCGATCACATGGTGTACCATCTTCTGGGTTTCTCATGCATGTTTTCGATGTAGGAAGATGCCCTTGAAGCTGGAGATTTGGGACCTATGGGATGGGTACCACGCAGTATTACTTTAAAGGGTCTGCGTTTGCTCACCCAACCTCACCAAACCTCTCAGCCCCAAGAGTGTCCACCCTTATGTCTCAATCAGCTGTGGGTCTAGATATGGTCAATCCAGGTGGCATCACAGCCCCTGAACGAATTTTGTAAGAATTTCTCTCTCTTTCACTGTCTTTGTTTCACGGGTTTTTAAAAGTAATTGATTTTTATAATGGGGTTTAGCTGCTTTTCACTGCTGTGTTTATGCTGCTTTACACCCACTTGACTCCCTTACAGAGAGATATCAATACATAGCTTTGAAGATTCTTCCTAGTCAGATATATTCTTGGGCGGTGAATAGGAGGTTTTTGCGTCCAGTTCACTGAGCAAGGAGTAGGTCTTGTCTATTACATATTGGGTTTATGGAACGCTATCTGAGCTAATTTGAAACCCTTGTTTTATGCGTCACCCCACCTCACCGTTCCCGTTAAGCAACCATAGTGTGTTTTCTAAACGTGGGACTCTGTTCTGTTTTGTAATTTAGTTCAAGTGTAGCGGTTTTTACATTCCCTCTATAAGTGATATCTTACGATAAGTGTCTTTCTGTGTGACTTATTTCACTTAGACTCGTCGTACCTAAATCCACTCATCATGCTGCTACTAGCCTTATGACGTTGATTTCATGCCTCAGTGATATTCCATTGTACATAAGGAGCACAACTTCTTTATCCATTTTTCTCTTTCCTGGGATATTGAAGGTGTAATGAAGTGGAGGTTCTTGTCAACAGAGCAGCCCTAAACTTTGGGGTGCCTGTGTCTCGCTGATTTTTAGTTTTCCCAATTTATACACCCATGAGTGGAAGTGCCCTATGCTCTCTAAGCTGAGTTTTTAGATGTTTCAGGACACACCGTACACTTCTCCAGAGTGGCTGTTGGCAATTTACATCCCGCCCATCAGCGTAGCAAGGCTCCCGTTTCTCCATGGACTGTCCTGCATTTCTGGTTTTGACACTTTATTCAGCATGGCCCTTTTGACCGATGGGAAGCGAGACTTCTTTGTAGCGCTGATTTGCCTTTCCAGGTTGCTTGATTGGCCAAAAAGGGCGTATGCGTTTTTTCCTGAATATATTCAGGAAAAAACGCATACGCCCTTTTTGGCCAAGGGCATCATGGTCGAGGTTTTGCCGCTTTTCCTGTGCTTTAAAGGCGATTCGAATCTACCTCCTGAAATCTGTTTCCTGTAATTCTGCCTTGCTTTCAAATCCTCTTCGTTGCCTTCCCTCAATATATTTGTGGACGAGAGTTATCATTTCTAACTTTGCAGGTTTGTGAATTGCAGTGCCCCTGAGCTCCATTTTTCAACTCGCTTTCTTGGGAGCTGGCCGCAAAAGCGCAGGATTGCTTCAGGCCCTATTGTGGTTCTGGGCGGCAGGCTGAGCCTGTGGTTAATTCTTCTTCCTGATGGGAAAATAGAGTGACCTGTGCCTGTCCCCACACCTAGACCTAGTCTCTCATTGGTTCCCCCTCTTCCCGTTCATCCTCAGGACAAATTGCAACCTGTACGGAACAGGAGGTTAAAGGTGCTCATTCTCCAAGGAGGGAGATTGCTAGTAAAGCGGCTGGAATGGCGAACCCGAGCACAAGGAGATGAGAAATGAGGTGCGTTTTAGAAACCTTTCCCAATTACATGGTGTACCATCTTCTGGGTTTCTCATGCATGTTTTCGATGCAGGAAGATGCCCTTGAAGCTGGAGATTTGGGACCTATGGGATAGGTACCACGCAGTATTACTTTAAAGGGTCTGCGTTTGCTCACCCAACCTCACCAAACCTCTCAGCCCCAAGAGTGTCCACCCTTATGTCTCAATCAGCTGTGGGTCTAGATATGGTCAATCCAGGTGGCATCACAGCCCCTGAACGAATTTTGTAAGAATTTCTCTCTCTTTCACTGTCTTTGTTTCACGGGTTTTTAAAAGTAATTGATTTTTATAATGGGGTTTAGCTGCTTTTCACTGCTGTGTTTATGCTGCTTTACACCCACTTGACTCCCTTACAGAGAGATATCAATACATAGCTTTGAAGATTCTTCCTAGTCAGATATATTCTTGGGCGGTGAATAGGGGGTTTTTGCGTCCAGTTCACTGAGCAAGGAGTAGGTCTTGTCTATTACATATTGGGTTTATGGAACGCTATCTGAGCTAATTTGAAACCCTTGTTTTATGCGTCACCCCACCTCACCGTTCCCGTTAAGCAGCCATAGTGTGTTTTCTAAACGTGGGACTCTGTTCTGTTTTGTAATTCAGTTCAAGTGTAGCGGTTTTTACATTCCCTCTATAAGTGATATCTTATGATAAGTGCCTTTTTCTGTGTGACTTATTTCACTTAGAATCCTCGTACCTAAATCTTCTCATCATGCTGCTACTAGCCTTATGATGTTGATTTCATGCCTGAGTGATATTCCATTGTACATAAGGAGCACAACTTCTTTATCCATTTTTCTCTTTCCTGGGATATTTAAGGTGTAATGAAGTGGAGGTTCTTGTCAACAGAGCAGCCCTAAACTTTAGGGTGCCTGTGTCTTGCTGATTTTTAGTTTTCCCAATTTATACGCCCATGAGTGGAAGTGCCCTATGCTCTCTAAGCTGAGTTTTTTAGATGTTTCAGGACACACCGTACACTTCTCCAGAGTGGCTGTTGGCAATTTACATCCCGCCCATCAGCGTAGCAAGGCTCCTGTTTCTCCATGGCCTGTCCTGCATTTCTGGTTTTGACACTTTATTCAGCATGGCCCTTTTGACCGATGGGAAGCGAGACTTCTTTGTAGCGCTGATTTGCCTTTCCAGGTTGCTTGGTTGGCCAAAAAGGGCGTATGCGTTTTTTCCTGAATATATTCAGGAATAAACGCATACGCCCTTTTTGGCCAAGGGCATCATGGTCGAGGTTTTGCCGCTTTTCCTGTGCTTTAAAGGCGATTCGCATCTACCTCCTGAAATCTGTTTCCTGCAATTCTGCCTTGCTTTCAAATCCTCTTCGTTGCCTTCCCTCAATATATTTGTGGACGAGAGTTATCATTTCTAACTCTGCAGGTTTGTGAATTGCAGTGCCCCTGAGCTCCATTTTTCAACTCGCTTTCTTGGGAGCTGGCCGCAAAAGCGCAGGATTGCTTCAGGCCCTATTGTGGTTCCGGGCGGCAGGCTGAGCCTGTGGTTAATTCTTCTTCCTGATGGGAAAATAGAGTGACCTGTGCCTGTCCCCACACCTAGACCTAGTCTCTCATTGTTTCCCCCTCTTCCCGTTCATCCTCAGGACAAATTTGCAAACTGTACGGAACAGGAGGTTAAAGGTGCTCATTCTCCAAGGAGGGAGATTGCTAGTAAAGCGGCTGTAATGGCCAACCCGAGCACAAGGAGATGAGAAATGAGGGGCTTTTTAGAAACCTTTCCCGATCACACGGTGTACCATCTTCTGGGTTTCTCATGCATGTTTTCGATGCAGGAAGATGCCCTTGAAGCTGGAGATTTGGGACCTATGGGATGGGTACCACGCAGTATTACTTTAAAGGGTCTGCGTTTGCTCACCCAACCTCACCAAACCTCTCAGCCCCAAGAGTGTCCACCCTTATGTCTCAATCAGCTGTGGGTCTAGATATGGTCAATCCAGGTGGCATCACAGCCCCTGAACGAATTTTGTAAGAATTTCTCTCTCTTTCACTGTCTTTGTTTCACGGGTTTTTAAAAGTAATTGATTTTTATAATGGGGTTTAGCTGCTTTTCACTGCTGTGTTTATGCTGCTTTACACCCACTTGACTCCCTTACAGAGAGATATCAATACATAGCTTTGAAGATTCTTCCTAGTCAGATATATTCTTGGGCGGTGAATAGGGGGTTTTTGCGTCCAGTTCACTGAGCAAGGAGTAGGTCTTGTCTATTACATATTGGGTTTATGGAACGCTATCTGAGCTAATTTGAAACCCTTGTTTTATGCGTCACCCCACCTCACCGTTCCCGTTAAGCAGCCATAGTGTGTTTTCTAAACATGGGACTCTGTTCTGTTTTGTAATTCAGTTCAAGTGTAGCGGTTTTTACATTCCCTCTATAAGTGATATCTTACGATAAGTGTCTTTCTGTGTGACTTATTTCACTTAGAATCGTCGTACCTAAATCCACTCATCATGCTGCTACTAGCCTTATGACGTTGATTTCATGCCTCAGTGATATTCCATTGTACATAAGGACCACAACTTCTTTATCCATTTTTCTCTTTCCTGGGATATTTAAGGTGTAATGAAGTGGAGGTTCTTGTCAACAGAGCAGCCCTAAACTTTGGGGTGCCTGTGTCTCGCTGATTTTTAGTTTTCCCAATTTATACACCCATGAGTGGAAGTGCCCTATGCTCTCTAAGCTGAGTTTTTTAGATGTTTCAGGACACACCGTACACTTCTCCAGAGTGGCTGTTGGCAATTTACATCCCGCCCATCAGCGTAGCAAGGCTCCCGTTTCTCCATGGCCTGTCCTGCATTTCTGGTTTTGACACTTTATTCAGCATGGCCCTTTTGACCGATGGGAAGCGAGACTTCTTTGTAGCGCTGATTTGCCTTTCCAGGTTGCTTGGTTGGCCAAAAAGGGCGTGTGCGTTTTTTCCTGAATATATTCAGGAAAAAACGCATACGCCCTTTTTGGCCAAGGGCATCATGGTCGAGGTTTTGCCGCTTTTCCTGTGCTTTAAAGGCGATTCGAATCTACCTCCTGAAATCTGTTTCCTGCAATTCTGCCTTGCTTTCAAATCCTCTTCGTTGCCTTCCCTCAATATATTTGTGGACGAGAGTTATCATTTCTAACTCTGCAGGTTTGTGAATTGCAGTGCCCCTGAGCTCCATTTTTCAACTCGCTTTCTTGGGAGCTGGCCCCAAAAGCGCAGGATTGCTTCAGGCCCTATTGTGGTTCCGGGCGGCAGGCTGAGCCTGTGGTTAATTCTTCTTCCTGATGGGAAAATAGAGTGACCTGTGCCTGTCCCCACACCTAGACCTAGTCTCTCATTGGTTCCCCCTCTTCCCGTTCATCCTCAGGACAAATTTGCAACCTGTACGGAACAGGAGGTTAAAGGTGCTCATTCTCCAAGGAGGGAGATTGCTAGTAAAGCGGCTGTAATGGCGAGCCCGAGCACAAGGAGATGAGAAATGAGGTGCGTTTTAGAAACCTTTCCCGATCACACGGTGTACCATCTTCTGGGTTTCTCATGCATGTTTTCGATGTAGGAAGATGCCCTTGAACCTGGAGATTTTGGACCCATGGGATGGGTACCACGCAGTATTACTTTAAAGGGTCTGCGTTTGCTCACCCAACCTCACCAAACCTCTCAGCCCGAAGAGTGTCCACCCTTATGTCTCAATCAGCTGTGGGTCTAGAGATGGTCAATAAAGGTGGCATCCCAGCCCCTGAACGAATTCTGTATGAATTTCTCTCTCTTTCACTGTCTTTCTTTCACGGGTTTTTAAAAGTAATTGATTTTTATAATGGGGTTTAGCTGCTTTTCACTGCTGTGTTTATGCCGCTTTACACCCACTTGACTCACTTACAGAGAGATATCAATACATTGGTTTTAAGAGTCTTACTAGTCAGATATATTCTTGGGCGGTGAACAGGGGGTGTTGAATCCAGTTCACTGAGCAAGGAGTAGGTCTTGTCTGTTACATATTGGGTTTATGGAACAGTATCTGAGCTAATTTGAAACCCTTGTTTTCTGCATCACCCCACCTCACCTTTCCCGTTAAGCAGCCATAGTGTGTTTTCTAAACGTGTGACGCTGTTTAGTTTTGTAATTCATTTCAAGTGTAGCGGTTTTTACATTCCCTCTATAAGTGATATCTTATGATAAGTGCCTTTTTCTGTGTGACTTATTTCACTTAGAATCCTCGTACCTAAATCTTCTCATCATGCTGCTACTAGCCTTATGATGTTGATTTCATGCCTGAGTGATATTCCATTGTACATAAGGAGCACAACTTCTTTATCCATTTTTCTCTTTCCTGGGATATTTAAGGTGTAATGAAGTGGAGGTTCTTGTCAACAGAGCAGCCCTAAACTTTAGGGTGCCTGTGTCTTGCTGATTTTTAGTTTTCCCAATTTATACGCCCATGAGTGGAAGTTCCCTATGCTCTCTAAGCTGAGTTTTTTAGAGGTTTCAGGACACACCGTACACTTCTCCAGAGTGGCTGTTGGCACTTTACATCCCGCCCATCAGCGTAGCAAGGCTCCCGTTTCTCCATGGCCTCTCCTGCATTTCTGGTTTTGACACTTTATTCAGCATGGCCCTTTTGACCGATGGGAAGCGAGACTTCTTTGCAGCGCTGATTTGCCTTTCCAGGTTGCTTGGTTGGCCAAAAAGGGCGTATGCGTTTTTTCCTGAATATATTCAGGAAAAAACGCATACGCCCTTTTTGGCCAAGGGCATCATGGTCGAGGTTTTGCCGCTTTTCCTGTGCTTTAAAGGCGATTCGAATCTACCTCCTGAAATCTGTTTCCTGTAATTCTGCCTTGCTTTCAAATCCTCTTCGTTGCCTTCCCTCAATATATTTGTGGACGAGAGTTATCATTTCTAACTCTGCAGGTTTGTGAATTGCAGTGCCCCTGAGCTCCATTTTTCAACTCGCTTTCTTGGGAGCTGGCCGCAAAAGCGCAGGATTGCTTCAGGCCCTATTGTGGTTCTGGGCGGCAAGCTGAGCCTGTGGTTAATTCTTCTTCCTGATGGGAAAATAGAGTGACCTGTGCCTGTCCCCACACCTAGACCTAGTCTCTCATTGGTTCCCCCTCTTCCCGTTCATCCTCAGGACAAATTGCAACCTGTACGGAACAGGAGGTTAAAGGTGCTCATTCTCCAAGGAGGGAGATTGCTAGTAAAGCGGCTGGAATGGCGAACCCGAGCACAAGGAGATGAGAAATGAGGTGCGTTTTAGAAACCTTTCCCGATCACACGGTGTACCATCTTCTGGGTTTCTCATGCATGTTTTCGATGTAGGAAGATGCCCTTGAAGGTGGAGATTTGGGACCTATGGGATGGGTACCACGCAGTATTACTTTAAAGGGTCTGCGTTTGCTCACCCAACCTCACCAAACCTCTCAGCCCCAAGAGTGTCCACCCTTATGTCTCAATCAGCTGTGGGTCTAGATATGGTCAATCCAGGTGGCATCACAGCCCCTGAACGAATTTTGTAAGAATTTCTCTCTCTTTCACTTTCTTTCTTTCACGGGTTTTTAAAAGTAATTGATTTTTATAATGGGGTTTAGCTGCTTTTCACTGCTGTGTTTATGCTGCTTTACACCCACTTGACTCACTTACAGAGAGATATCAATACATAGCTTTGAAGATTCTTCCTAGTCAGATATATTCTTGGGCGGTGAATAGGAGGTTTTTGCGTCCAGTTCACTGAGCAAGGAGTAGGTCTTGTCTATTACATATTGGGTTTATGGAACGCTATCTGAGCTAATTTGAAACCCTTGTTTTATGCGTCACCCCACCTCACCGTTCCCGTTAAGCAGCCATAGTGTGTTTTCTAAACGTGGGACTCTGTTCTGTTTTGTAATTCAGTTCAAGTGTAGCGGTTTTTACATTCCCTCTATAAGTGATATCTTACGATAAGTGTCTTTCTGTGTGACTTATTTCACTTAGAATCGTCGTACCTAAATCCACTCATCATGCTGCTACTAGCCTTATGACGTTGATTTCATGCCTCAGTGATATTCCATTGTACATAAGGACCACAACTTCTTTATCCATTTTTCTCTTTCCTGGGATATTTAAGGTGTAATGAAGTGGAGGTTCTTGTCAACAGAGCAGCCCTAAACTTTGGGGTGCCTGTGTCTCGCTGATTTTTAGTTTTCCCAATTTATACACCCATGAGTGGAAGTGCCCTATGCTCTCTAAGCTGAGTTTTTTAGATGTTTCAGGACACACCGTACACTTCTCCAGAGTGGCTGTTGGCAATTTACATCCCGCCCATCAGCGTAGCAAGGCTCCTGTTTCTCCATGGCCTGTCCTGCATTTCTGGTTTTGACACTTTATTCAGCATGGCCCTTTTGACCGATGGGAAGCGAGACTTCTTTGTAGCGCTGATTTGCCTTTCCAGGTTGCTTGGTTGGCCAAAAAGGGCGTATGCGTTTTTTCCTGAATATATTCAGGAAAAAACGCATACGCCCTTTTTGGCCAAGGGCATCATGGTCGAGGTTTTGCCGCTTTTCCTGTGCTTTAAAGGCGATTTAAATCTACCTCCTGAATTCTGTTTCCTGTAATTCTGCCTTGCTTTCAAATCCTCTGCGTTGCCTTCCCTCAATATATTTGTGGACGAGAGTTCACATTTATAACTCTGCAGGTTTGTGAATTGCAGTGCCCCTGAGCTCCATTTTTCAACTCGCTTTCTTGGGAGCTGGCCCCAAAAGCACAGGATTGCTTCAGGCCCTATTGTGGTTCCGGGTGGCAGGCTGAGCCTGTGGTTAATTCTTCTTCCTGATGGGAAAATAGAGTGACCTGTGCCTGTCCCCACACCTAGACCTAGTCTCTCATTGGTTCCCCCTCTTCCCGTTCATCCTCAGGACAAATTGCAACCTGTACGGAACAGGAGGTTAAAGGTGCTCATTCTCCAAGGAGGGAGATTGCTAGTAAAGCGGCTGGAATGGCGAACCCGAGCACAAGGAGATGAGAAATGAGGTGCGTTTTAGAAACCTTTCCCGATCACATGGTGTACCATCTTCTGGGTTTCTCATGCATGTTTTCGATGTAGGAAGATGCCCTTGAAGCTGGAGATTTGGGACCTATGGGATGGGTACCACGCAGTATTACTTTAAAGGGTCTGCGTTTGCTCACCCAACCTCACCAAACCTCTCAGCCCCAAGAGTGTCCACCCTTATGTCTCAATCAGCTGTGGGTCTAGATATGGTCAATCCAGGTGGCATCACAGCCCCTGAACGAATTTTTTAAGAATTTCTCTCTCTTTCACTGTCTTTGTTTCACGGGTTTTTAAAAGTAATTGATTTTTATAATGGGGTTTAGCTGCTTTTCACTGCTGTGTTTATGCTGCTTTACACCCACTTGACTCCCTTACAGAGAGATATCAATACATAGCTTTGAAGATTCTTCCTAGTCAGATATATTCTTGGGCGGTGAATAGGAGGTTTTTGCGTCCAGTTCACTGAGCAAGGAGTAGGTCTTGTCTATTACTTATTGGGTTTATGGAACGCTATCTGAGCTAATTTGAAACCCTTGTTTTATGCGTCACCCCACCTCACCGTTCCCGTTAAGCAGCCATAGTGTGTTTTCTAAACGTGGGACTCTGTTCTGTTTTGTAATTCAGTTCAAGTGTAGCGGTTTTTACATTCCCTCTATAAGTGATATCTTACGATAAGTGTCTTTCTGTGTGACTTATTTCACTTAGAATCGTCGTACCTAAATCCACTCATCATGCTGCTACTAGCCTTATGACGTTGATTTCATGCCTCAGTGATATTCCATTGTACATAAGGACCACAACTTCTTTATCCATTTTTCTCTTTCCTGGGATATTTAAGGTGTAATGAAGTGGAGGTTCTTGTCAACAGAGCAGCCCTAAACTTTGGGGTGCCTGTGTCTCGCTGATTTTTAGTTTTCCCAATTTATACACCCATGAGTGGAAGTGCCCTATGCTCTCTAAGCTGAGTTTTTTAGATGTTTCAGGACACACCGTACACTTCTCCAGAGTGGCTGTTGGCAATTTACATCCCGCCCATCAGCGTAGCAAGGCTCCCGTTTCTCCATGGCCTGTCCTGCATTTCTGGTTTTGACACTTTATTCAGCATGGCCCTTTTGACCGATGGGAAGCGAGACTTCTTTGTAGCGCTGATTTGCCTTTCCAGGTTGCTTGGTTGGCCAAAAAGGGCGTATGCGTTTTTGCCTGAATATATTCAGGAAAAAACGCATACGCCCTTTTTGGCCAAGGGCATCATGGTCGAGGTTTTGCCGCTTTTCCTGTGCTTTAAAGGCGATTCGAATCTACCTCCTGAAATCTGTTTCCTGTAATTCTGCCTTGCTTTCAAATCCTCTTCGTTGCCTTCCCTCAATATATTTGTGGACGAGAGTTATCATTTCTAACTCTGCAGGTTTGTGAATTGCAGTGCCCCTGAGCTCCATTTTTCAACTCGCTTTCTTGGGAGCTGGCCGCAAAAGCGCAGGATTGCTTCAGGCCCTATTGTGGTTCCGGGCGGCAGGCTGAGCCTGTGGTTAATTCTTCTTCCTGATGGGAAAATAGAGTGACCTGTGCCTGTCCCCACACCTAGACCTAGTCTCTCATTGGTTCCCCCTCTTCCCGTTCATCCTCAGGACAAATTTGCAACCTGTACGGAACAGGAGGTTAAAGGTGCTCATTCTCCAAGGAGGGAGATTGCTAGTAAAGCGGTTGTAATGGCGAGCCCGAGCACAAGGAGATGAGAAATGAGGTCCGTTTTAGAAACCTTTCCCGATCACGCGGTGTACCATCTTCTGGGTTTCTCATGCATGTTGTCGATGTAGGAAGATGCCCTTGAACCTGGAGATTTTGGTCCAATGGGATGGGTACCACGCAGTATTACTTTAAAGGGTCTGCGTTTGCTCACCCAACCTCACCAAACCTCTCAGCCCCAAGAGTGTCCACCCTTATGTCTCAATCAGCTGTGGGTCTAGAGATGGTCAATAAAGGTGGCATCCCAGCCCCTGAACGAATTCTGTATGAATTTCTCTCTCTTTCACTGTCTTTGTTTCACGGGTTTTTAAAAGTAATTGATTTTTATAATGGGGTTTAGCTGCTTTTCACTGCTGTGTTTATGCCGCTTTACACCCACTTGACTCACTTACAGAGAGATATCAATACATTGGTTTTAAGAGTCTTACTAGTCAGATATATTCTTGGGCGGTGAACAGGGGGTGTTGAATCCAGTTCACTGAGCAAGGAGTAGGTCTTGCCTATTACATATTGGGTTTATGGAACAGTATCTGAGCTAATTTGAAACACTTGTTTTATGCGTCACCCCACCTCACCGTTCCCGTTAAGCAGCCATATTGTGTTTTATAAACGTGTGACGCTGTTCTGTTTTGTAATTCAGTTAAAGTGTAGCGGTTTTTACATTCCCTCTATAAGTGATATCTTACGATAAGTGTCTTTCTGTGTGACTTATTTCACTTAGAATCTTCGTACCTAAATCCACTCATCATGCTGCTAATAACCTTATGATGTTGATTACATGCCTGAGTGATATTCCATTGTACATAAGGACCACAACTTCTTTATCCATTTTTCTCTTTCCTGGGATATTGAAGGTGTAATGAAGTGGAGGTTCTTGTCAACAGAGCAGCCCTAAACTTTGGGGTGCCTGTGTCTTGCTGATTTTTAGTTTTCCCAATTTATACGCCCATGAGTGGAAGTGCCCTATGCTCTCTAAGCTGAGTTTTTTAGATGTTTCAGGACACAACGTACACTTCTCCAGAGTGGCTGTTGGCACTTTACATCCCGCCCATCAGCGTAGCAAGGCTCCCGTTTCTCCATGGCCTGTCCTGCATTTCTGGTTTTGACACTTTATTCAGCATGGCCCTTTTGACCGATGGGAAGCGAGACTTCTTTGTAGCGCTGATTTGCCTTTCCAGGTTGCTTGGTTGGCCAAAAAGGGCGTGTGCGTTTTTTCCTGAATATATTCAGGAAAAAACGCATACGCCCTTTTTCGCCAAGGGCATCATGGTCGAGGTTTTGCCGCTTTTCCTGTGCTTTAAAGGCGATTCGAATCTACCTCCTGAAATCTGTTTCCTGCAATTCTGCCTTGCTTTCAAATCCTCTTCGTTGCCTCCCCTCAATATATTTGTGGACGAGAGTTATCATTTATAACTCTGCAGGTTTGTGAATTGCAGTGCCCCTGAGCTCCATTTTTCAACTCGCTTTCTTGGGAGCTGGCCGCAAAAGCGCAGGATTGCTTCAGGCCCTATTGTGGTTCCGGGCGGCAGGCTGAGCCTGTGGTTAATTCTTCTTCCTGATGGGAAAATAGAGTGACCTGTGCCTGTCCCCACACCTAGACCTAGTCTCTCATTGGTTCCCCCTCTTCCCGTTCATCCTCAGGACAAATTTGCAACCTGTACGGAACAGGAGGTTAAAGGTGCTCATTCTCCAAGGAGGGAGATTGCTAGTAAAGCGGCTGTAATGGCGAGCCCGAGCACAAGGAGATGAGAAATGAGGTGCGTTTTAGAAACCTTTCCCGATCACACGGTGTACCATCTTCTGGGTTTCTCATGCATGTTTTCGATGTAGGAAGATGCCCTTGAACCTGGAGATTTTGGACCCATGGGATGGGTACCACGCAGTATTACTTTAAAGGGTCTGCGTTTGCTCACCCAACCTCACCAAACCTCTCAGCCCGAAGAGTGTCCACCCTTATGTCTCAATCAGCTGTGGGTCTAGAGATGGTCAATAAAGGTGGCATCCCAGCCCCTGAACGAATTCTGTATGAATTTCTCTCTCTTTCACTGTCTTTCTTTCACGGGTTTTTAAAAGTAATTGATTTTTATAATGGGGTTTAGCTGCTTTTCACTGCTGTGTTTATGCCGCTTTACACCCACTTGACTCACTTACAGAGAGATATCAATACATTGGTTTTAAGAGTCTTACTAGTCAGATATATTCTTGGGCGGTGAACAGGGGGTGTTGAATCCAGTTCACTGAGCAAGGAGTAGGTCTTGTCTGTTACATATTGGGTTTATGGAACAGTATCTGAGCTAATTTGAAACCCTTGTTTTCTGCATCACCCCACCTCACCTTTCCCGTTAAGCAGCCATAGTGTGTTTTCTAAACGTGTGACGCTGTTTAGTTTTGTAATTCAGTTCAAGTGTAGCGGTTTTTACATTCCCTCTATAAGTGATATCTTATGATAAGTGCCTTTTTCTGTGTGACTTATTTCACTTAGAATCCTCGTACCTAAATCTTCTCATCATGCTGCTACTAGCCTTATGATGTTGATTTCATGCCTGAGTGATATTCCATTGTACATAAGGAGCACAACTTCTTTATCCATTTTTCTCTTTCCTGGGATATTTAAGGTGTAATGAAGTGGAGGTTCTTGTCAACAGAGCAGCCCTAAACTTTAGGGTGCCTGTGTCTTGCTGATTTTTAGTTTTCCCAATTTATACGCCCATGAGTGGAAGTTCCCTATGCTCTCTAAGCTGAGTTTTTTAGAGGTTTCAGGACACACCGTACACTTCTCCAGAGTGGCTGTTGGCACTTTACATCCCGCCCATCAGCGTAGCAAGGCTCCCGTTTCTCCATGGCCTCTCCTGCATTTCTGGTTTTGACACTTTATTCAGCATGGCCCTTTTGACCGATGGGAAGCGAGACTTCTTTGCAGCGCTGATTTGCCTTTCCAGGTTGCTTGGTTGGCCAAAAAGGGCGTATGCGTTTTTTCCTGAATATATTCAGGAAAAAACGCATACGCCCTTTTTGGCCAAGGGCATCATGGTCGAGGTTTTGCCGCTTTTCCTGTGCTTTAAAGGCGATTCGAATCTACCTCCTGAAATCTGTTTCCTGTAATTCTGCCTTGCTTTCAAATCCTCTTCGTTGCCTTCCCTCAATATATTTGTGGACGAGAGTTATCATTTCTAACTCTGCAGGTTTGTGAATTGCAGTGCCCCTGAGCTCCATTTTTCAACTCGCTTTCTTGGGAGCTGGCCGCAAAAGCGCAGGATTGCTTCAGGCCCTATTGTGGTTCTGGGCGGCAAGCTGAGCCTGTGGTTAATTCTTCTTCCTGATGGGAAAATAGAGTGACCTGTGCCTGTCCCCACACCTAGACCTAGTCTCTCATTGGTTCCCCCTCTTCCCGTTCATCCTCAGGACAAATTGCAACCTGTACGGAACAGGAGGTTAAAGGTGCTCATTCTCCAAGGAGGGAGATTGCTAGTAAAGCGGCTGGAATGGCGAACCCGAGCACAAGGAGATGAGAAATGAGGTGCGTTTTAGAAACCTTTCCCGATCACACGGTGTACCATCTTCTGGGTTTCTCATGCATGTTTTCGATGTAGGAAGATGCCCTTGAAGGTGGAGATTTGGGACCTATGGGATGGGTACCACGCAGTATTACTTTAAAGGGTCTGCGTTTGCTCACCCAACCTCACCAAACCTCTCAGCCCCAAGAGTGTCCACCCTTATGTCTCAATCAGCTGTGGGTCTAGATATGGTCAATCCAGGTGGCATCACAGCCCCTGAACGAATTTTGTAAGAATTTCTCTCTCTTTCACTGTCTTTCTTTCACGGGTTTTTAAAAGTAATTGATTTTTATAATGGGGTTTAGCTGCTTTTCACTGCTGTGTTTATGCTGCTTTACACCCACTTGACTCACTTACAGAGAGATATCAATACATAGCTTTGAAGATTCTTCCTAGTCAGATATATTCTTGGGCGGTGAATAGGAGGTTTTTGCGTCCAGTTCACTGAGCAAGGAGTAGGTCTTGTCTATTACATATTGGGTTTATGGAACGCTATCTGAGCTAATTTGAAACCCTTGTTTTATGCGTCACCCCACCTCACCGTTCCCGTTAAGCAGCCATAGTGTGTTTTCTAAACGTGGGACTCTGTTCTGTTTTGTAATTCAGTTCAAGTGTAGCGGTTTTTACATTCCCTCTATAAGTGATATCTTACGATAAGTGTCTTTCTGTGTGACTTATTTCACTTAGAATCGTCGTACCTAAATCCACTCATCATGCTGCTACTAGCCTTATGACGTTGATTTCATGCCTCAGTGATATTCCATTGTACATAAGGACCACAACTTCTTTATCCATTTTTCTCTTTCCTGGGATATTTAAGGTGTAATGAAGTGGAGGTTCTTGTCAACAGAGCAGCCCTAAACTTTGGGGTGCCTGTGTCTCGCTGATTTTTAGTTTTCCCAATTTATACACCCATGAGTGGAAGTGCCCTATGCTCTCTAAGCTGAGTTTTTTAGATGTTTCAGGACACACCGTACACTTCTCCAGAGTGGCTGTTGGCAATTTACATCCCGCCCATCAGCGTAGCAAGGCTCCCGTTTCTCCATGGCCTGTCCTGCATTTCTGGTTTTGACACTTTATTCAGCATGGCCCTTTTGACCGATGGGAAGCGAGACTTCTTTGTAGCGCTGATTTGCCTTTCCAGGTTGCTTGGTTGGCCAAAAAGGGCGTATGCGTTTTTTCCTGAATATATTCAGGAAAAAACGCATACGCCCTTTTTGGCCAAGGGCATCATGGTCGAGGTTTTGCCGCTTTTCCTGTGCTTTAAAGGCGATTCGAATCTACCTCCTGAAATCTGTTTCCTGTAATTCTGCCTTGCTTTCAAATCCTCTTCGTTGCCTTCCCTCAATATATTTGTGGACGAGAATTATCATTTCAAACTCTGCAGGTTTGTGAATTGCAGTGCCCCTGAGCTCCATTTTTCAACTCGCTTTCTTGGGAGCTGGCCGCAAAAGCGCAGGATTGCTTCAGGCCCTATTGTGGTTCTGGGCGGCAGGCTGAGCCTGTGGTTAATTCTTCTTCCTGATGGGAAAATAGAGTGACCTGTGCCTGTCCCCACACCTAGACCTAGTCTCTCATTGGTTCCCCCTCTTCCCGTTCATCCTCAGGACAAATTGCAACCTGTACGGAACAGGAGGTTAAAGGTGCTCATTCTCCAAGGAGGGAGATTGCTAGTAAAGCGGCTGGAATGGCGAACCCTAGCACAAGGAGATGTGAAATGAGGTGCGTTTTAGAAACCTTTCCGGATCACATGGTGTACCATCTTCTGGGTTTCTCATGCATGTTTTCGATGTAGGAAGATGCCCTTGAAGCTGGAGATTTGGGACCTATGGGATGGGTACCACGCAGTATTACTTTAAAGGGTCTGCGTTTGCTCACCCAACCTCACCAAACCTCTCAGCCCCAAGAGTGTCCACCCTTATGTCTCAATCAGCTGTGGGTCTAGATATGGTCAATCCAGGTGGCATCACAGCCCCTGAACGAATTTTGTAAGAATTTCTCTCTCTTTCACTGTCTTTGTTTCACGGGTTTTTAAAAGTAATTGATTTTTATAATGGGGTTTAGCTGCTTTTCACTGCTGTGTTTATGCTGCTTTACACCCACTTGTCTCACTTACAGAGAGATATCAATACATAGCTTTGAAGATTCTTCCTAGTCAGATATATTCTTGGTCGGTGAATAGGAGGTTTTTGCGTCCAGTTCACTGAGCAAGGAGTAGGTCTTGTCTATTACATATTGGGTTTATGGAACGCTATCTGAGCTAATTTGAAACCCTTGTTTTATGCGTCACCCCACCTCACCGTTCCCGTTAAGCAGCCATAGTGTGTTTTCTAAACGTGGGACTCTGTTCTGTTTTGTAATTCAGTTCAAGTGTAGCGGTTTTTACATTCCCTCTATAAGTGATATCTTACGATAAGTGTCTTTCTGTGTGACTTATTTCACTTAGAATCGTCGTACCTAAATCCACTCATCATGCTGCTACTAGCCTTATGACGTTGATTTCATGCCTCAGTGATATTCCATTGTACATAAGGACCACAACTTCTTTATCCATTTTTCTCTTTCCTGGGATATTTAAGGTGTAATGAAGTGGAGGTTCTTGTCAACAGAGCAGCCCTAAACTTTGGGGTGCCTGTGTCTCGCTGATTTTTAGTTTTCCCAATTTATACACCCATGAGTGGAAGTGCCCTATGCTCTCTAAGCTGAGTTTTTTAGATGTTTCAGGACACACCGTACACTTCTCCAGAGTGGCTGTTGGCAATTTACATCCCGCCCATCAGCGTAGCAAGGCTCCCGTTTCTCCATGGCCTGTCCTGCATTTCTGGTTTTGACACTTTATTCAGCATGGCCCTTTTGACCGATGGGAAGCGAGACTTCTTTGTAGCGCTGATTTGCCTTTCCAGGTTGCTTGGTTGGCCAAAAAGGGCGTATGCGTTTTTGCCTGAATATATTCAGGAAAAAACGCATACGCCCTTTTTGGCCAAGGGCATCATGGTCGAGGTTTTGCCGCTTTTCCTGTGCTTTAAAGGCGATTCGAATCTACCTCCTGAAATCTGTTTCCTGTAATTCTGCCTTGCTTTCAAATCCTCTTCGTTGCCTTCCCTCAATATATTTGTGGACGAGAGTTATCATTTCTAACTCTGCAGGTTTGTGAATTGCAGTGCCCCTGAGCTCCATTTTTCAACTCGCTTTCTTGGGAGCTGGCCGCAAAAGCGCAGGATTGCTTCAGGCCCTATTGTGGTTCCGGGTGGCAGGCTGAGCCTGTGGTTAATTCTTCTTCCTGATGGGAAAATAGAGTGACCTGTGCCTGTCCCCACACCTAGACCTAGTCTCTCATTGGTTCCCCCTCTTCCCGTTCATCCTCAGGACAAATTGCAACCTGTACGGAACAGGAGGTTAAAGGTGCTCATTCTCCAAGGAGGGAGATTGCTAGTAAAGCGGCTGGAATGGCGAACCCGAGCACAAGGAGATGAGAAATGAGGTGCGTTTTAGAAACCTTTCCCGATCACATGGTGTACCATCTTCTGGGTTTCTCATGCATGTTTTCGATGTAGGAAGATGCCCTTGAAGCTGGAGATTTTGGTCCAATGGGATGGGTACCACGCAGTATTACTTTAAAGGTCTGCGTTTGCTCACCCAACCTCACCAAACCTCTCAGCCCAAAGAGTGTCCACCCTTATGTCTCAATCAGCTGTGGGTCTAGATATGGTCAATCCAGGTGGCATCACAGCCCCTGAACGAATTTTGTAAGAATTTCTCTCTCTTTCACTGTCTTTGTTTCACGGGTTTTTAAAAGTAATTGATTTTTATAATGGGGTTTAGCTGCTTTTCACTGCTGTGTTTATGCTGCTTTACACCCACTTGACTCACTTACAGAGAGATATCAATACATAGCTTTGAAGATTCTTCCTAGTCAGATATATTCTTGGGCGGTGAATAGGAGGTTTTTGCGTCCAGTTCACTGAGCAAGGAGTAGGTCTTGTCTATTACATATTGGGTTTATGGAACACTATCTGAGCTAATTTGAAACCCTTGTTTTATGCGTCACCCCACCTCACCGTTCCCGCTAAGCAGCCATAGTGTGTTTTCTAAACGTGGGACTCTGTTCTGTTTTGTAATTCAGTTCAAGTGTAGCGGTTTTTACATTCCCTCTATAAGTGATATCTTACGATAAGTGTCTTTCTGTGTGACTTATTTCACTTAGAATCGTCGTACCTAAATCCACTCATCATGCTGCTACTAGCCTTATGATGTTGATTTCATGCCTGAGTGATATTCCATTGTACATAAGGAGCACAACTTCTTTATCCATTTTTCTCTTTCCTGGGATATTGAAGGTGTAATGAAGTGGAGGTTCTTGTCAACAGAGCAGCCCTAAACTTTGGGGTGCCTGTGTCTTGCTGATTTTTAGTTTTCCCAATTTATACGCCCATGAGTGGAAGTGCCCTATGCTCTCTAAGCTGAGTTTTTTAGATGTTTCAGGACACACCGTACACTTCTCCAGAGTGGCTGTTGGCAATTTACATCCCGCCCATCAGCGTAGCAAGGCTCCCGTTTCTCCATGGCCTGTCCTGCATTTCTGGTTTTGACACTTTATTCAGCATGGCCCTTTTGACCGATGGGAAGCGAGACTTCTTTGTAGCGCTGATTTGCCTTTCCAGGTTGCTTGGTTGGCCAAAAAGGGCGTATGCGTTTTTTCCTGAATATATTCAGGAAAAAACGCATACGCCCTTTTTGGCCAAGGGCATCATGGTCGAGGTTTTGCCGCTTTTCCTGTGCTTTAAAGGCGATTCGAATCTACCTCCTGAAATCTGTTTCCTGTAATTCTGCCTTGCTTTCAAATCCTCTTCGTTGCCTTCCCTCAATATATTTGTGGACGAGAGTTATCATTTCTAACTCTGCAGGTTTGTGAATTGCAGTGCCCCTGAGCTCCATTTTTCAACTCGCTTTCTTGGGAGCTGGCCGCAAAAGCGCAGGATTGCTTCAGGCCCTATTGTGGTTCTGGGCGGCAGGCTGAGCCTGTGGTTAATTCTTCTTCCTGATGGGAAAATAGAGTGACCTGTGCCTGTCCCCACACCTAGACCTAGTCTCTCATTGGTTCCCCCTCTTCCCGTTCATCCTCAGGACAAATTGCAACCTGTACGGAACAGGAGGTTAAAGGTGCTCATTCTCCAAGGAGGGAGATTGCTAGTAAAGCGGCTGGAATGGCGAACCCGAGCACAAGGAGATGAGAAATGAGGTGCGTTTTAGAAACCTTTCCCGATCACATGGTGTACCATCTTCTGGGTTTCTCATGCATGTTTTCGATGTAGGAAGATGCCCTTGAAGCTGGAGATTTGGGACCTATGGGATGGGTACCACGCAGTATTACTTTAAAGGGTCTGCGTTTGCTCACCCAACCTCACCAAACCTCTCAGCCCCAAGAGTGTCCACCCTTATGTCTCAATCAGCTGTGGGTCTAGATATGGTCAATCCAGGTGGCATCACAGCCCCTGAACGAATTTTGTAAGAATTTCTCTCTCTTTCACTGTCTTTGTTTCACGGGTTTTTAAAAGTAATTGATTTTTATAATGGGGTTTAGCTGCTTTTCACTGCTGTGTTTATGCTGCTTTACACCCACTTGACTCACTTACAGAGAGATATCAATACATAGCTTTGAAGATTCTTCCTAGTCAGATATATTCTTGGGCGGTGAATAGGAGGTTTTTGCGTCCAGTTCACTGAGCAAGGAGTAGGTCTTGTCTATTACATATTGGGTTTATGGAACACTATCTGAGCTAATTTGAAACCCTTGTTTTATGCGTCACCCCACCTCACCGTTCCCGTTAAGCAGCCATAGTGTGTTTTCTAAACGTGGGACTCTGTTCTGTTTTGTAATTCAGTTCAAGTGTAGCGGTTTTTACATTCCCTCTATAAGTGATATCTTACGATAAGTGTCTTTCTGTGTGACTTATTTCACTTAGAATCGTCGTACCTAAATCCACTCATCATGCTGCTACTAGCCTTATGATGTTGATTTCATGCCTGAGTGATATTCCATTGTACATAAGGAGCACAACTTCTTTATCCATTTTTCTCTTTCCTGGGATATTGAAGGTGTAATGAAGTGGAGGTTCTTGTCAACAGAGCAGCCCTAAACTTTGGGGTGCCTGTGTCTTGCTGATTTTTAGTTTTCCCAATTTATACGCCCATGAGTGGAAGTGCCCTATGCTCTCTAAGCTGAGTTTTTTAGATGTTTCAGGACACACCGTACACTTCTCCAGAGTGGCTGTTGGCAATTTACATCCCGCCCATCAGCGTAGCAAGGCTCCCGTTTCTCCATGGCCTGTCCTGCATTTCTGGTTTTGACACTTTATTCAGCATGGCCCTTTTGACCGATGGGAAGCGAGACTTCTTTGTAGCGCTGATTTGCCTTTCCAGGTTGCTTGGTTGGCCAAAAAGGGCGTATGCGTTTTTTCCTGAATATATTCAGGAAAAAACGCATACGCCCTTTTTGGCCAAGGGCATCATGGTCGAGGTTTTGCCGCTTTTCCTGTGCTTTAAAGGCGATTCGAATCTACCTCCTGAAATCTGTTTCCTGTAATTCTGCCTTGCTTTCAAATCCTCTTCGTTGCCTTCCCTCAATATATTTGTGGACGAGAGTTATCATTTCTAACTCTGCAGGTTTGTGAATTGCAGTGCCCCTGAGCTCCATTTTTCAACTCGCTTTCTTGGGAGCTGGCCGCAAAAGCGCAGGATTGCTTCAGGCCCTATTGTGGTTCTGGGCGGCAGGCTGAGCCTGTGGTTAATTCTTCTTCCTGATGGGAAAATAGAGTGACCTGTGCCTGTCCCCACACCTAGACCTAGTCTCTCATTGGTTCCCCCTTTTCCCGTTCATCCTCAGGACAAATTGCAACCTGTACGGAACAGGAGGTTAAAGGTGCTCATTCTCCAAGGAGGGAGATTGCTAGTAAAGCGGCTGGAATGGCGAACCCGAGCACAAGGAGATGAGAAATGAGGTGCGTTTTAGAAACCTTTCCCGATCACATGGTGTACCATCTTCTGGGTTTCTCATGCATGTTTTCGATGTAGGAAGATGCCCTTGAAGCTGGAGATTTGGGACCTATGGGATGGGTACCACGCAGTATTACTTTAAAGGGTCTGCGTTTGCTCACCCAACCTCACCAAACCTCTCAGCCCCAAGAGTGTCCACCCTTATGTCTCAATCAGCTGTGGGTCTAGATATGGTCAATCCAGGTGGCATCACAGCCCCTGAACGAATTTTGTAAGAATTTCTCTCTCTTTCACTGTCTTTGTTTCACGGGTTTTTAAAAGTAATTGATTTTTATAATGGGGTTTAGCTGCTTTTCACTGCTGTGTTTATGCTGCTTTACACCCACTTGACTCACTTACAGAGAGATATCAATACATAGCTTTGAAGATTCTTCCTAGTCAGATATATTCTTGGGCGGTGAATAGGAGGTTTTTGCGTCCAGTTCACTGAGCAAGGAGTAGGTCTTGTCTATTACATATTGGGTTTATGGAACGCTATCTGAGCTAATTTGAAACCCTTGTTTTATGCGTCACCCCACCTCACCGTTCCCGTTAAGCAGCCATAGTGTGTTTTCTAAACGTGGGACTCTGTTCTGTTTTGTAATTCAGTTCAAGTGTAGCGGTTTTTACATTCCCTCTATAAGTGATATCTTACGATAAGTGTCTTTCTGTGTGACTTATTTCACTTAGAATCGTCGTACCTAAATCCACTCATCATGCTGCTACTAGCCTTATGACGTTGATTTCATGCCTCAGTGATATTCCATTGTACATAAGGACCACAACTTCTTTATCCATTTTTCTCTTTCCTGGGATATTTAAGGTGTAATGAAGTGGAGGTTCTTGTCAACAGAGCAGCCCTAAACTTTGGGGTGCCTGTGTCTCGCTGATTTTTAGTTTTCCCAATTTATACACCCATGAGTGGAAGTGCCCTATGCTCTCTAAGCTGAGTTTTTTAGATGTTTCAGGACACACCGTACACTTCTCCAGAGTGGCTGTTGGCAATTTACATCCCGCCCATCAGCGTAGCAAGGCTCCCGTTTCTCCATGGCCTGTCCTGCATTTCTGGTTTTCACACTTTATTCAGCATGGCCCTTTTGACCAATGGGAAGCGAGACTTCTTTGTAGCGCTGATTTGCCTTTCCAGGTTGCTTGGTTGGCCAAAAAGGGCGTATGCGTTTTTTCCTGAATATATTCAGGAAAAAACGCATACGCCCTTTTTGGCCAAGGGCATCATGGTCGAGGTTTTGCCGCTTTTCCTGTGCTTTAAAGGCGATTCGAATCTACCTCCTGAAATCTGTTTCCTGTAATTCTGCCTTGCTTTCAAATCCTCTTCGTTGCCTTCCCTCAATATATTTGTGGACGAGAGTTATCATTTCTAACTCTGCAGGTTTGTGAATTGCAGTGCCCCTGAGCTCCATTTTTCAACTCGCTTTCTTGGGAGCTGGCCGCAAAAGCGCAGGATTGCTTCAGGCCCTATTGTGGTTCTGGGCGGCAGGCTGAGCCTGTGGTTAATTCTTCTTCCTGATGGGAAAATAGAGTGACCTGTGCCTGTCCCCACACCTAGACCTAGTCTCTCATTGGTTCCCCCTTTTCCCGTTCATCCTCAGGACAAATTGCAACCTGTACGGAACAGGAGGTTAAAGGTGCTCATTCTCCAAGGAGGGAGATTGCTAGTAAAGCGGCTGGAATGGCGAACCCGAGCACAAGGAGATGAGAAATGAGGTGCGTTTTAGAAACCTTTCCCGATCACATGGTGTACCATCTTCTGGGTTTCTCATGCATGTTTTCGATGTAGGAAGATGCCCTTGAAGCTGGAGATTTGGGACCTATGGGATGGGTACCACGCAGTATTACTTTAAAGGGTCTGCGTTTGCTCACCCAACCTCACCAAACCTCTCAGCCCCAAGAGTGTCCACCCTTATGTCTCAATCAGCTGTGGGTCTAGATATGGTCAATCCAGGTGGCATCACAGCCCCTGAACGAATTTTGTAAGAATTTCTCTCTCTTTCACTGTCTTTGTTTCACGGGTTTTTAAAAGTAATTGATTTTTATAATGGGGTTTAGCTGCTTTTCACTGCTGTGTTTATGCTGCTTTACACCCACTTGACTCACTTACAGAGAGATATCAATACATAGCTTTGAAGATTCTTCCTAGTCAGATATATTCTTGGGCGGTGAATAGGAGGTTTTTGCGTCCAGTTCACTGAGCAAGGAGTAGGTCTTGTCTATTACATATTGGGTTTATGGAACGCTATCTGAGCTAATTTGAAACCCTTGTTTTATGCATCACCCCACCTCACCGTTCCCGTTAAGCAGCCATAGTGTGTTTTCTAAACGTGGGACTCTGTTCTGTTTTGTAATTCAGTTCAAGTGTAGCGGTTTTTACATTCCCTCTATAAGTGATATCTTACGATAAGTGTCTTTCTGTGTGACTTATTTCACTTAGACTCGTCGTACCTAAATCCACTCATCATGCTGCTACTAGCCTTATGACGTTGATTTCATGCCTCAGTGATATTCCATTGTACATAAGGACCACAACTTCTTTATCCATTTTTCTCTTTCCTGGGATATTGAAGGTGTAATGAAGTGGAGGTTCTTGTCAACAGAGCAGCCCTAAACTTTGGGGTGCCTGTGTCTCGCTGATTTTTAGTTTTCCCAATTTATACACCCATGAGTGGAAGTGCCCTATGCTCTCTAAGCTGAGTTTTTAGATGTTTCAGGACACACCGTACACTTCTCCAGAGTGGCTGTTGGCAATTTACATCCCGCCCATCAGCGTAGCAAGGCTCCCGTTTCTCCATGGACTGTCCTGCATTTCTGGTTTTGACACTTTATTCAGCATGGCCCTTTTGACCGATGGGAAGCGAGACTTCTTTGTAGCGCTGATTTGCCTTTCCAGGTTGCTTGATTGGCCAAAAAGGGCGTATGCGTTTTTTCCTGAATATATTCAGGAAAAAACGCATACGCCCTTTTTGGCCAAGGGCATCATGGTCGAGGTTTTGCCGCTTTTCCTGTGCTTTAAGGGCGATTCGAATCTACCTCCTGAAATCTGTTTCCTGTAATTCTGCCTTGCTTTCAAATCCTCTTCGTTGCCTTCCCTCAATATATTTGTGGACGAGAGTTATCATTTCTAACTCTGCAGGTTTGTGAATTGCAGTGCCCCTGAGCTCCATTTTTCAACTCGCTTTCTTGGGAGCTGGCCGCAAAAGCGCAGGATTGCTTCAGGCCCTATTGTGGTTCTGGGCGGCAGGCTGAGCCTGTGGTTAATTCTTCTTCCTGATGGGAAAATAGAGTGACCTGTGCCTGTCCCCACACCTAGACCTAGTCTCTCATTGGTTCCCCCTCTTCCCGTTCATCCTCAGGACAAATTGCAACCTGTACGGAACAGGAGGTTAAAGGTGCTCATTCTCCAAGGAGGGAGATTGCTAGTAAAGCGGCTGGAATGGCGAACCCGAGCACAAGGAGATGAGAAATGAGGTGTGTTTTAGAAACCTTTCCCAATCACATGGTGTACCATCTTCTGGGTTTCTCATGCATGTTTTCGATGCAGGAAGATGCCCTTGAAGCTGGAGATTTGGGACCTATGGGATGGGTACCACGCAGTATTACTTTAAAGGGTCTGCGTTTGCTCACCCAACCTCACCAAACCTCTCAGCCCCAAGAGTGTCCACCCTTATGTCTCAATCAGCTGTGGGTCTAGATATGGTCAATCCAGGTGGCATCACAGCCCCTGAACGAATTTTGTAAGAATTTCTCTCTCTTTCACTGTCTTTGTTTCACGGGTTTTTAAAAGTAATTGATTTTTATAATGGGGTTTAGCTGCTTTTCACTGCTGTGTTTATGCTGCTTTACACCCACTTGACTCCCTTACAGAGAGATATCAATACATAGCTTTGAAGATTCTTCCTAGTCAGATATATTCTTGGGCGGTGAATAGGGGGTTTTTGCGTCCAGTTCACTGAGCAAGGAGTAGGTCTTGTCTATTACATATTGGGTTTATGGAACGCTATCTGAGCTAATTTGAAACCCTTGTTTTATGCGTCACCCCACCTCACCGTTCCCGTTAAGCAGCCATAGTGTGTTTTCTAAACGTGGGACTCTGTTCTGTTTTGTAATTCAGTTCAAGTGTAGCGGTTTTTACATTCCCTCTATAAGTGATATCTTACGATAAGTGTCTTTCTGTGTGACTTATTTCACTTAGAATCGTCGTACCTAAATCCACTCATCATGCTGCTACTAGCCTTATGACGTTGATTTCATGCCTCAGTGATATTCCATTGTACATAAGGACCACAACTTCTTTATCCATTTTTCTCTTTCCTGGGATATTTAAGGTGTAATGAAGTGGAGGTTCTTGTCAACAGAGCAGCCCTAAACTTTGGGGTGCCTGTGTCTCGCTGATTTTTAGTTTTCCCAATTTATACACCCATGAGTGGAAGTGCCCTATGCTCTCTAAGCTGAGTTTTTTAGATGTTTCAGGACACACCGTACACTTCTCCAGAGTGGCTGTTGGCAATTTACATCCCGCCCATCAGCGTAGCAAGGCTCCCGTTTCTCCATGGCCTGTCCTGCATTTCTGGTTTTGACACTTTATTCAGCATGGCCCTTTTGACCGATGGGAAGCGAGACTTCTTTGTAGCGCTGATTTGCCTTTCCAGGTTGCTTGGTTGGCCAAAGAGGGCGTATGCGTTTTTCCTGAATATATTCAGGAAAAAACGCATACGCCCTCTTTGGCCAAGGGCATCATGGTCGAGGTTTTGCCGCTTTTCCTGTGCTTTAAAGGCGATTCGAATCTACCTCCCGAAATCTGTTTCCTGTAATTCTGCCTTGCTTTCAAATCCTCTTCGTTGCCTTCCCTCAATATATTTGTGGACGAGAGTTATCATTTATAACTCTGCAGGTTTGTGAATTGCAGTGCCCCTGAGCTCCATTTTTCAACTCGCTTTCTTGGGAGCTGGCCGCAAAAACGCAGGATTGCTTCAGGCCCTATTGTGGTTCCGGGCGGCAGGCTGAGCCTGTGGTTAATTCTTCTTCCTGATGGGAAAATAGAGTGACCTGTGCCTGTCCCCACACCTAGACCTAGTCTCTCATTGGTTCCCCCTCTTCCCGTTCATCCTCAGGACAAATTGCAACCTGTACGGAACAGGAGGTTAAAGGTGCTCATTCTCCAAGGAGGGAGATTGCTAGTAAAGCGGCTGGAATGGCGAACCCGAGCACAAGGAGATGAGAAATGAGGTGCGTTTTAGAAACCTTTCCCGATCACATGGTGTACCATCTTCTGGGTTTCTCATGCATGTTTTCGATGTAGGAAGATGCCCTTGAAGCTGGAGATTTGGGACCTATGGGATGGGTACCACGCAGTATTACTTTAAAGGGTCTGCGTTTGCTCACCCAACCTCACCAAACCTCTCAGCCCCAAGAGTGTCCACCCTTATGTCTCAATCAGCTGTGGGTCTAGATATGGTCAATCCAGGTGGCATCACAGCCCCTGAACGAATTTTGTAAGAATTTCTCTCTCTTTCACTGTCTTTGTTTCACGGGTTTTTAAAAGTAATTGATTTTTATAATGGGGTTTAGCTGCTTTTCACTGCTGTGTTTATGCTGCTTTACACCCACTTGACTCCCTTACAGAGAGATATCAATACATAGCTTTGAAGATTCTTCCTAGTCAGATATATTCTTGGGCGGTGAATAGGGGGTTTTTGCGTCCAGTTCACTGAGCAAGGAGTAGGTCTTGTCTATTACATATTGGGTTTATGGAACGCTATCTGAGCTAATTTGAAACCCTTGTTTTATGCGTCACCCCACCTCACCGTTCCCGTTAAGCAGCCATAGTGTGTTTTCTAAACGTGGGACTCTGTTCTGTTTTGTAATTCAGTTCAAGTGTAGCGGTTTTTACATTCCCTCTATAAGTGATATCTTACGATAAGTGTCTTTCTGTGTGACTTATTTCACTTAGAATCGTCGTACCTAAATCCACTCATCATGCTGCTACTAGCCTTATGACGTTGATTTCATGCCTCAGTGATATTCCATTGTACATAAGGACCACAACTTCTTTATCCATTTTTCTCTTTCCTGGGATATTTAAGGTGTAATGAAGTGGAGGTTCTTGTCAACAGAGCAGCCCTAAACTTTGGGGTGCCTGTGTCTCGCTGATTTTTAGTTTTCCCAATTTATACACCCATGAGTGGAAGTGCCCTATGCTCTCTAAGCTGAGTTTTTTAGATGTTTCAGGACACACCGTACACTTCTCCAGAGTGGCTGTTGGCAATTTACATCCCGCCCATCAGCGTAGCAAGGCTCCCGTTTCTCCATGGCCTGTCCTGCATTTCTGGTTTTGACACTTTATTCAGCATGGCCCTTTTGACCGATGGGAAGCGAGACTTCTTTGTAGCGCTGATTTGCCTTTCCAGGTTGCTTGGTTGGCCAAAGAGGGCGTATGCGTTTTTTCCTGAATATATTCAGGAAAAAACGCATACGCCCTCTTTGGCCAAGGGCATCATGGTCGAGGTTTTGCCGCTTTTCCTGTGCTTTAAAGGCGATTCGAATCTACCTCCCGAAATCTGTTTCCTGTAATTCTGCCTTGCTTTCAAATCCTCTTCGTTGCCTTCCCTCAATATATTTGTGGACGAGAGTTATCATTTCTAACTCTGCAGGTTTGTGAATTGCAGTGCCCCTGAGCTCCATTTTTCAACTCGCTTTCTTGGGAGCTGGCCGCAAAAGCGCAGGATTGCTTCAGGCCCTATTGTGGTTCCGGGCGGCAGGCTGAGCCTGTGGTTAATTCTTCTTCCTGATGGGAAAATAGAGTGACCTGTGCCTGTCCCCACACCTAGACCTAGTGTCTCATTGGTTCCCCCTCTTCCCGTTCATCCTCAGGACAAATTGCAACCTGTACGGAACAGGAGGTTAAAGGTGCTCATTCTCCAAGGAGGGAGATTGCTAGTAAAGCGGTTGGAATGGCGAACCCGAGCACAAGGAGATGAGAAATGAGGTGCGTTTTAGAAACCTTTCCCGATCACATGGTGTACCATCTTCTGGGTTTCTCATGCATGTTTTCGATGTAGGAAGATGCCCTTGAAGCTGGAGATTTGGGACCTATGGGATGGGTACCACGCAGTATTACTTTAAAGGGTCTGCGTTTGCTCACCCAACCTCACCAAACCTCTCAGCCCCAAGAGTGTCCACCCTTATGTCTCAATCAGCTGTGGGTCTAGATATGGTCAATCCAGGTGGCATCACAGCCCCTGAACGAATTTTGTAAGAATTTCTCTCTCTTTCACTGTCTTTGTTTCACAGGTTTTTAAAAGTAATTGATTTTTATAATGGGGTTTAGCTGCTTTTCACTGCTGTGTTTATGCTGCTTTACACCCACTTGACTCACTTACAGAGAGATATCAATACATAGCTTTGAAGATTCTTCCTAGTCAGATATATTCTTGGGCGGTGAATAGGAGGTTTTTGCGTCCAGTTCACTGAGCAAGGAGTAGGTCTTGTCTATTACATATTGGGTTTATGGAACGCTATCTGAGCTAATTTGAAACCCTTGTTTTATGCGTCACCCCACCTCACCGTTCCCGTTAAGCAGCCATAGTGTGTTTTCTAAACGTGGGACTCTGTTCTGTTTTGTAATTCAGTTCAAGTGTAGCGGTTTTTACATTCCCTCTATAAGTGATATCTTACGATAAGTGTCTTTCTGTGTGACTTATTTCACTTAGAATCGTCGTACCTAAATCCACTCATCATGCTGCTACTAGCCTTATGACGTTGATTTCATGCCTCAGTGATATTCCATTGTACATAAGGACCACAACTTCTTTATCCATTTTTCTCTTTCCTGGGATATTTAAGGTGTAATGAAGTGGAGGTTCTTGTCAACAGAGCAGCCCTAAACTTTGGGGTGCCTGTGTCTCGCTGATTTTTAGTTTTCCCAATTTATACACCCATGAGTGGAAGTGCCCTATGCTCTCTAAGCTGAGTTTTTAGATGTTTCAGGACACACCGTACACTTCTCCAGAGTGGCTGTTGGCAATTTACATCCCGCCCATCAGCGTAGCAAGGCTCCCGTTTCTCCATGGACTGTCCTGCATTTCTGGTTTTGACACTTTATTCAGCATGGCCCTTTTGACCGATGGGAAGCGAGACTTCTTTGTAGCGCTGATTTGCCTTTCCACGTTGCTTGGTTGGCCAAAAAGGGCGTATGCGTTTTTTCCTGAATATATTCAGGAAAAAACGCATACGCCCTTTTTGGCCAAGGGCATCATGGTCGAGGTTTTGCCGCTTTTCCTGTGCTTTAAAGGCGATTCGAATCTACCTCCTGAAATCTGTTTCCTGTAATTCTGCCTTGCTTTCAAATCCTCTTCGTTGCCTTCCCTCAATATATT
This sequence comes from Balaenoptera borealis, assembly GCF_965194805.1. Lineage (NCBI taxonomy): Eukaryota > Metazoa > Chordata > Mammalia > Artiodactyla > Balaenopteridae > Balaenoptera > Balaenoptera borealis. The sequence goes on from NW_028123606.1 coordinate 328,485, forward strand.
TGTGGACGAGAGTTATCATTTCTAACTCTGCAGGTTTGTGAATTGCAGTGCCCCTGAGCTCCATTTTTCAACTCGCTTTCTTGGGAGCTGGCCGCAAAAGCGCAGGATTGCTTCAGGCCCTATTGTGGTTCCGGGCGGCAGGCTGAGCCTGTGGTTAATTCTTCTTCCTGATGGGAAAATAGAGTGACCTGTGCCTGTCCCCACACCTAGACCTAGTCTCTCATTGGTTCCCCCTCTTCCCGTTCATCCTCAGGACAAATTTGCAACCTGTACGGAACAGGAGGTTAAAGGTGCTCATTCTCCAAGGAGGGAGATTGCTAGTAAAGCGGTTGTAATGGCGAGCCCGAGCACAAGGAGATGAGAAATGAGGTCCGTTTTAGAAACCTTTCCCGATCACGCGGTGTACCATCTTCTGGGTTTCTCATGCATGTTGTCGATGTAGGAAGATGCCCTTGAACCTGGAGATTTTGGTCCAATGGGATGGGTACCACGCAGTATTACTTTAAAGGGTCTGCGTTTGCTCACCCAACCTCACCAAACCTCTCAGCCCCAAGAGTGTCCACCCTTATGTCTCAATCAGCTGTGGGTCTAGAGATGGTCAATAAAGGTGGCATCCCAGCCCCTGAACGAATTCTGTATGAATTTCTCTCTCTTTCACTGTCTTTGTTTCACGGGTTTTTAAAAGTAATTGATTTTTATAATGGGGTTTAGCTGCTTTTCACTGCTGTGTTTATGCCGCTTTACACCCACTTGACTCACTTACAGAGAGATATCAATACATTGGTTTTAAGAGTCTTACTAGTCAGATATATTCTTGGGCGGTGAACAGGGGGTGTTGAATCCAGTTCACTGAGCAAGGAGTAGGTCTTGCCTATTACATATTGGGTTTATGGAACAGTATCTGAGCTAATTTGAAACACTTGTTTTATGCGTCACCCCACCTCACCGTTCCCGTTAAGCAGCCATATTGTGTTTTATAAACGTGTGACGCTGTTCTGTTTTGTAATTCAGTTCAAGTGTAGCGGTTTTTACATTCCCTCTATAAGTGATATCTTACGATAAGTGTCTTTCTGTGTGACTTATTTCACTTAGAATCTTCGTACCTAAATCCACTCATCATGCTGCTAATAACCTTATGATGTTGATTACATGCCTGAGTGATATTCCATTGTACATAAGGACCACAACTTCTTTATCCATTTTTCTCTTTCCTGGGATATTGAAGGTGTAATGAAGTGGAGGTTCTTGTCAACAGAGCAGCCCTAAACTTTGGGGTGCCTGTGTCTTGCTGATTTTTAGTTTTCCCAATTTATACGCCCATGAGTGGAAGTGCCCTATGCTCTCTAAGCTGAGTTTTTTAGATATTTCAGGACACACCGTACACTTCTCCAGAGTGGCTGTTGGCAATTTACATCCCACCCATCAGCGTAGCAAGGCTCCCGTTTCTCCATGGCCTGTCCTGCATTTCTGGTTTTGACACTTTATTCAGCATGGCCGTTTTGACCGATGGGAAGCGAGACTTCTTTGTAGCGCTGATTTGCCTTTCCAGGTTGCTTGGTTGGCCAAAAAGGGCGTATGCGTTTTTTCCTGAATATATTCAGGAAAAAACGCATACGCCCTTTTTGGCCAAGGGCATCATGGTCGAGGTTTTGCCGCTTTTCCTGTGCTTTAAATGCGATTCGAATCTACCTCCTGAAATCTGTTTCCTGCAATTCTGCCTTGCTTTCAAATCCTCTTCGTTGCCTTCCCTCAATATATTTGTGGACGAGAGTTATCATTTCTAACTCTGCAGGTTTGTGAATTGCAGTGCCCCTGAGCTCCATTTTTCAACTCGCTTTCTTGGGAGCTGGCCCCAAAAGCGCAGGATTGCTTCAGGCCCTATTGTGGTTCCGGGCGGCAGGCTGAGCCTGTGGTTAATTCTTCTTCCTGATGGGAAAATAGAGTGACCTGTGCCTGTCCCCACACCTAGACCTAGTCTCTCATTGGTTCCCCCTCTTCCCGTTCATCCTCAGGACAAATTGCAACCTGTTCGGAACAGGAGGTTAAAAGGGCTCATTCTCCAAGGAGGGAGATTGCTAGTAAAGCGGCTGGAATGGCGAACCCGAGCACAAGGAGATGAGAAATGAGGTGCGTTTTAGAAATCTTTCCCGATCACATGGTGTACCATCTTCTGGGTTTCTCATGCATGTTTTCGATGTAGGAAGATGCCCTTGAAGCTGGAGATTTGGGACCTATGGGATGGGTACCACGCAGTATTACTTTAAAGGGTCTGCGTTTGCTCACCCAACCTCACCAAACCTCTCAGCCCCAAGAGTGTCCACCCTTATGTCTCAATGAGCTGTGGGTCTAGATATGGTCAATCCAGGTGGCATCACAGCCCCTGAACGAATTTTGTAAGAATTTCTCTCTCTTTCACTGTCTTTGTTTCACGGGTTTTTAAAAGTAATTGATTTTTATAATGGGGTTTAGCTGCTTTTCACTGCTGTTTTTATGGTGCTTTACACCCACGTGACTCACTTACAGAGAGATATCAATACATAGCTTTGAAGATTCTTCCTAGTCAGATATATTCTTGGGCGGTGAATAGGGTGTTTTTGCGTCCAGTTCACTGAGCAAGGAGTAGGTCTTGTCTATTACATATTGGGTTTATGGAAAGCTATCTGAGCTAATTTGAAACCCTTGTGTTATGCGTCACCCCACCTCACCGTTCCCGTTAAGCAGCCATAGTGTGTTTTCTAAACGTGGGACTCTGTTCTGTTTTGTAATTCAGTTCAAGTGTAGCGGTTTTTACATTCCCTCTATAAGTGATATCTTACGATAAGTGTCTTTCTGTGTGACTTATTTCACTTAGAATCGTCGTACCTAAATCCACTCATCATGCTGCTACTAGCCTTATGACGTTGATTTCATGCCTGAGTGATATTCCATTGTGCATAAGGAGTACAACTTCTTTATCCATTTTTCTCTTTCCTGGGATATTTAAGGTGTAATGAAGTGGAGGTTCTTGTCAACAGAGCAGCCCTAAACTTTGGGGTGCCTGTGTCTTGCTGATTTTTAGTTTTCCCAATTTATACGCCCATGAGTGGAAGTGCCCTATGCTCTCTAAGCTGAGTTTTTTAGATGTTTCAGGACACACCGTACACTTCTCCAGAGTGGCTGTTGGCAATTTACATCCCGCCCATCAGCGTAGCAAGGCTCCTGTTTCTCCATGGCCTGTCCTGCATTTCTGGTTTTGACACTTTATTCAGCATGGCCCTTTTGACCGATGGGAAGCGAGACTTCTTTGTAGCGCTGATTTGCCTTTCCAGGTTGCTTGGTTGGCCAAAAAGGGCGTATGCGTTTTTTCCTGAATATATTCAGGAAAAAACGCATACGCCCTTTTTGGCCAAGGGCATCATGGTCGAGGTTTTGCCGCTTTTCCTGTGCTTTAAAGGCGATTTAAATCTACCTCCTGAATTCTGTTTCCTGTAATTCTGCCTTGCTTTCAAATCCTCTGCGTTGCCTTCCCTCAATATATTTGTGGACGAGAGTTCACATTTATAACTCTGCAGGTTTGTGAATTGCAGTGCCCCTGAGCTCCATTTTTCAACTCGCTTTCTTGGGAGCTGGCCCCAAAAGCACAGGATTGCTTCAGGCCCTATTGTGGTTCCGGGTGGCAGGCTGAGCCTGTGGTTAATTCTTCTTCCTGATGGGAAAATAGAGTGACCTGTGCCTGTCCCCACACCTAGACCTAGTCTCTCATTGGTTCCCCCTCTTCCCGTTCATCCTCAGGACAAATTGCAACCTGTACGGAACAGGAGGTTAAAGGTGCTCATTCTCCAAGGAGGGAGATTGCTAGTAAAGCGGCTGGAATGGCGAACCCGAGCACAAGGAGATGAGAAATGAGGTGCGTTTTAGAAACCTTTCCCGATCACATGGTGTACCATCTTCTGGGTTTCTCATGCATGTTTTCGATGTAGGAAGATGCCCTTGAAGCTGGAGATTTGGGACCTATGGGATGGGTACCACGCAGTATTACTTTAAAGGGTCTGCGTTTGCTCACCCAACCTCACCAAACCTCTCAGCCCCAAGAGTGTCCACCCTTATGTCTCAATCAGCTGTGGGTCTAGATATGGTCAATCCAGGTGGCATCACAGCCCCTGAACGAATTTTTTAAGAATTTCTCTCTCTTTCACTGTCTTTGTTTCACGGGTTTTTAAAAGTAATTGATTTTTATAATGGGGTTTAGCTGCTTTTCACTGCTGTGTTTATGCTGCTTTACACCCACTTGACTCCCTTACAGAGAGATATCAATACATAGCTTTGAAGATTCTTCCTAGTCAGATATATTCTTGGGCGGTGAATAGGAGGTTTTTGCGTCCAGTTCACTGAGCAAGGAGTAGGTCTTGTCTATTACTTATTGGGTTTATGGAACGCTATCTGAGCTAATTTGAAACCCTTGTTTTATGCGTCACCCCACCTCACCGTTCCCGTTAAGCAGCCATAGTGTGTTTTCTAAACGTGGGACTCTGTTCTGTTTTGTAATTCAGTTCAAGTGTAGCGGTTTTTACATTCCCTCTATAAGTGATATCTTACGATAAGTGTCTTTCTGTGTGACTTATTTCACTTAGAATCGTCGTACCTAAATCCACTCATCATGCTGCTACTAGCCTTATGACGTTGATTTCATGCCTCAGTGATATTCCATTGTACATAAGGACCACAACTTCTTTATCCATTTTTCTCTTTCCTGGGATATTTAAGGTGTAATGAAGTGGAGGTTCTTGTCAACAGAGCAGCCCTAAACTTTGGGGTGCCTGTGTCTCGCTGATTTTTAGTTTTCCCAATTTATACACCCATGAGTGGAAGTGCCCTATGCTCTCTAAGCTGAGTTTTTTAGATGTTTCAGGACACACCGTACACTTCTCCAGAGTGGCTGTTGGCAATTTACATCCCGCCCATCAGCGTAGCAAGGCTCCCGTTTCTCCATGGCCTGTCCTGCATTTCTGGTTTTGACACTTTATTCAGCATGGCCCTTTTGACCGATGGGAAGCGAGACTTCTTTGTAGCGCTGATTTGCCTTTCCAGGTTGCTTGGTTGGCCAAAAAGGGCGTATGCGTTTTTGCCTGAATATATTCAGGAAAAAACGCATACGCCCTTTTTGGCCAAGGGCATCATGGTCGAGGTTTTGCCGCTTTTCCTGTGCTTTAAAGGCGATTCGAATCTACCTCCTGAAATCTGTTTCCTGTAATTCTGCCTTGCTTTCAAATCCTCTTCGTTGCCTTCCCTCAATATATTTGTGGACGAGAGTTATCATTTCTAACTCTGCAGGTTTGTGAATTGCAGTGCCCCTGAGCTCCATTTTTCAACTCGCTTTCTTGGGAGCTGGCCGCAAAAGCGCAGGATTGCTTCAGGCCCTATTGTGGTTCCGGGCGGCAGGCTGAGCCTGTGGTTAATTCTTCTTCCTGATGGGAAAATAGAGTGACCTGTGCCTGTCCCCACACCTAGACCTAGTCTCTCATTGGTTCCCCCTCTTCCCGTTCATCCTCAGGACAAATTTGCAACCTGTACGGAACAGGAGGTTAAAGGTGCTCATTCTCCAAGGAGGGAGATTGCTAGTAAAGCGGTTGTAATGGCGAGCCCGAGCACAAGGAGATGAGAAATGAGGTCCGTTTTAGAAACCTTTCCCGATCACGCGGTGTACCATCTTCTGGGTTTCTCATGCATGTTGTCGATGTAGGAAGATGCCCTTGAACCTGGAGATTTTGGTCCAATGGGATGGGTACCACGCAGTATTACTTTAAAGGGTCTGCGTTTGCTCACCCAACCTCACCAAACCTCTCAGCCCCAAGAGTGTCCACCCTTATGTCTCAATCAGCTGTGGGTCTAGAGATGGTCAATAAAGGTGGCATCCCAGCCCCTGAACGAATTCTGTATGAATTTCTCTCTCTTTCACTGTCTTTGTTTCACGGGTTTTTAAAAGTAATTGATTTTTATAATGGGGTTTAGCTGCTTTTCACTGCTGTGTTTATGCCGCTTTACACCCACTTGACTCACTTACAGAGAGATATCAATACATTGGTTTTAAGAGTCTTACTAGTCAGATATATTCTTGGGCGGTGAACAGGGGGTGTTGAATCCAGTTCACTGAGCAAGGAGTAGGTCTTGCCTATTACATATTGGGTTTATGGAACAGTATCTGAGCTAATTTGAAACACTTGTTTTATGCGTCACCCCACCTCACCGTTCCCGTTAAGCAGCCATATTGTGTTTTATAAACGTGTGACGCTGTTCTGTTTTGTAATTCAGTTCAAGTGTAGCGGTTTTTACATTCCCTCTATAAGTGATATCTTACGATAAGTGTCTTTCTGTGTGACTTATTTCACTTAGAATCTTCGTACCTAAATCCACTCATCATGCTGCTAATAACCTTATGATGTTGATTACATGCCTGAGTGATATTCCATTGTACATAAGGACCACAACTTCTTTATCCATTTTTCTCTTTCCTGGGATATTGAAGGTGTAATGAAGTGGAGGTTCTTGTCAACAGAGCAGCCCTAAACTTTGGGGTGCCTGTGTCTTGCTGATTTTTAGTTTTCCCAATTTATACGCCCATGAGTGGAAGTGCCCTATGCTCTCTAAGCTGAGTTTTTTAGATATTTCAGGACACACCGTACACTTCTCCAGAGTGGCTGTTGGCAATTTACATCCCACCCATCAGCGTAGCAAGGCTCCCGTTTCTCCATGGCCTGTCCTGCATTTCTGGTTTTGACACTTTATTCAGCATGGCCGTTTTGACCGATGGGAAGCGAGACTTCTTTGTAGCGCTGATTTGCCTTTCCAGGTTGCTTGGTTGGCCAAAAAGGGCGTATGCGTTTTTTCCTGAATATATTCAGGAAAAAACGCATACGCCCTTTTTGGCCAAGGGCATCATGGTCGAGGTTTTGCCGCTTTTCCTGTGCTTTAAATGCGATTCGAATCTACCTCCTGAAATCTGTTTCCTGCAATTCTGCCTTGCTTTCAAATCCTCTTCGTTGCCTTCCCTCAATATATTTGTGGACGAGAGTTATCATTTCTAACTCTGCAGGTTTGTGAATTGCAGTGCCCCTGAGCTCCATTTTTCAACTCGCTTTCTTGGGAGCTGGCCCCAAAAGCGCAGGATTGCTTCAGGCCCTATTGTGGTTCCGGGCGGCAGGCTGAGCCTGTGGTTAATTCTTCTTCCTGATGGGAAAATAGAGTGACCTGTGCCTGTCCCCACACCTAGACCTAGTCTCTCATTGGTTCCCCCTCTTCCCGTTCATCCTCAGGACAAATTGCAACCTGTTCGGAACAGGAGGTTAAAAGGGCTCATTCTCCAAGGAGGGAGATTGCTAGTAAAGCGGCTGGAATGGCGAACCCGAGCACAAGGAGATGAGAAATGAGGTGCGTTTTAGAAATCTTTCCCGATCACATGGTGTACCATCTTCTGGGTTTCTCATGCATGTTTTCGATGTAGGAAGATGCCCTTGAAGCTGGAGATTTGGGACCTATGGGATGGGTACCACGCAGTATTACTTTAAAGGGTCTGCGTTTGCTCACCCAACCTCACCAAACCTCTCAGCCCCAAGAGTGTCCACCCTTATGTCTCAATGAGCTGTGGGTCTAGATATGGTCAATCCAGGTGGCATCACAGCCCCTGAACGAATTTTGTAAGAATTTCTCTCTCTTTCACTGTCTTTGTTTCACGGGTTTTTAAAAGTAATTGATTTTTATAATGGGGTTTAGCTGCTTTTCACTGCTGTTTTTATGGTGCTTTACACCCACGTGACTCACTTACAGAGAGATATCAATACATAGCTTTGAAGATTCTTCCTAGTCAGATATATTCTTGGGCGGTGAATAGGGTGTTTTTGCGTCCAGTTCACTGAGCAAGGAGTAGGTCTTGTCTATTACATATTGGGTTTATGGAAAGCTATCTGAGCTAATTTGAAACCCTTGTGTTATGCGTCACCCCACCTCACCGTTCCCGTTAAGCAGCCATAGTGTGTTTTCTAAACGTGGGACTCTGTTCTGTTTTGTAATTCAGTTCAAGTGTAGCGGTTTTTACATTCCCTCTATAAGTGATATCTTACGATAAGTGTCTTTCTGTGTGACTTATTTCACTTAGAATCGTCGTACCTAAATCCACTCATCATGCTGCTACTAGCCTTATGACGTTGATTTCATGCCTGAGTGATATTCCATTGTGCATAAGGAGTACAACTTCTTTATCCATTTTTCTCTTTCCTGGGATATTTAAGGTGTAATGAAGTGGAGGTTCTTGTCAACAGAGCAGCCCTAAACTTTGGGGTGCCTGTGTCTTGCTGATTTTTAGTTTTCCCAATTTATACGCCCATGAGTGGAAGTGCCCTATGCTCTCTAAGCTGAGTTTTTTAGATGTTTCAGGACACACCGTACACTTCTCCAGAGTGGCTGTTGGCAATTTACATCCCGCCCATCAGCGTAGCAAGGCTCCTGTTTCTCCATGGCCTGTCCTGCATTTCTGGTTTTGACACTTTATTCAGCATGGCCCTTTTGACCGATGGGAAGCGAGACTTCTTTGTAGCGCTGATTTGCCTTTCCAGGTTGCTTGGTTGGCCAAAAAGGGCGTATGCGTTTTTTCCTGAATATATTCAGGAAAAAACGCATACGCCCTTTTTGGCCAAGGGCATCATGGTCGAGGTTTTGCCGCTTTTCCTGTGCTTTAAAGGCGATTTAAATCTACCTCCTGAATTCTGTTTCCTGTAATTCTGCCTTGCTTTCAAATCCTCTGCGTTGCCTTCCCTCAATATATTTGTGGACGAGAGTTCACATTTATAACTCTGCAGGTTTGTGAATTGCAGTGCCCCTGAGCTCCATTTTTCAACTCGCTTTCTTGGGAGCTGGCCCCAAAAGCACAGGATTGCTTCAGGCCCTATTGTGGTTCCGGGTGGCAGGCTGAGCCTGTGGTTAATTCTTCTTCCTGATGGGAAAATAGAGTGACCTGTGCCTGTCCCCACACCTAGACCTAGTCTCTCATTGGTTCCCCCTCTTCCCGTTCATCCTCAGGACAAATTGCAACCTGTACGGAACAGGAGGTTAAAGGTGCTCATTCTCCAAGGAGGGAGATTGCTAGTAAAGCGGCTGGAATGGCGAACCCGAGCACAAGGAGATGAGAAATGAGGTGCGTTTTAGAAACCTTTCCCGATCACATGGTGTACCATCTTCTGGGTTTCTCATGCATGTTTTCGATGTAGGAAGATGCCCTTGAAGCTGGAGATTTGGGACCTATGGGATGGGTACCACGCAGTATTACTTTAAAGGGTCTGCGTTTGCTCACCCAACCTCACCAAACCTCTCAGCCCCAAGAGTGTCCACCCTTATGTCTCAATCAGCTGTGGGTCTAGATATGGTCAATCCAGGTGGCATCACAGCCCCTGAACGAATTTTTTAAGAATTTCTCTCTCTTTCACTGTCTTTGTTTCACGGGTTTTTAAAAGTAATTGATTTTTATAATGGGGTTTAGCTGCTTTTCACTGCTGTGTTTATGCTGCTTTACACCCACTTGACTCCCTTACAGAGAGATATCAATACATAGCTTTGAAGATTCTTCCTAGTCAGATATATTCTTGGGCGGTGAATAGGAGGTTTTTGCGTCCAGTTCACTGAGCAAGGAGTAGGTCTTGTCTATTACTTATTGGGTTTATGGAACGCTATCTGAGCTAATTTGAAACCCTTGTTTTATGCGTCACCCCACCTCACCGTTCCCGTTAAGCAGCCATAGTGTGTTTTCTAAACGTGGGACTCTGTTCTGTTTTGTAATTCAGTTCAAGTGTAGCGGTTTTTACATTCCCTCTATAAGTGATATCTTACGATAAGTGTCTTTCTGTGTGACTTATTTCACTTAGAATCGTCGTACCTAAATCCACTCATCATGCTGCTACTAGCCTTATGACGTTGATTTCATGCCTCAGTGATATTCCATTGTACATAAGGACCACAACTTCTTTATCCATTTTTCTCTTTCCTGGGATATTTAAGGTGTAATGAAGTGGAGGTTCTTGTCAACAGAGCAGCCCTAAACTTTGGGGTGCCTGTGTCTCGCTGATTTTTAGTTTTCCCAATTTATACACCCATGAGTGGAAGTGCCCTATGCTCTCTAAGCTGAGTTTTTTAGATGTTTCAGGACACACCGTACACTTCTCCAGAGTGGCTGTTGGCAATTTACATCCCGCCCATCAGCGTAGCAAGGCTCCCGTTTCTCCATGGCCTGTCCTGCATTTCTGGTTTTGACACTTTATTCAGCATGGCCCTTTTGACCGATGGGAAGCGAGACTTCTTTGTAGCGCTGATTTGCCTTTCCAGGTTGCTTGGTTGGCCAAAAAGGGCGTATGCGTTTTTGCCTGAATATATTCAGGAAAAAACGCATACGCCCTTTTTGGCCAAGGGCATCATGGTCGAGGTTTTGCCGCTTTTCCTGTGCTTTAAAGGCGATTCGAATCTACCTCCTGAAATCTGTTTCCTGTAATTCTGCCTTGCTTTCAAATCCTCTTCGTTGCCTTCCCTCAATATATTTGTGGACGAGAGTTATCATTTCTAACTCTGCAGGTTTGTGAATTGCAGTGCCCCTGAGCTCCATTTTTCAACTCGCTTTCTTGGGAGCTGGCCGCAAAAGCGCAGGATTGCTTCAGGCCCTATTGTGGTTCCGGGCGGCAGGCTGAGCCTGTGGTTAATTCTTCTTCCTGATGGGAAAATAGAGTGACCTGTGCCTGTCCCCACACCTAGACCTAGTCTCTCATTGGTTCCCCCTCTTCCCGTTCATCCTCAGGACAAATTTGCAACCTGTACGGAACAGGAGGTTAAAGGTGCTCATTCTCCAAGGAGGGAGATTGCTAGTAAAGCGGTTGTAATGGCGAGCCCGAGCACAAGGAGATGAGAAATGAGGTCCGTTTTAGAAACCTTTCCCGATCACGCGGTGTACCATCTTCTGGGTTTCTCATGCATGTTGTCGATGTAGGAAGATGCCCTTGAACCTGGAGATTTTGGTCCAATGGGATGGGTACCACGCAGTATTACTTTAAAGGGTCTGCGTTTGCTCACCCAACCTCACCAAACCTCTCAGCCCCAAGAGTGTCCACCCTTATGTCTCAATCAGCTGTGGGTCTAGAGATGGTCAATAAAGGTGGCATCCCAGCCCCTGAACGAATTCTGTATGAATTTCTCTCTCTTTCACTGTCTTTGTTTCACGGGTTTTTAAAAGTAATTGATTTTTATAATGGGGTTTAGCTGCTTTTCACTGCTGTGTTTATGCCGCTTTACACCCACTTGACTCACTTACAGAGAGATATCAATACATTGGTTTTAAGAGTCTTACTAGTCAGATATATTCTTGGGCGGTGAACAGGGGGTGTTGAATCCAGTTCACTGAGCAAGGAGTAGGTCTTGCCTATTACATATTGGGTTTATGGAACAGTATCTGAGCTAATTTGAAACACTTGTTTTATGCGTCACCCCACCTCACCGTTCCCGTTAAGCAGCCATATTGTGTTTTATAAACGTGTGACGCTGTTCTGTTTTGTAATTCAGTTAAAGTGTAGCGGTTTTTACATTCCCTCTATAAGTGATATCTTACGATAAGTGTCTTTCTGTGTGACTTATTTCACTTAGAATCTTCGTACCTAAATCCACTCATCATGCTGCTAATAACCTTATGATGTTGATTACATGCCTGAGTGATATTCCATTGTACATAAGGACCACAACTTCTTTATCCATTTTTCTCTTTCCTGGGATATTGAAGGTGTAATGAAGTGGAGGTTCTTGTCAACAGAGCAGCCCTAAACTTTGGGGTGCCTGTGTCTTGCTGATTTTTAGTTTTCCCAATTTATACGCCCATGAGTGGAAGTGCCCTATGCTCTCTAAGCTGAGTTTTTTAGATATTTCAGGACACACCGTACACTTCTCCAGAGTGGCTGTTGGCAATTTACATCCCACCCATCAGCGTAGCAAGGCTCCCGTTTCTCCATGGCCTGTCCTGCATTTCTGGTTTTGACACTTTATTCAGCATGGCCGTTTTGACCGATGGGAAGCGAGACTTCTTTGTAGCGCTGATTTGCCTTTCCAGGTTGCTTGGTTGGCCAAAAAGGGCGTATGCGTTTTTTCCTGAATATATTCAGGAAAAAACGCATACGCCCTTTTTGGCCAAGGGCATCATGGTCGAGGTTTTGCCGCTTTTCCTGTGCTTTAAATGCGATTCGAATCTACCTCCTGAAATCTGTTTCCTGCAATTCTGCCTTGCTTTCAAATCCTCTTCGTTGCCTTCCCTCAATATATTTGTGGACGAGAGTTATCATTTCTAACTCTGCAGGTTTGTGAATTGCAGTGCCCCTGAGCTCCATTTTTCAACTCGCTTTCTTGGGAGCTGGCCCCAAAAGCGCAGGATTGCTTCAGGCCCTATTGTGGTTCCGGGCGGCAGGCTGAGCCTGTGGTTAATTCTTCTTCCTGATGGGAAAATAGAGTGACCTGTGCCTGTCCCCACACCTAGACCTAGTCTCTCATTGGTTCCCCCTCTTCCCGTTCATCCTCAGGACAAATTGCAACCTGTTCGGAACAGGAGGTTAAAAGGGCTCATTCTCCAAGGAGGGAGATTGCTAGTAAAGCGGCTGGAATGGCGAACCCGAGCACAAGGAGATGAGAAATGAGGTGCGTTTTAGAAATCTTTCCCGATCACATGGTGTACCATCTTCTGGGTTTCTCATGCATGTTTTCGATGTAGGAAGATGCCCTTGAAGCTGGAGATTTGGGACCTATGGGATGGGTACCACGCAGTATTACTTTAAAGGGTCTGCGTTTGCTCACCCAACCTCACCAAACCTCTCAGCCCCAAGAGTGTCCACCCTTATGTCTCAATGAGCTGTGGGTCTAGATATGGTCAATCCAGGTGGCATCACAGCCCCTGAACGAATTTTGTAAGAATTTCTCTCTCTTTCACTGTCTTTGTTTCACGGGTTTTTAAAAGTAATTGATTTTTATAATGGGGTTTAGCTGCTTTTCACTGCTGTTTTTATGGTGCTTTACACCCACGTGACTCACTTACAGAGAGATATCAATACATAGCTTTGAAGATTCTTCCTAGTCAGATATATTCTTGGGCGGTGAATAGGGTGTTTTTGCGTCCAGTTCACTGAGCAAGGAGTAGGTCTTGTCTATTACATATTGGGTTTATGGAAAGCTATCTGAGCTAATTTGAAACCCTTGTGTTATGCGTCACCCCACCTCACCGTTCCCGTTAAGCAGCCATAGTGTGTTTTCTAAACGTGGGACTCTGTTCTGTTTTGTAATTCAGTTCAAGTGTAGCGGTTTTTACATTCCCTCTATAAGTGATATCTTACGATAAGTGTCTTTCTGTGTGACTTATTTCACTTAGAATCGTCGTACCTAAATCCACTCATCATGCTGCTACTAGCCTTATGACGTTGATTTCATGCCTGAGTGATATTCCATTGTGCATAAGGAGTACAACTTCTTTATCCATTTTTCTCTTTCCTGGGATATTTAAGGTGTAATGAAGTGGAGGTTCTTGTCAACAGAGCAGCCCTAAACTTTGGGGTGCCTGTGTCTTGCTGATTTTTAGTTTTCCCAATTTATACGCCCATGAGTGGAAGTGCCCTATGCTCTCTAAGCTGAGTTTTTTAGATGTTTCAGGACACACCGTACACTTCTCCAGAGTGGCTGTTGGCAATTTACATCCCGCCCATCAGCGTAGCAAGGCTCCTGTTTCTCCATGGCCTGTCCTGCATTTCTGGTTTTGACACTTTATTCAGCATGGCCCTTTTGACCGATGGGAAGCGAGACTTCTTTGTAGCGCTGATTTGCCTTTCCAGGTTGCTTGGTTGGCCAAAAAGGGCGTATGCGTTTTTTCCTGAATATATTCAGGAAAAAACGCATACGCCCTTTTTGGCCAAGGGCATCATGGTCGAGGTTTTGCCGCTTTTCCTGTGCTTTAAAGGCGATTTAAATCTACCTCCTGAATTCTGTTTCCTGTAATTCTGCCTTGCTTTCAAATCCTCTGCGTTGCCTTCCCTCAATATATTTGTGGACGAGAGTTCACATTTATAACTCTGCAGGTTTGTGAATTGCAGTGCCCCTGAGCTCCATTTTTCAACTCGCTTTCTTGGGAGCTGGCCCCAAAAGCACAGGATTGCTTCAGGCCCTATTGTGGTTCCGGGTGGCAGGCTGAGCCTGTGGTTAATTCTTCTTCCTGATGGGAAAATAGAGTGACCTGTGCCTGTCCCCACACCTAGACCTAGTCTCTCATTGGTTCCCCCTCTTCCCGTTCATCCTCAGGACAAATTGCAACCTGTACGGAACAGGAGGTTAAAGGTGCTCATTCTCCAAGGAGGGAGATTGCTAGTAAAGCGGCTGGAATGGCGAACCCGAGCACAAGGAGATGAGAAATGAGGTGCGTTTTAGAAACCTTTCCCGATCACATGGTGTACCATCTTCTGGGTTTCTCATGCATGTTTTCGATGTAGGAAGATGCCCTTGAAGCTGGAGATTTGGGACCTATGGGATGGGTACCACGCAGTATTACTTTAAAGGGTCTGCGTTTGCTCACCCAACCTCACCAAACCTCTCAGCCCCAAGAGTGTCCACCCTTATGTCTCAATCAGCTGTGGGTCTAGATATGGTCAATCCAGGTGGCATCACAGCCCCTGAACGAATTTTTTAAGAATTTCTCTCTCTTTCACTGTCTTTGTTTCACGGGTTTTTAAAAGTAATTGATTTTTATAATGGGGTTTAGCTGCTTTTCACTGCTGTGTTTATGCTGCTTTACACCCACTTGACTCCCTTACAGAGAGATATCAATACATAGCTTTGAAGATTCTTCCTAGTCAGATATATTCTTGGGCGGTGAATAGGAGGTTTTTGCGTCCAGTTCACTGAGCAAGGAGTAGGTCTTGTCTATTACTTATTGGGTTTATGGAACGCTATCTGAGCTAATTTGAAACCCTTGTTTTATGCGTCACCCCACCTCACCGTTCCCGTTAAGCAGCCATAGTGTGTTTTCTAAACGTGGGACTCTGTTCTGTTTTGTAATTCAGTTCAAGTGTAGCGGTTTTTACATTCCCTCTATAAGTGATATCTTACGATAAGTGTCTTTCTGTGTGACTTATTTCACTTAGAATCGTCGTACCTAAATCCACTCATCATGCTGCTACTAGCCTTATGACGTTGATTTCATGCCTCAGTGATATTCCATTGTACATAAGGACCACAACTTCTTTATCCATTTTTCTCTTTCCTGGGATATTTAAGGTGTAATGAAGTGGAGGTTCTTGTCAACAGAGCAGCCCTAAACTTTGGGGTGCCTGTGTCTCGCTGATTTTTAGTTTTCCCAATTTATACACCCATGAGTGGAAGTGCCCTATGCTCTCTAAGCTGAGTTTTTTAGATGTTTCAGGACACACCGTACACTTCTCCAGAGTGGCTGTTGGCAATTTACATCCCGCCCATCAGCGTAGCAAGGCTCCCGTTTCTCCATGGCCTGTCCTGCATTTCTGGTTTTGACACTTTATTCAGCATGGCCCTTTTGACCGATGGGAAGCGAGACTTCTTTGTAGCGCTGATTTGCCTTTCCAGGTTGCTTGGTTGGCCAAAAAGGGCGTATGCGTTTTTGCCTGAATATATTCAGGAAAAAACGCATACGCCCTTTTTGGCCAAGGGCATCATGGTCGAGGTTTTGCCGCTTTTCCTGTGCTTTAAAGGCGATTCGAATCTACCTCCTGAAATCTGTTTCCTGTAATTCTGCCTTGCTTTCAAATCCTCTTCGTTGCCTTCCCTCAATATATTTGTGGACGAGAGTTATCATTTCTAACTCTGCAGGTTTGTGAATTGCAGTGCCCCTGAGCTCCATTTTTCAACTCGCTTTCTTGGGAGCTGGCCGCAAAAGCGCAGGATTGCTTCAGGCCCTATTGTGGTTCCGGGCGGCAGGCTGAGCCTGTGGTTAATTCTTCTTCCTGATGGGAAAATAGAGTGACCTGTGCCTGTCCCCACACCTAGACCTAGTCTCTCATTGGTTCCCCCTCTTCCCGTTCATCCTCAGGACAAATTTGCAACCTGTACGGAACAGGAGGTTAAAGGTGCTCATTCTCCAAGGAGGGAGATTGCTAGTAAAGCGGTTGTAATGGCGAGCCCGAGCACAAGGAGATGAGAAATGAGGTCCGTTTTAGAAACCTTTCCCGATCACGCGGTGTACCATCTTCTGGGTTTCTCATGCATGTTGTCGATGTAGGAAGATGCCCTTGAACCTGGAGATTTTGGTCCAATGGGATGGGTACCACGCAGTATTACTTTAAAGGGTCTGCGTTTGCTCACCCAACCTCACCAAACCTCTCAGCCCCAAGAGTGTCCACCCTTATGTCTCAATCAGCTGTGGGTCTAGAGATGGTCAATAAAGGTGGCATCCCAGCCCCTGAACGAATTCTGTATGAATTTCTCTCTCTTTCACTGTCTTTGTTTCACGGGTTTTTAAAAGTAATTGATTTTTATAATGGGGTTTAGCTGCTTTTCACTGCTGTGTTTATGCCTCTTTACACCCACTTGACTCACTTACAGAGAGATATCAATACATTGGTTTTAAGAGTCTTACTAGTCAGATATATTCTTGGGCGGTGAACAGGGGGTGTTGAATCCAGTTCACTGAGCAAGGAGTAGGTCTTGCCTATTACATATTGGGTTTATGGAACAGTATCTGAGCTAATTTGAAACACTTGTTTTATGCGTCACCCCACCTCACCGTTCCCGTTAAGCAGCCATATTGTGTTTTATAAACGTGTGACGCTGTTCTGTTTTGTAATTCAGTTAAAGTGTAGCGGTTTTTACATTCCCTCTATAAGTGATATCTTACGATAAGTGTCTTTCTGTGTGACTTATTTCACTTAGAATCTTCGTACCTAAATCCACTCATCATGCTGCTAATAACCTTATGATGTTGATTACATGCCTGAGTGATATTCCATTGTACATAAGGACCACAACTTCTTTATCCATTTTTCTCTTTCCTGGGATATTGAAGGTGTAATGAAGTGGAGGTTCTTGTCAACAGAGCAGCCCTAAACTTTGGGGTGCCTGTGTCTTGCTGATTTTTAGTTTTCCCAATTTATACGCCCATGAGTGGAAGTGCCCTATGCTCTCTAAGCTGAGTTTTTTAGATATTTCAGGACACACCGTACACTTCTCCAGAGTGGCTGTTGGCAATTTACATCCCACCCATCAGCGTAGCAAGGCTCCCGTTTCTCCATGGCCTGTCCTGCATTTCTGGTTTTGACACTTTATTCAGCATGGCCCTTTTGACCGATGGGAAGCGAGACTTCTTTGTAGCGCTGATTTGCCTTTCCAGGTTGCTTGGTTGGCCAAAAAGGGCGTATGCGTTTTTTCCTGAATATATTCAGGAAAAAACGCATACGCCCTTTTTGGCCAAGGGCATCATGGTCGAGGTTTTGCCGCTTTTCCTGTGCTTTAAATGCGATTCGAATCTACCTCCTGAAATCTGTTTCCTGCAATTCTGCCTTGCTTTCAAATCCTCTTCGTTGCCTTCCCTCAATATATTTGTGGACGAGAGTTATCATTTCTAACTCTGCAGGTTTGTGAATTGCAGTGCCCCTGAGCTCCATTTTTCAACTCGCTTTCTTGGGAGCTGGCCCCAAAAGCGCAGGATTGCTTCAGGCCCTATTGTGGTTCCGGGCGGCAGGCTGAGCCTGTGGTTAATTCTTCTTCCTGATGGGAAAATAGAGTGACCTGTGCCTGTCCCCACACCTAGACCTAGTCTCTCATTGGTTCCCCCTCTTCCCGTTCATCCTCAGGACAAATTGCAACCTGTTCGGAACAGGAGGTTAAAAGGGCTCATTCTCCAAGGAGGGAGATTGCTAGTAAAGCGGCTGGAATGGCGAACCCGAGCACAAGGAGATGAGAAATGAGGTGCGTTTTAGAAATCTTTCCCGATCACATGGTGTACCATCTTCTGGGTTTCTCATGCATGTTTTCGATGTAGGAAGATGCCCTTGAAGCTGGAGATTTGGGACCTATGGGATGGGTACCACGCAGTATTACTTTAAAGGGTCTGCGTTTGCTCACCCAACCTCACCAAACCTCTCAGCCCCAAGAGTGTCCACCCTTATGTCTCAATCAGCTGTGGGTCTAGATATGGTCAATCCAGGTGGCATCACAGCCCCTGAACGAATTTTGTAAGAATTTCTCTCTCTTTCACTGTCTTTGTTTCACGGGTTTTTAAAAGTAATTGATTTTTATAATGGGGTTTAGCTGCTTTTCACTGCTGTTTTTATGGTGCTTTACACCCACGTGACTCACTTACAGAGAGATATCAATACATAGCTTTGAAGATTCTTCCTAGTCAGATATATTCTTGGGCGGTGAATAGGGTGTTTTTGCGTCCAGTTCACTGAGCAAGGAGTAGGTCTTGTCTATTACATATTGGGTTTATGGAAAGCTATCTGAGCTAATTTGAAACCCTTGTGTTATGCGTCACCCCACCTCACCGTTCCCGTTAAGCAGCCATAGTGTGTTTTCTAAACGTGGGACTCTGTTCTGTTTTGTAATTCAGTTCAAGTGTAGCGGTTTTTACATTCCCTCTATAAGTGATATCTTACGATAAGTGTCTTTCTGTGTGACTTATTTCACTTAGAATCGTCGTACCTAAATCCACTCATCATGCTGCTACTAGCCTTATGACGTTGATTTCATGCCTGAGTGATATTCCATTGTGCATAAGGAGTACAACTTCTTTATCCATTTTTCTCTTTCCTGGGATATTTAAGGTGTAATGAAGTGGAGGTTCTTGTCAACAGAGCAGCCCTAAACTTTGGGGTGCCTGTGTCTTGCTGATTTTTAGTTTTCCCAATTTATACGCCCATGAGTGGAAGTGCCCTATGCTCTCTAAGCTGAGTTTTTTAGATGTTTCAGGACACACCGTACACTTCTCCAGAGTGGCTGTTGGCAATTTACATCCCGCCCATCAGCGTAGCAAGGCTCCTGTTTCTCCATGGCCTGTCCTGCATTTCTGGTTTTGACACTTTATTCAGCATGGCCCTTTTGACCGATGGGAAGCGAGACTTCTTTGTAGCGCTGATTTGCCTTTCCAGGTTGCTTGGTTGGCCAAAAAGGGCGTATGCGTTTTTTCCTGAATATATTCAGGAAAAAACGCATACGCCCTTTTTGGCCAAGGGCATCATGGTCGAGGTTTTGCCGCTTTTCCTGTGCTTTAAAGGCGATTTAAATCTACCTCCTGAATTCTGTTTCCTGTAATTCTGCCTTGCTTTCAAATCCTCTGCGTTGCCTTCCCTCAATATATTTGTGGACGAGAGTTCACATTTATAACTCTGCAGGTTTGTGAATTGCAGTGCCCCTGAGCTCCATTTTTCAACTCGCTTTCTTGGGAGCTGGCCCCAAAAGCACAGGATTGCTTCAGGCCCTATTGTGGTTCCGGGTGGCAGGCTGAGCCTGTGGTTAATTCTTCTTCCTGATGGGAAAATAGAGTGACCTGTGCCTGTCCCCACACCTAGACCTAGTCTCTCATTGGTTCCCCCTCTTCCCGTTCATCCTCAGGACAAATTGCAACCTGTACGGAACAGGAGGTTAAAGGTGCTCATTCTCCAAGGAGGGAGATTGCTAGTAAAGCGGCTGGAATGGCGAACCCGAGCACAAGGAGATGAGAAATGAGGTGCGTTTTAGAAACCTTTCCCGATCACATGGTGTACCATCTTCTGGGTTTCTCATGCATGTTTTCGATGTAGGAAGATGCCCTTGAAGCTGGAGATTTGGGACCTATGGGATGGGTACCACGCAGTATTACTTTAAAGGGTCTGCGTTTGCTCACCCAACCTCACCAAACCTCTCAGCCCCAAGAGTGTCCACCCTTATGTCTCAATCAGCTGTGGGTCTAGATATGGTCAATCCAGGTGGCATCACAGCCCCTGAACGAATTTTTTAAGAATTTCTCTCTCTTTCACTGTCTTTGTTTCACGGGTTTTTAAAAGTAATTGATTTTTATAATGGGGTTTAGCTGCTTTTCACTGCTGTGTTTATGCTGCTTTACACCCACTTGACTCCCTTACAGAGAGATATCAATACATAGCTTTGAAGATTCTTCCTAGTCAGATATATTCTTGGGCGGTGAATAGGAGGTTTTTGCGTCCAGTTCACTGAGCAAGGAGTAGGTCTTGTCTATTACTTATTGGGTTTATGGAACGCTATCTGAGCTAATTTGAAACCCTTGTTTTATGCGTCACCCCACCTCACCGTTCCCGTTAAGCAGCCATAGTGTGTTTTCTAAACGTGGGACTCTGTTCTGTTTTGTAATTCAGTTCAAGTGTAGCGGTTTTTACATTCCCTCTATAAGTGATATCTTACGATAAGTGTCTTTCTGTGTGACTTATTTCACTTAGAATCGTCGTACCTAAATCCACTCATCATGCTGCTACTAGCCTTATGACGTTGATTTCATGCCTCAGTGATATTCCATTGTACATAAGGACCACAACTTCTTTATCCATTTTTCTCTTTCCTGGGATATTTAAGGTGTAATGAAGTGGAGGTTCTTGTCAACAGAGCAGCCCTAAACTTTGGGGTGCCTGTGTCTCGCTGATTTTTAGTTTTCCCAATTTATACACCCATGAGTGGAAGTGCCCTATGCTCTCTAAGCTGAGTTTTTTAGATGTTTCAGGACACACCGTACACTTCTCCAGAGTGGCTGTTGGCAATTTACATCCCGCCCATCAGCGTAGCAAGGCTCCCGTTTCTCCATGGCCTGTCCTGCATTTCTGGTTTTGACACTTTATTCAGCATGGCCCTTTTGACCGATGGGAAGCGAGACTTCTTTGTAGCGCTGATTTGCCTTTCCAGGTTGCTTGGTTGGCCAAAAAGGGCGTATGCGTTTTTGCCTGAATATATTCAGGAAAAAACGCATACGCCCTTTTTGGCCAAGGGCATCATGGTCGAGGTTTTGCCGCTTTTCCTGTGCTTTAAAGGCGATTCGAATCTACCTCCTGAAATCTGTTTCCTGTAATTCTGCCTTGCTTTCAAATCCTCTTCGTTGCCTTCCCTCAATATATTTGTGGACGAGAGTTATCATTTCTAACTCTGCAGGTTTGTGAATTGCAGTGCCCCTGAGCTCCATTTTTCAACTCGCTTTCTTGGGAGCTGGCCGCAAAAGCGCAGGATTGCTTCAGGCCCTATTGTGGTTCCGGGCGGCAGGCTGAGCCTGTGGTTAATTCTTCTTCCTGATGGGAAAATAGAGTGACCTGTGCCTGTCCCCACACCTAGACCTAGTCTCTCATTGGTTCCCCCTCTTCCCGTTCATCCTCAGGACAAATTTGCAACCTGTACGGAACAGGAGGTTAAAGGTGCTCATTCTCCAAGGAGGGAGATTGCTAGTAAAGCGGTTGTAATGGCGAGCCCGAGCACAAGGAGATGAGAAATGAGGTCCGTTTTAGAAACCTTTCCCGATCACGCGGTGTACCATCTTCTGGGTTTCTCATGCATGTTGTCGATGTAGGAAGATGCCCTTGAACCTGGAGATTTTGGTCCAATGGGATGGGTACCACGCAGTATTACTTTAAAGGGTCTGCGTTTGCTCACCCAACCTCACCAAACCTCTCAGCCCCAAGAGTGTCCACCCTTATGTCTCAATCAGCTGTGGGTCTAGAGATGGTCAATAAAGGTGGCATCCCAGCCCCTGAACGAATTCTGTATGAATTTCTCTCTCTTTCACTGTCTTTGTTTCACGGGTTTTTAAAAGTAATTGATTTTTATAATGGGGTTTAGCTGCTTTTCACTGCTGTGTTTATGCCGCTTTACACCCACTTGACTCACTTACAGAGAGATATCAATACATTGGTTTTAAGAGTCTTACTAGTCAGATATATTCTTGGGCGGTGAACAGGGGGTGTTGAATCCAGTTCACTGAGCAAGGAGTAGGTCTTGCCTATTACATATTGGGTTTATGGAACAGTATCTGAGCTAATTTGAAACACTTGTTTTATGCGTCACCCCACCTCACCGTTCCCGTTAAGCAGCCATATTGTGTTTTATAAACGTGTGACGCTGTTCTGTTTTGTAATTCAGTTAAAGTGTAGCGGTTTTTACATTCCCTCTATAAGTGATATCTTACGATAAGTGTCTTTCTGTGTGACTTATTTCACTTAGAATCTTCGTACCTAAATCCACTCATCATGCTGCTAATAACCTTATGATGTTGATTACATGCCTGAGTGATATTCCATTGTACATAAGGACCACAACTTCTTTATCCATTTTTCTCTTTCCTGGGATATTGAAGGTGTAATGAAGTGGAGGTTCTTGTCAACAGAGCAGCCCTAAACTTTGGGGTGCCTGTGTCTTGCTGATTTTTAGTTTTCCCAATTTATACGCCCATGAGTGGAAGTGCCCTATGCTCTCTAAGCTGAGTTTTTTAGATATTTCAGGACACACCGTACACTTCTCCAGAGTGGCTGTTGGCAATTTACATCCCACCCATCAGCGTAGCAAGGCTCCCGTTTCTCCATGGCCTGTCCTGCATTTCTGGTTTTGACACTTTATTCAGCATGGCCGTTTTGACCGATGGGAAGCGAGACTTCTTTGTAGCGCTGATTTGCCTTTCCAGGTTGCTTGGTTGGCCAAAAAGGGCGTATGCGTTTTTTCCTGAATATATTCAGGAAAAAACGCATACGCCCTTTTTGGCCAAGGGCATCATGGTCGAGGTTTTGCCGCTTTTCCTGTGCTTTAAAGGCGATTCGAATCTACCTCCTGAAATCTGTTTCCTGCAATTCTGCCTTGCTTTCAAATCCTCTTCGTTGCCTTCCCTCAATATATTTGTGGACGAGAGTTATCATTTCTAACTCTGCAGGTTTGTGAATTGCAGTGTCCCTGAGCTCCATTTTTCAACTCGCTTTCTTGGGAGCTGGCCCCAAAAGCGCAGGATTGCTTCAGGCCCTATTGTGGTTCCGGGCGGCAGGCTGAGCCTGTGGTTAATTCTTCTTCCTGATGGGAAAATAGAGTGACCTGTGCCTGTCCCCACACCTAGACCTAGTCTCTCATTGGTTCCCCCTCTTCCCGTTCATCCTCAGGACAAATTTGCAACCTGTACAGAACAGGAGGTTAAAGGTGCTCATTCTCCAAGGAGGGAGATTGCTAGTAAAGCGGCTGTAATGGCGAGACCGAGCACAAGGAGATGAGAAATGAGGTGCGTTTTAGAAACCTTTCCCGATCACACGGTGTACCATCTTCTGGGTTTCTCATGCATGTTTTCGATGTAGGAAGATGCCCTTGAACCTGGAGATTTTGGACCCATGGGATGGGTACCACGCAGTATTACTTTAAAGGGTCTGCGTTTGCTCACCCAACCTCACCAAACCTCTCAGCCCCAAGAGTGTCCACCCTTATGTCTCAATCAGCTGTGGGTCTAGAGATGGTCAATAAAGGTGGCATCCCAGCCCCTGAACGAATTCTGTATGAATTTCTCTCTCTTTCACTGTCTTTGTTTCACGGGTTTTTAAAAGTAATTGATTTTTATAATGGGGTTTAGCTGCTTTTCACTGCTGTGTTTATGCCACTTTACACCCACTTGACTCACTTACAGAGAGATATCAATACATTGGTTTTAAGAGTCTTACTAGTCAGATATATTCTTGGGCGGTGAACAGGGGGTGTTGAATCCAGTTCACTGAGCAAGGAGTAGGTCTTGTCTGTTACATATTGGGTTTATGGAACAGTATCTGAGCTAATTTGAAACCCTTGTTTTCTGCATCACCCCACCTCACCTTTCCCGTTAAGCAGCCATAGTGTGTTTTCTAAACGTGTGACGCTGTTTAGTTTTGTAATTCAGTTCAAGTGTAGCGGTTTTTACATTCCCTCTATAAGTGATATCTTACGATAAGTGTCTTTCTGTGTGACTTATTTCACTTAGAATCGTCGTACCTAAATCCACTCATCATGCTGCTACTAGCCTTATGATGTTGATTTCATGCCTGAGTGATATTCCATTGTACATAAGGAGCACAACTTCTTTATCCATTTTTCTCTTTCCTGGGATATTGAAGGTGTAATGAAGTGGAGGTTCTTGTCAACAGAGCAGCCCTAAACTTTGGGGTGCCTGTGTCTTGCTGATTTTTAGTTTTCCCAATTTATACGCCCATGAGTGGAAGTGCCCTATGCTCTCTAAGCTGAGTTTTTTAGATGTTTCAGGACACACCGTACACTTCTCCAGAGTGGCTGTTGGCACTTTACATCCCGCCCATCAGCGTAGCAAGGCTCCCGTTTCTCCATGGCCTGTCCTGCATTTCTGGTTTTGACACTTTATTCAGCATGGCCCTTTTGACCGATGGGAAGCGAGACTTCTTTGTAGCGCTGATTTGCCTTTCCAGGTTGCTTGGTTGGCCAAAAAGGGCGTGTGCGTTTTTTCCTGAATATATTCAGGAAAAAACGCATACGCCCTTTTTGGCCAAGGGCATCATGGTCGAGGTTTTGCCGCTTTTCCTGTGCTTTAAAGGCGATTCGAATCTACCTCCTGAAATCTGTTTCCTGCAATTCTGCCTTGCTTTCAAATCCTCTTCGTTGCCTCCCCTCAATATATTTGTGGACGAGAGTTATCATTTATAACTCTGCAGGTTTGTGAATTGCAGTGCCCCTGAGCTCCATTTTTCAACTCGCTTTCTTGGGAGCTGGCCCCAAAAGCGCAGGATTGCTTCAGGCCCTATTGTGGTTCCGGGCGGCAGGCTGAGCCTGTGGTTAATTCTTCTTCCTGATGGGAAAATAGAGTGACCTGTGCCTGTCCCCACACCTAGACCTAGTCTCTCATTGGTTCCCCCTCTTCCCGTTCATCCTCAGGACAAATTTGCAACCTGTACGGAACAGGAGGTTAAAGGTGCTCATTCTCCAAGGAGGGAGATTGCTAGTAAAGCGGCTGTAATGGCGAGCCCGAGCACAAGGAGATGAGAAATGAGGTGCGTTTTAGAAACCTTTCCCGATCACACGGTGTACCATCTTCTGGGTTTCTCATGCATGTTTTCGATGTAGGAAGATGCCCTTGAACCTGGAGATTTTGGACCCATGGGATGGGTACCACGCAGTATTACTTTAAAGGGTCTGCGTTTGCTCACCCAACCTCACCAAACCTCTCAGCCCGAAGAGTGTCCACCCTTATGTCTCAATCAGCTGTGGGTCTAGAGATGGTCAATAAAGGTGGCATCCCAGCCCCTGAACGAATTCTGTATGAATTTCTCTCTCTTTCACTGTCTTTCTTTCACGGGTTTTTAAAAGTAATTGATTTTTATAATGGGGTTTAGCTGCTTTTCACTGCTGTGTTTATGCCGCTTTACACCCACTTGACTCACTTACAGAGAGATATCAATACATTGGTTTTAAGAGTCTTACTAGTCAGATATATTCTTGGGCGGTGAACAGGGGGTGTTGAATCCAGTTCACTGAGCAAGGAGTAGGTCTTGTCTGTTACATATTGGGTTTATGGAACAGTATCTGAGCTAATTTGAAACCCTTGTTTTCTGCATCACCCCACCTCACCTTTCCCGTTAAGCAGCCATAGTGTGTTTTCTAAACGTGTGACGCTGTTTAGTTTTGTAATTCAGTTCAAGTGTAGCGGTTTTTACATTCCCTCTATAAGTGATATCTTATGATAAGTGCCTTTTTCTGTGTGACTTATTTCACTTAGAATCCTCGTACCTAAATCTTCTCATCATGCTGCTACTAGCCTTATGATGTTGATTTCATGCCTGAGTGATATTCCATTGTACATAAGGAGCACAACTTCTTTATCCATTTTTCTCTTTCCTGGGATATTTAAGGTGTAATGAAGTGGAGGTTCTTGTCAACAGAGCAGCCCTAAACTTTAGGGTGCCTGTGTCTTGCTGATTTTTAGTTTTCCCAATTTATACGCCCATGAGTGGAAGTGCCCTATGCTCTCTAAGCTGAGTTTTTTAGAGGTTTCAGGACACACCGTACACTTCTCCAGAGTGGCTGTTGGCACTTTACATCCCGCCCATCAGCGTAGCAAGGCTCCCGTTTCTCCATGGCCTCTCCTGCATTTCTGGTTTTGACACTTTATTCAGCATGGCCCTTTTGACCGATGGGAAGCGAGACTTCTTTGCAGCGCTGATTTGCCTTTCCAGGTTGCTTGGTTGGCCAAAAAGGGCGTATGCGTTTTTTCCTGAATATATTCAGGAAAAAACGCATACGCCCTTTTTGGCCAAGGGCATCATGGTCGAGGTTTTGCCGCTTTTCCTGTGCTTTAAAGGCGATTCGAATCTACCTCCTGAAATCTGTTTCCTGTAATTCTGCCTTGCTTTCAAATCCTCTTCGTTGCCTTCCCTCAATATATTTGTGGACGAGAGTTATCATTTCTAACTCTGCAGGTTTGTGAATTGCAGTGCCCCTGAGCTCCATTTTTCAACTCGCTTTCTTGGGAGCTGGCCGCAAAAGCGCAGGATTGCTTCAGGCCCTATTGTGGTTCTGGGCGGCAAGCTGAGCCTGTGGTTAATTCTTCTTCCTGATGGGAAAATAGAGTGACCTGTGCCTGTCCCCACACCTAGACCTAGTCTCTCATTGGTTCCCCCTCTTCCCGTTCATCCTCAGGACAAATTGCAACCTGTACGGAACAGGAGGTTAAAGGTGCTCATTCTCCAAGGAGGGAGATTGCTAGTAAAGCGGCTGGAATGGCGAACCCGAGCACAAGGAGATGAGAAATGAGGTGCGTTTTAGAAACCTTTCCCGATCACACGGTGTACCATCTTCTGGGTTTCTCATGCATGTTTTCGATGTAGGAAGATGCCCTTGAAGGTGGAGATTTGGGACCTATGGGATGGGTACCACGCAGTATTACTTTAAAGGGTCTGCGTTTGCTCACCCAACCTCACCAAACCTCTCAGCCCCAAGAGTGTCCACCCTTATGTCTCAATCAGCTGTGGGTCTAGATATGGTCAATCCAGGTGGCATCACAGCCCCTGAACGAATTTTGTAAGAATTTCTCTCTCTTTCACTGTCTTTCTTTCACGGGTTTTTAAAAGTAATTGATTTTTATAATGGGGTTTAGCTGCTTTTCACTGCTGTGTTTATGCTGCTTTACACCCACTTGACTCACTTACAGAGAGATATCAATACATAGCTTTGAAGATTCTTCCTAGTCAGATATATTCTTGGGCGGTGAATAGGAGGTTTTTGCGTCCAGTTCACTGAGCAAGGAGTAGGTCTTGTCTATTACATATTGGGTTTATGGAACGCTATCTGAGCTAATTTGAAACCCTTGTTTTATGCGTCACCCCACCTCACCGTTCCCGTTAAGCAGCCATAGTGTGTTTTCTAAACGTGGGACTCTGTTCTGTTTTGTAATTCAGTTCAAGTGTAGCGGTTTTTACATTCCCTCTATAAGTGATATCTTACGATAAGTGTCTTTCTGTGTGACTTATTTCACTTAGAATCGTCGTACCTAAATCCACTCATCATGCTGCTACTAGCCTTATGACGTTGATTTCATGCCTCAGTGATATTCCATTGTACATAAGGACCACAACTTCTTTATCCATTTTTCTCTTTCCTGGGATATTTAAGGTGTAATGAAGTGGAGGTTCTTGTCAACAGAGCAGCCCTAAACTTTGGGGTGCCTGTGTCTCGCTGATTTTTAGTTTTCCCAATTTATACACCCATGAGTGGAAGTGCCCTATGCTCTCTAAGCTGAGTTTTTTAGATGTTTCAGGACACACCGTACACTTCTCCAGAGTGGCTGTTGGCAATTTACATCCCGCCCATCAGCGTAGCAAGGCTCCCGTTTCTCCATGGCCTGTCCTGCATTTCTGGTTTTGACACTTTATTCAGCATGGCCCTTTTGACCGATGGGAAGCGAGACTTCTTTGTAGCGCTGATTTGCCTTTCCAGGTTGCTTGGTTGGCCAAAAAGGGCGTATGCGTTTTTTCCTGAATATATTCAGGAAAAAACGCATACGCCCTTTTTGGCCAAGGGCATCATGGTCGAGGTTTTGCCGCTTTTCCTGTGCTTTAAAGGCGATTCGAATCTACCTCCTGAAATCTGTTTCCTGTAATTCTGCCTTGCTTTCAAATCCTCTTCGTTGCCTTCCCTCAATATATTTGTGGACGAGAATTATCATTTCAAACTCTGCAGGTTTGTGAATTGCAGTGCCCCTGAGCTCCATTTTTCAACTCGCTTTCTTGGGAGCTGGCCGCAAAAGCGCAGGATTGCTTCAGGCCCTATTGTGGTTCTGGGCGGCAGGCTGAGCCTGTGGTTAATTCTTCTTCCTGATGGGAAAATAGAGTGACCTGTGCCTGTCCCCACACCTAGACCTAGTCTCTCATTGGTTCCCCCTCTTCCCGTTCATCCTCAGGACAAATTGCAACCTGTACGGAACAGGAGGTTAAAGGTGCTCATTCTCCAAGGAGGGAGATTGCTAGTAAAGCGGCTGGAATGGCGAACCCTAGCACAAGGAGATGTGAAATGAGGTGCGTTTTAGAAACCTTTCCGGATCACATGGTGTACCATCTTCTGGGTTTCTCATGCATGTTTTCGATGTAGGAAGATGCCCTTGAAGCTGGAGATTTGGGACCTATGGGATGGGTACCACGCAGTATTACTTTAAAGGGTCTGCGTTTGCTCACCCAACCTCACCAAACCTCTCAGCCCCAAGAGTGTCCACCCTTATGTCTCAATCAGCTGTGGGTCTAGATATGGTCAATCCAGGTGGCATCACAGCCCCTGAACGAATTTTGTAAGAATTTCTCTCTCTTTCACTGTCTTTGTTTCACGGGTTTTTAAAAGTAATTGATTTTTATAATGGGGTTTAGCTGCTTTTCACTGCTGTGTTTATGCTGCTTTACACCCACTTGTCTCACTTACAGAGAGATATCAATACATAGCTTTGAAGATTCTTCCTAGTCAGATATATTCTTGGTCGGTGAATAGGAGGTTTTTGCGTCCAGTTCACTGAGCAAGGAGTAGGTCTTGTCTATTACATATTGGGTTTATGGAACGCTATCTGAGCTAATTTGAAACCCTTGTTTTATGCGTCACCCCACCTCACCGTTCCCGTTAAGCAGCCATAGTGTGTTTTCTAAACGTGGGACTCTGTTCTGTTTTGTAATTCAGTTCAAGTGTAGCGGTTTTTACATTCCCTCTATAAGTGATATCTTACGATAAGTGTCTTTCTGTGTGACTTATTTCACTTAGAATCGTCGTACCTAAATCCACTCATCATGCTGCTACTAGCCTTATGACGTTGATTTCATGCCTCAGTGATATTCCATTGTACATAAGGACCACAACTTCTTTATCCATTTTTCTCTTTCCTGGGATATTTAAGGTGTAATGAAGTGGAGGTTCTTGTCAACAGAGCAGCCCTAAACTTTGGGGTGCCTGTGTCTCGCTGATTTTTAGTTTTCCCAATTTATACACCCATGAGTGGAAGTGCCCTATGCTCTCTAAGCTGAGTTTTTTAGATGTTTCAGGACACACCGTACACTTCTCCAGAGTGGCTGTTGGCAATTTACATCCCGCCCATCAGCGTAGCAAGGCTCCCGTTTCTCCATGGCCTGTCCTGCATTTCTGGTTTTGACACTTTATTCAGCATGGCCCTTTTGACCGATGGGAAGCGAGACTTCTTTGTAGCGCTGATTTGCCTTTCCAGGTTGCTTGGTTGGCCAAAAAGGGCGTATGCGTTTTTTCCTGAATATATTCAGGAAAAAACGCATACGCCCTTTTTGGCCAAGGGCATCATGGTCGAGGTTTTGCCGCTTTTCCTGTGCTTTAAAGGCGATTCGAATCTACCTCCTGAAATCTGTTTCCTGTAATTCTGCCTTGCTTTCAAATCCTCTTCGTTGCCTTCCCTCAATATATTTGTGGACGAGAGTTATCATTTCTAACTCTGCAGGTTTGTGAATTGCAGTGCCCCTGAGCTCCATTTTTCAACTCGCTTTCTTGGGAGCTGGCCGCAAAAGCGCAGGATTGCTTCAGGCCCTATTGTGGTTCCGGGCGGCAGGCTGAGCCTGTGGTTAATTCTTCTTCCTGATGGGAAAATAGAGTGACCTGTGCCTGTCCCCACACCTAGACCTAGTCTCTCATTGGTTCCCCCTCTTCCCGTTCATCCTCAGGACAAATTGCAACCTGTACGGAACAGGAGGTTAAAGGTGCTCATTCTCCAAGGAGGGAGATTGCTAGTAAAGCGGCTGGAATGGCGAACCCGAGCACAAGGAGATGAGAAATGAGGTGCGTTTTAGAAACCTTTCCCGATCACATGGTGTACCATCTTCTGGGTTTCTCATGCATGTTTTCGATGTAGGAAGATGCCCTTGAAGCTGGAGATTTGGGACCTATGGGATGGGTACCACGCAGTATTACTTTAAAGGGTCTGCGTTTGCTCACCCAACCTCACCAAACCTCTCAGCCCCAAGAGTGTCCACCCTTATGTCTCAATCAGCTGTGGGTCTAGATATGGTCAATCCAGGTGGCATCACAGCCCCTGAACGAATTTTGTAAGAATTTCTCTCTCTTTCACTGTCTTTGTTTCACGGGTTTTTAAAAGTAATTGATTTTTATAATGGGGTTTAGCTGCTTTTCACTGCTGTGTTTATGCTGCTTTACACCCACTTGACTCACTTACAGAGAGATATCAATACATAGCTTTGAAGATTCTTCCTAGTCAGATATATTCTTGGGCGGTGAATAGGAGGTTTTTGCGTCCAGTTCACTGAGCAAGGAGTAGGTCTTGTCTATTACATATTGGGTTTATGGAACGCTATCTGAGCTAATTTGAAACCCTTGTTTTATGCGTCACCCCACCTCACCGTTCCCGTTAAGCAGCCATAGTGTGTTTTCTAAACGTGGGACTCTGTTCTGTTTTGTAATTCAGTTCAAGTGTAGCGGTTTTTACATTCCCTCTATAAGTGATATCTTACGATAAGTGTCTTTCTGTGTGACTTATTTCACTTAGAATCGTCGTACCTAAATCCACTCATCATGCTGCTACTAGCCTTATGACGTTGATTTCATGCCTCAGTGATATTCCATTGTACATAAGGACCACAACTTCTTTATCCATTTTTCTCTTTCCTGGGATATTTAAGGTGTAATGAAGTGGAGGTTCTTGTCAACAGAGCAGCCCTAAACTTTGGGGTGCCTGTGTCTCGCTGATTTTTAGTTTTCCCAATTTATACACCCATGAGTGGAAGTGCCCTATGCTCTCTAAGCTGAGTTTTTTAGATGTTTCAGGACACACCGTACACTTCTCCAGAGTGGCTGTTGGCAATTTACATCCCGCCCATCAGCGTAGCAAGGCTCCCGTTTCTCCATGGCCTGTCCTGCATTTCTGGTTTTGACACTTTATTCAGCATGGCCCTTTTGACCGATGGGAAGCGAGACTTCTTTGTAGCGCTGATTTGCCTTTCCAGGTTGCTTGGTTGGCCAAAAAGGGCGTATGCGTTTTTGCCTGAATATATTCAGGAAAAAACGCATACGCCCTTTTTGGCCAAGGGCATCATGGTCGAGGTTTTGCCGCTTTTCCTGTGCTTTAAAGGCGATTCGAATCTACCTCCTGAAATCTGTTTCCTGTAATTCTGCCTTGCTTTCAAATCCTCTTCGTTGCCTTCCCTCAATATATTTGTGGACGAGAGTTATCATTTCTAACTCTGCAGGTTTGTGAATTGCAGTGCCCCTGAGCTCCATTTTTCAACTCGCTTTCTTGGGAGCTGGCCGCAAAAGCGCAGGATTGCTTCAGGCCCTATTGTGGTTCTGGGCGGCAGGCTGAGCCTGTGGTTAATTCTTCTTCCTGATGGGAAAATAGAGTGACCTGTGCCTGTCCCCACACCTAGACCTAGTCTCTCATTGGTTCCCCCTCTTCCCGTTCATCCTCAGGACAAATTGCAACCTGTACGGAACAGGAGGTTAAAGGTGCTCATTCTCCAAGGAGGGAGATTGCTAGTAAAGCGGCTGGAATGGCGAACCCGAGCACAAGGAGATGAGAAATGAGGTGCGTTTTAGAAACCTTTCCCGATCACATGGTGTACCATCTTCTGGGTTTCTCATGCATGTTTTCGATGTAGGAAGATGCCCTTGAAGCTGGAGATTTGGGACCTATGGGATGGGTACCACGCAGTATTACTTTAAAGGGTCTGCGTTTGCTCACCCAACCTCACCAAACCTCTCAGCCCCAAGAGTGTCCACCCTTATGTCTCAATCAGCTGTGGGTCTAGATATGGTCAATCCAGGTGGCATCACAGCCCCTGAACGAATTTTGTAAGAATTTCTCTCTCTTTCACTGTCTTTGTTTCACGGGTTTTTAAAAGTAATTGATTTTTATAATGGGGTTTAGCTGCTTTTCACTGCTGTGTTTATGCTGCTTTACACCCACTTGACTCACTTACAGAGAGATATCAATACATAGCTTTGAAGATTCTTCCTAGTCAGATATATTCTTGGGCGGTGAATAGGAGGTTTTTGCGTCCAGTTCACTGAGCAAGGAGTAGGTCTTGTCTATTACATATTGGGTTTATGGAACGCTATCTGAGCTAATTTGAAACCCTTGTTTTATGCGTCACCCCACCTCACCGTTCCCGTTAAGCAGCCATAGTGTGTTTTCTAAACGTGGGACTCTGTTCTGTTTTGTAATTCAGTTCAAGTGTAGCGGTTTTTACATTCCCTCTATAAGTGATATCTTACGATAAGTGTCTTTCTGTGTGACTTATTTCACTTAGAATCGTCGTACCTAAATCCACTCATCATGCTGCTACTAGCCTTATGACGTTGATTTCATGCCTCAGTGATATTCCATTGTACATAAGGACCACAACTTCTTTATCCATTTTTCTCTTTCCTGGGATATTTAAGGTGTAATGAAGTGGAGGTTCTTGTCAACAGAGCAGCCCTAAACTTTGGGATGCCTGTGTCTCGCTGATTTTTAGTTTTCCCAATTTATACACCCATGAGTGGAAGTGCCCTATGCTCTCTAAGCTGAGTTTTTTAGATGTTTCAGGACACACCGTACACTTCTCCAGAGTGGCTGTTGGCAATTTACATCCCGCCCATCAGCGTAGCAAGGCTCCCGTTTCTCCATGGCCTGTCCTGCATTTCTGGTTTTGACACTTTATTCAGCATGGCCCTTTTGACCGATGGGAAGCGAGACTTCTTTGTAGCGCTGATTTGCCTTTCCAGGTTGCTTGGTTGGCCAAAAAGGGCGTATGCGTTTTTTCCTGAATATATTCAGGAAAAAACGCATACGCCCTTTTTGGCCAAGGGCATCATGGTCGAGGTTTTGCCGCTTTTCCTGTGCTTTAAAGGCGATTCGAATCTACCTCCTGAAATCTGTTTCCTGTAATTCTGCCTTGCTTTCAAATCCTCTTCGTTGCCTTCCCTCAATATATTTGTGGACGAGAGTTATCATTTCTAACTCTGCAGGTTTGTGAATTGCAGTGCCCCTGAGCTCCATTTTTCAACTCGCTTTCTTGGGAGCTGGCCGCAAAAGCGCAGGATTGCTTCAGGCCCTATTGTGGTTCTGGGCGGCAGGCTGAGCCTGTGGTTAATTCTTCTTCCTGATGGGAAAATAGAGTGACCTGTGCCTGTCCCCACACCTAGACCTAGTCTCTCATTGGTTCCCCCTCTTCCCGTTCATCCTCAGGACAAATTGCAACCTGTACGGAACAGGAGGTTAAAGGTGCTCATTCTCCAAGGAGGGAGATTGCTAGTAAAGCGGCTGGAATGGCGAACCCGAGCACAAGGAGATGAGAAATGAGGTGCGTTTTAGAAACCTTTCCCGATCACATGGTGTACCATCTTCTGGGTTTCTCATGCATGTTTTCGATGTAGGAAGATGCCCTTGAAGCTGGAGATTTGGGACCTATGGGATGGGTACCACGCAGTATTACTTTAAAGGGTCTGCGTTTGCTCACCCAACCTCACCAAACCTCTCAGCCCCAAGAGTGTCCACCCTTATGTCTCAATCAGCTGTGGGTCTAGATATGGTCAATCCAGGTGGCATCACAGCCCCTGAACGAATTTTGTAAGAATTTCTCTCTCTTTCACTGTCTTTGTTTCACGGGTTTTTAAAAGTAATTGATTTTTATAATGGGGTTTAGCTGCTTTTCACTGCTGTGTTTATGCTGCTTTACACCCACTTGACTCACTTACAGAGAGATATCAATACATAGCTTTGAAGATTCTTCCTAGTCAGATATATTCTTGGGCGGTGAATAGGAGGTTTTTGCGTCCAGTTCACTGAGCAAGGAGTAGGTCTTGTCTATTACATATTGGGTTTATGGAACGCTATCTGAGCTAATTTGAAACCCTTGTTTTATGCGTCACCCCACCTCACCGTTCCCGTTAAGCAGCCATAGTGTGTTTTCTAAACGTGGGACTCTGTTCTGTTTTGTAATTCAGTTCAAGTGTAGCGGTTTTTACATTCCCTCTATAAGTGATATCTTACGATAAGTGTCTTTCTGTGTGACTTATTTCACTTAGAATCGTCGTACCTAAATCCACTCATCATGCTGCTACTAGCCTTATGACGTTGATTTCATGCCTCAGTGATATTCCATTGTACATAAGGACCACAACTTCTTTATCCATTTTTCTCTTTCCTGGGATATTTAAGGTGTAATGAAGTGGAGGTTCTTGTCAACAGAGCAGCCCTAAACTTTGGGGTGCCTGTGTCTCGCTGATTTTTAGTTTTCCCAATTTATACACCCATGAGTGGAAGTGCCCTATGCTCTCTAAGCTGAGTTTTTTAGATGTTTCAGGACACACCGTACACTTCTCCAGAGTGGCTGTTGGCAATTTACATCCCGCCCATCAGCGTAGCAAGGCTCCCGTTTCTCCATGGCCTGTCCTGCATTTCTGGTTTTGACACTTTATTCAGCATGGCCCTTTTGACCGATGGGAAGCGAGACTTCTTTGTAGCGCTGATTTGCCTTTCCAGGTTGCTTGGTTGGCCAAAAAGGGCGTATGCGTTTTTTCCTGAATATATTCAGGAAAAAACGCATACGCCCTTTTTGGCCAAGGGCATCATGGTCGAGGTTTTGCCGCTTTTCCTGTGCTTTAAAGGCGATTCGAATCTACCTCCTGAAATCTGTTTCCTGTAATTCTGCCTTGCTTTCAAATCCTCTTCGTTGCCTTCCCTCAATATATTTGTGGACGAGAGTTATCATTTCTAACTCTGCAGGTTTGTGAATTGCAGTGCCCCTGAGCTCCATTTTTCAACTCGCTTTCTTGGGAGCTGGCCGCAAAAGCGCAGGATTGCTTCAGGCCCTATTGTGGTTCTGGGCGGCAGGCTGAGCCTGTGGTTAATTCTTCTTCCTGATGGGAAAATAGAGTGACCTGTGCCTGTCCCCACACCTAGACCTAGTCTCTCATTGGTTCCCCCTCTTCCCGTTCATCCTCAGGACAAATTGCAACCTGTACGGAACAGGAGGTTAAAGGTGCTCATTCTCCAAGGAGGGAGATTGCTAGTAAAGCGGCTGGAATGGCGAACCCGAGCACAAGGAGATGAGAAATGAGGTGCGTTTTAGAAACCTTTCCCGATCACATGGTGTACCATCTTCTGGGTTTCTCATGCATGTTTTCGATGTAGGAAGATGCCCTTGAAGCTGGAGATTTGGGACCTATGGGATGGGTACCACGCAGTATTACTTTAAAGGGTCTGCGTTTGCTCACCCAACCTCACCAAACCTCTCAGCCCCAAGAGTGTCCACCCTTATGTCTCAATCAGCTGTGGGTCTAGATATGGTCAATCCAGGTGGCATCACAGCCCCTGAACGAATTTTGTAAGAATTTCTCTCTCTTTCACTGTCTTTGTTTCACGGGTTTTTAAAAGTAATTGATTTTTATAATGGGGTTTAGCTGCTTTTCACTGCTGTGTTTATGCTGCTTTACACCCACTTGACTCACTTACAGAGAGATATCAATACATAGCTTTGAAGATTCTTCCTAGTCAGATATATTCTTGGGCGGTGAATAGGAGGTTTTTGCGTCCAGTTCACTGAGCAAGGAGTAGGTCTTGTCTATTACATATTGGGTTTATGGAACGCTATCTGAGCTAATTTGAAACCCTTGTTTTATGCGTCACCCCACCTCACCGTTCCCGTTAAGCAGCCATAGTGTGTTTTCTAAACGTGGGACTCTGTTCTGTTTTGTAATTCAGTTCAAGTGTAGCGGTTTTTACATTCCCTCTATAAGTGATATCTTACGATAAGTGTCTTTCTGTGTGACTTATTTCACTTAGAATCGTCGTACCTAAATCCACTCATCATGCTGCTACTAGCCTTATGACGTTGATTTCATGCCTCAGTGATATTCCATTGTACATAAGGACCACAACTTCTTTATCCATTTTTCTCTTTCCTGGGATATTTAAGGTGTAATGAAGTGGAGGTTCTTGTCAACAGAGCAGCCCTAAACTTTGGGGTGCCTGTGTCTCGCTGATTTTTAGTTTTCCCAATTTATACACCCATGAGTGGAAGTGCCCTATGCTCTCTAAGCTGAGTTTTTTAGATGTTTCAGGACACACCGTACACTTCTCCAGAGTGGCTGTTGGCAATTTACATCCCGCCCATCAGCGTAGCAAGGCTCCCGTTTCTCCATGGCCTGTCCTGCATTTCTGGTTTTGACACTTTATTCAGCATGGCCCTTTTGACCGATGGGAAGCGAGACTTCTTTGTAGCGCTGATTTGCCTTTCCAGGTTGCTTGGTTGGCCAAAAAGGGCGTATGCGTTTTTTCCTGAATATATTCAGGAAAAAACGCATACGCCCTTTTTGGCCAAGGGCATCATGGTCGAGGTTTTGCCGCTTTTCCTGTGCTTTAAAGGCGATTCGAATCTACCTCCCGAAATCTGTTTCCTGTAATTCTGCCTTGCTTTCAAATCCTCTTCGTTGCCTTCCCTCAATATATTTGTGGACGAGAGTTATCATTTCTAACTCTGCAGGTTTGTGAATTGCAGTGCCCCTGAGCTCCATTTTTCAACTCGCTTTCTTGGGAGCTGGCCGCAAAAGCGCAGGATTGCTTCAGGCCCTATTGTGGTTCTGGGCGGCAGGCTGAGCCTGTGGTTAATTCTTCTTCCTGATGGGAAAATAGAGTGACCTGTGCCTGTCCCCACACCTAGACCTAGTCTCTCATTGGTTCCCCCTCTTCCCGTTCATCCTCAGGACAAATTGCAACCTGTATGGAACAGGAGGTTAAAGGTGCTCATTCTCCAAGGAGGGAGATTGCTAGTAAAGCGGCTGGAATGGCGAACCCGAGCACAAGGAGATGAGAAATGAGGTGCGTTTTAGAAACCTTTCCCGATCACATGGTGTACCATCTTCTGGGTTTCTCATGCATGTTTTCGATGTAGGAAGATGCCCTTGAAGCTGGAGATTTGGGACCTATGGGATGGGTACCACGCAGTATTACTTTAAAGGGTCTGCGTTTGCTCACCCAACCTCACCAAACCTCTCAGCCCCAAGAGTGTCCACCCTTATGTCTCAATCAGCTGTGGGTCTAGATATGGTCAATCCAGGTGGCATCACAGCCCCTGAACGAATTTTGTAAGAATTTCTCTCTCTTTCACTGTCTTTGTTTCACGGGTTTTTAAAAGTAATTGATTTTTATAATGGGGTTTAGCTGCTTTTCACTGCTGTGTTTATGCTGCTTTACACCCACTTGACTCACTTACAGAGAGATATCAATACATAGCTTTGAAGATTCTTCCTAGTCAGATATATTCTTGGGCGGTGAATAGGAGGTTTTTGCGTCCAGTTCACTGAGCAAGGAGTAGGTCTTGTCTATTACATATTGGGTTTATGGAACGCTATCTGAGCTAATTTGAAACCCTTGTTTTATGCGTCACCCCACCTCACCGTTCCCGTTAAGCAGCCATAGTGTGTTTTCTAAACGTGGGACTCTGTTCTGTTTTGTAATTCAGTTCAAGTGTAGCGGTTTTTACATTCCCTCTATAAGTGATATCTTACGATAAGTGTCTTTCTGTGTGACTTATTTCACTTAGAATCGTCGTACCTAAATCCACTCATCATGCTGCTACTAGCCTTATGACGTTGATTTCATGCCTCAGTGATATTCCATTGTACATAAGGACCACAACCTCTTTATCCATTTTTCTCTTTCCTGGGATATTTAAGGTGTAATGAAGTGGAGGTTCTTGTCAACAGAGCAGCCCTAAACTTTGGGGTGCCTGTGTCTCGCTGATTTTTAGTTTTCCCAATTTATACACCCATGAGTTGAAGTGCCCTATGCTCTCTAAGCTGAGTTTTTTAGATGTTTCAGGACACACCGTACACTTCTCCAGAGTGGCTGTTGGCAATTTACATCCCGCCCATCAGCGTAGCAAGGCTCCCGTTTCTCCATGGCCTGTCCTGCATTTCTGGTTTTGACACTTTATTCAGCATGGCCCTTTTGACCAATGGGAAGCGAGACTTCTTTGTAGCGCTGATTTGCCTTTCCAGGTTGCTTGGTTGGCCAAAAAGGGCGTATGCGTTTTTTCCTGAATATATTCAGGAAAAAACGCATACGCCCTTTTTGGCCAAGGGCATCATGGTCGAGGTTTTGCCGCTTTTCCTGTGCTTTAAAGGCGATTCGAATCTACCTCCTGAAATCTGTTTCCTGTAATTCTGCCTTGCTTTCAAATCCTCTTCGTTGCCTTCCCTCAATATATTTGTGGACGAGAGTTATCATTTATAACTCTGCAGGTTTGTGAATTGCAGTGCCCCTGAGCTCCATTTTTCAACTCGCTTTCTTGGGAGCTGGCCGCAAAAGCGCAGGATTGCTTCAGGCCCTATTGTGGTTCTGAGCGGCAGGCTGAGCCTGTGGTTAATTCTTCTTCCTGATGGGAAAATAGAGTGACCTGTGCCTGTCCCCACACCTAGACCTAGTCTCTCATTGGTTCCCCCTCTTCCCGTTCATCCTCAGGACAAATTGCAACCTGTACGGAACAGGAGGTTAAAGGTGCTCATTCTCCAAGGAGGGAGATTGCTAGTAAAGCGGCTGGAATGGCGAACCCGAGCACAAGGAGATGAGAAATGAGGTGCGTTTTAGAAACCTTTCCCGATCACATGGTGTACCATCTTCTGGGTTTCTCATGCATGTTTTCGATGTAGGAAGATGCCCTTGAAGCTGGAGATTTGGGACCTATGGGATGGGTACCACGCAGTATTACTTTAAAGGGTCTGCGTTTGCTCACCCAACCTCACCAAACCTCTCAGCCCCAAGAGTGTCCACCCTTATGTCTCAATCAGCTGTGGGTCTAGATATGGTCAATCCAGGTGGCATCACAGCCCCTGAACGAATTTTGTAAGAATTTCTCTCTCTTTCACTGTCTTTGTTTCACGGGTTTTTAAAAGTAATTGATTTTTATAATGGGGTTTAGCTGCTTTTCACTGCTGTGTTTATGCTGCTTTACACCCACTTGACTCACTTACAGAGAGATATCAATACATAGCTTTGAAGATTCTTCCTAGTCAGATATATTCTTGGGCGGTGAATAGGAGGTTTTTG
Organism: Balaenoptera borealis; assembly: GCF_965194805.1. Lineage (NCBI taxonomy): Eukaryota > Metazoa > Chordata > Mammalia > Artiodactyla > Balaenopteridae > Balaenoptera > Balaenoptera borealis. Next base: position 368,023 of record NW_028123606.1, read on the forward strand.
CGTCCAGTTCACTGAGCAAGGAGTAGGTCTTGTCTATTACATATTGGGTTTATGGAACGCTATCTGAGCTAATTTGAAACCCTTGTTTTATGCGTCACCCCACCTCACCGTTCCCGTTAAGCAGCCATAGTGTGTTTTCTAAACGTGGGACTCTGTTCTGTTTTGTAATTCAGTTCAAGTGTAGCGGTTTTTACATTCCCTCTATAAGTGATATCTTACGATAAGTGTCTTTCTGTGTGACTTATTTCACTTAGAATCGTCGTACCTAAATCCACTCATCATGCTGCTACTAGCCTTATGACGTTGATTTCATGCCTCAGTGATATTCCATTGTACATAAGGACCACAACTTCTTTATCCATTTTTCTCTTTCCTGGGATATTTAAGGTGTAATGAAGTGGAGGTTCTTGTCAACAGAGCAGCCCTAAACTTTGGGGTGCCTGTGTCTCGCTGATTTTTAGTTTTCCCAATTTATACACCCATGAGTGGAAGTGCCCTATGCTCTCTAAGCTGAGTTTTTTAGATGTTTCAGGACACACCGTACACTTCTCCAGAGTGGCTGTTGGCAATTTACATCCCGCCCATCAGCGTAGCAAGGCTCCCGTTTCTCCATGGCCTGTCCTGCATTTCTGGTTTTGACACTTTATTCAGCATGGCCCTTTTGACCGATGGGAAGCGAGACTTCTTTGTAGCGCTGATTTGCCTTTCCAGGTTGCTTGGTTGGCCAAAAAGGGCGTATGCGTTTTTGCCTGAATATATTCAGGAAAAAACGCATACGCCCTTTTTGGCCAAGGGCATCATGGTCGAGGTTTTGCCGCTTTTCCTGTGCTTTAAAGGCGATTCGAATCTACCTCCTGAAATCTGTTTCCTGTAATTCTGCCTTGCTTTCAAATCCTCTTCGTTGCCTTCCCTCAATATATTTGTGGACGAGAGTTATCATTTCTAACTCTGCAGGTTTGTGAATTGCAGTGCCCCTGAGCTCCATTTTTCAACTCGCTTTCTTGGGAGCTGGCCGCAAAAGCGCAGGATTGCTTCAGGCCCTATTGTGGTTCTGGGCGGCAGGCTGAGCCTGTGGTTAATTCTTCTTCCTGATGGGAAAATAGAGTGACCTGTGCCTGTCCCCACACCTAGACCTAGTCTCTCATTGGTTCCCCCTCTTCCCGTTCATCCTCAGGACAAATTGCAACCTGTACGGAACAGGAGGTTAAAGGTGCTCATTCTCCAAGGAGGGAGATTGCTAGTAAAGCGGCTGGAATGGCGAACCCGAGCACAAGGAGATGAGAAATGAGGTGCGTTTTAGAAACCTTTCCCGATCACATGGTGTACCATCTTCTGGGTTTCTCATGCATGTTTTCGATGTAGGAAGATGCCCTTGAAGCTGGAGATTTGGGACCTATGGGATGGGTACCACGCAGTATTACTTTAAAGGGTCTGCGTTTGCTCACCCAACCTCACCAAACCTCTCAGCCCCAAGAGTGTCCACCCTTATGTCTCAATCAGCTGTGGGTCTAGATATGGTCAATCCAGGTGGCATCACAGCCCCTGAACGAATTTTGTAAGAATTTCTCTCTCTTTCACTGTCTTTGTTTCACGGGTTTTTAAAAGTAATTGATTTTTATAATGGGGTTTAGCTGCTTTTCACTGCTGTGTTTATGCTGCTTTACACCCACTTGACTCACTTACAGAGAGATATCAATACATAGCTTTGAAGATTCTTCCTAGTCAGATATATTCTTGGGCGGTGAATAGGAGGTTTTTGCGTCCAGTTCACTGAGCAAGGAGTAGGTCTTGTCTATTACATATTGGGTTTATGGAACGCTATCTGAGCTAATTTGAAACCCTTGTTTTATGCGTCACCCCACCTCACGGTTCCCGTTAAGCAGCCATAGTGTGTTTTCTAAACGTGGGACTCTGTTCTGTTTTGTAATTCAGTTCAAGTGTAGCGGTTTTTACATTCCCTCTATAAGTGATATCTTACGATAAGTGTCTTTCTGTGTGACTTATTTCACTTAGAATCGTCGTACCTAAATCCACTCATCATGCTGCTACTAGCCTTATGACGTTGATTTCATGCCTCAGTGATATTCCATTGTACATAAGGACCACAACTTCTTTATCCATTTTTCTCTTTCCTGGGATATTTAAGGTGTAATGAAGTGGAGGTTCTTGTCAACAGAGCAGCCCTAAACTTTGGGGTGCCTGTGTCTCGCTGATTTTTAGTTTTCCCAATTTATACACCCATGAGTGGAAGTGCCCTATGCTCTCTAAGCTGAGTTTTTTAGATGTTTCAGGACACACCGTACACTTCTCCAGAGTGGCTGTTGGCAATTTACATCCCGCCCATCAGCGTAGCAAGGCTCCCGTTTCTCCATGGCCTGTCCTGCATTTCTGGTTTTGACACTTTATTCAGCATGGCCCTTTTGACCGATGGGAAGCGAGACTTCTTTGTAGCGCTGATTTGCCTTTCCAGGTTGCTTGGTTGGCCAAAAAGGGCGTATGCGTTTTTTCCTGAATATATTCAGGAAAAAACGCATACGCCCTTTTTGGCCAAGGGCATCATGGTCGAGGTTTTGCCGCTTTTCCTGTGCTTTAAAGGCGATTCGAATCTACCTCCTGAAATCTGTTTCCTGTAATTCTGCCTTGCTTTCAAATCCTCTTCGTTGCCTTCCCTCAATATATTTGTGGACGAGAGTTATCATTTCTAACTCTGCAGGTTTGTGAATTGCAGTGCCCCTGAGCTCCATTTTTCAACTCGCTTTCTTGGGAGCTGGCCGCAAAAGCGCAGGATTGCTTCAGGCCCTATTGTGGTTCTGGGCGGCAGGCTGAGCCTGTGGTTAATTCTTCTTCCTGATGGGAAAATAGAGTGACCTGTGCCTGTCCCCACACCTAGACCTAGTCTCTCATTGGTTCCCCCTCTTCCCGTTCATCCTCAGGACAAATTGCAACCTGTACGGAACAGGAGGTTAAAGGTGCTCATTCTCCAAGGAGGGAGATTGCTAGTAAAGCGGCTGGAATGGCGAACCCGAGCACAAGGAGATGAGAAATGAGGTGCGTTTTAGAAACCTTTCCCGATCACATGGTGTACCATCTTCTGGGTTTCTCATGCATGTTTTCGATGTAGGAAGATGCCCTTGAAGCTGGAGATTTGGGACCTATGGGATGGGTACCACGCAGTATTACTTTAAAGGGTCTGCGTTTGCTCACCCAACCTCACCAAACCTCTCAGCCCCAAGAGTGTCCACCCTTATGTCTCAATGAGCTGTGGGTCTAGATATGGTCAATCCAGGTGGCATCACAGCCCCTGAACGAATTTTGTAAGAATTTCTCTCTCTTTCACTGTCTTTGTTTCACGGGTTTTTAAAAGTAATTGATTTTTATAATGGGGTTTAGCTGCTTTTCACTGCTGTTTTTATGGTGCTTTACACCCACGTGACTCACTTACAGAGAGATATCAATACATAGCTTTGAAGATTCTTCCTAGTCAGATATATTCTTGGGCGGTGAATAGGGTGTTTTTGCGTCCAGTTCACTGAGCAAGGAGTAGGTCTTGTCTATTACATATTGGGTTTATGGAAAGCTATCTGAGCTAATTTGAAACCCTTGTGTTATGCGTCACCCCACCTCACCGTTCCCGTTAAGCAGCCATAGTGTGTTTTCTAAACGTGGGACTCTGTTCTGTTTTGTAATTCAGTTCAAGTGTAGCGGTTTTTACATTCCCTCTATAAGTGATATCTTACGATAAGTGTCTTTCTGTGTGACTTATTTCACTTAGAATCGTCGTACCTAAATCCACTCATCATGCTGCTACTAGCCTTATGACGTTGATTTCATGCCTGAGTGATATTCCATTGTGCATAAGGAGTACAACTTCTTTATCCATTTTTCTCTTTCCTGGGATATTTAAGGTGTAATGAAGTGGAGGTTCTTGTCAACAGAGCAGCCCTAAACTTTGGGGTGCCTGTGTCTTGCTGATTTTTAGTTTTCCCAATTTATACGCCCATGAGTGGAAGTGCCCTATGCTCTCTAAGCTGAGTTTTTTAGATGTTTCAGGACACACCGTACACTTCTCCAGAGTGGCTGTTGGCAATTTACATCCCGCCCATCAGCGTAGCAAGGCTCCTGTTTCTCCATGGCCTGTCCTGCATTTCTGGTTTTGACACTTTATTCAGCATGGCCCTTTTGACCGATGGGAAGCGAGACTTCTTTGTAGCGCTGATTTGCCTTTCCAGGTTGCTTGGTTGGCCAAAAAGGGCGTATGCGTTTTTTCCTGAATATATTCAGGAAAAAACGCATACGCCCTTTTTGGCCAAGGGCATCATGGTCGAGGTTTTGCCGCTTTTCCTGTGCTTTAAAGGCGATTTAAATCTACCTCCTGAATTCTGTTTCCTGTAATTCTGCCTTGCTTTCAAATCCTCTGCGTTGCCTTCCCTCAATATATTTGTGGACGAGAGTTCACATTTATAACTCTGCAGGTTTGTGAATTGCAGTGCCCCTGAGCTCCATTTTTCAACTCGCTTTCTTGGGAGCTGGCCCCAAAAGCACAGGATTGCTTCAGGCCCTATTGTGGTTCCGGGTGGCAGGCTGAGCCTGTGGTTAATTCTTCTTCCTGATGGGAAAATAGAGTGACCTGTGCCTGTCCCCACACCTAGACCTAGTCTCTCATTGGTTCCCCCTCTTCCCGTTCATCCTCAGGACAAATTGCAACCTGTACGGAACAGGAGGTTAAAGGTGCTCATTCTCCAAGGAGGGAGATTGCTAGTAAAGCGGCTGGAATGGCGAACCCGAGCACAAGGAGATGAGAAATGAGGTGCGTTTTAGAAACCTTTCCCGATCACATGGTGTACCATCTTCTGGGTTTCTCATGCATGTTTTCGATGTAGGAAGATGCCCTTGAAGCTGGAGATTTGGGACCTATGGGATGGGTACCACGCAGTATTACTTTAAAGGGTCTGCGTTTGCTCACCCAACCTCACCAAACCTCTCAGCCCCAAGAGTGTCCACCCTTATGTCTCAATCAGCTGTGGGTCTAGATATGGTCAATCCAGGTGGCATCACAGCCCCTGAACGAATTTTTTAAGAATTTCTCTCTCTTTCACTGTCTTTGTTTCACGGGTTTTTAAAAGTAATTGATTTTTATAATGGGGTTTAGCTGCTTTTCACTGCTGTGTTTATGCTGCTTTACACCCACTTGACTCCCTTACAGAGAGATATCAATACATAGCTTTGAAGATTCTTCCTAGTCAGATATATTCTTGGGCGGTGAATAGGAGGTTTTTGCGTCCAGTTCACTGAGCAAGGAGTAGGTCTTGTCTATTACTTATTGGGTTTATGGAACGCTATCTGAGCTAATTTGAAACCCTTGTTTTATGCGTCACCCCACCTCACCGTTCCCGTTAAGCAGCCATAGTGTGTTTTCTAAACGTGGGACTCTGTTCTGTTTTGTAATTCAGTTCAAGTGTAGCGGTTTTTACATTCCCTCTATAAGTGATATCTTACGATAAGTGTCTTTCTGTGTGACTTATTTCACTTAGAATCGTCGTACCTAAATCCACTCATCATGCTGCTACTAGCCTTATGACGTTGATTTCATGCCTCAGTGATATTCCATTGTACATAAGGACCACAACTTCTTTATCCATTTTTCTCTTTCCTGGGATATTTAAGGTGTAATGAAGTGGAGGTTCTTGTCAACAGAGCAGCCCTAAACTTTGGGGTGCCTGTGTCTCGCTGATTTTTAGTTTTCCCAATTTATACACCCATGAGTGGAAGTGCCCTATGCTCTCTAAGCTGAGTTTTTTAGATGTTTCAGGACACACCGTACACTTCTCCAGAGTGGCTGTTGGCAATTTACATCCCGCCCATCAGCGTAGCAAGGCTCCCGTTTCTCCATGGCCTGTCCTGCATTTCTGGTTTTGACACTTTATTCAGCATGGCCCTTTTGACCGATGGGAAGCGAGACTTCTTTGTAGCGCTGATTTGCCTTTCCAGGTTGCTTGGTTGGCCAAAAAGGGCGTATGCGTTTTTGCCTGAATATATTCAGGAAAAAACGCATACGCCCTTTTTGGCCAAGGGCATCATGGTCGAGGTTTTGCCGCTTTTCCTGTGCTTTAAAGGCGATTCGAATCTACCTCCTGAAATCTGTTTCCTGTAATTCTGCCTTGCTTTCAAATCCTCTTCGTTGCCTTCCCTCAATATATTTGTGGACGAGAGTTATCATTTCTAACTCTGCAGGTTTGTGAATTGCAGTGCCCCTGAGCTCCATTTTTCAACTCGCTTTCTTGGGAGCTGGCCGCAAAAGCGCAGGATTGCTTCAGGCCCTATTGTGGTTCCGGGCGGCAGGCTGAGCCTGTGGTTAATTCTTCTTCCTGATGGGAAAATAGAGTGACCTGTGCCTGTCCCCACACCTAGACCTAGTCTCTCATTGGTTCCCCCTCTTCCCGTTCATCCTCAGGACAAATTTGCAACCTGTACGGAACAGGAGGTTAAAGGTGCTCATTCTCCAAGGAGGGAGATTGCTAGTAAAGCGGTTGTAATGGCGAGCCCGAGCACAAGGAGATGAGAAATGAGGTCCGTTTTAGAAACCTTTCCCGATCACGCGGTGTACCATCTTCTGGGTTTCTCATGCATGTTGTCGATGTAGGAAGATGCCCTTGAACCTGGAGATTTTGGTCCAATGGGATGGGTACCACGCAGTATTACTTTAAAGGGTCTGCGTTTGCTCACCCAACCTCACCAAACCTCTCAGCCCCAAGAGTGTCCACCCTTATGTCTCAATCAGCTGTGGGTCTAGAGATGGTCAATAAAGGTGGCATCCCAGCCCCTGAACGAATTCTGTATGAATTTCTCTCTCTTTCACTGTCTTTGTTTCACGGGTTTTTAAAAGTAATTGATTTTTATAATGGGGTTTAGCTGCTTTTCACTGCTGTGTTTATGCCGCTTTACACCCACTTGACTCACTTACAGAGAGATATCAATACATTGGTTTTAAGAGTCTTACTAGTCAGATATATTCTTGGGCGGTGAACAGGGGGTGTTGAATCCAGTTCACTGAGCAAGGAGTAGGTCTTGCCTATTACATATTGGGTTTATGGAACAGTATCTGAGCTAATTTGAAACACTTGTTTTATGCGTCACCCCACCTCACCGTTCCCGTTAAGCAGCCATATTGTGTTTTATAAACGTGTGACGCTGTTCTGTTTTGTAATTCAGTTAAAGTGTAGCGGTTTTTACATTCCCTCTATAAGTGATATCTTACGATAAGTGTCTTTCTGTGTGACTTATTTCACTTAGAATCTTCGTACCTAAATCCACTCATCATGCTGCTAATAACCTTATGATGTTGATTACATGCCTGAGTGATATTCCATTGTACATAAGGACCACAACTTCTTTATCCATTTTTCTCTTTCCTGGGATATTGAAGGTGTAATGAAGTGGAGGTTCTTGTCAACAGAGCAGCCCTAAACTTTGGGGTGCCTGTGTCTTGCTGATTTTTAGTTTTCCCAATTTATACGCCCATGAGTGGAAGTGCCCTATGCTCTCTAAGCTGAGTTTTTTAGATATTTCAGGACACACCGTACACTTCTCCAGAGTGGCTGTTGGCAATTTACATCCCACCCATCAGCGTAGCAAGGCTCCCGTTTCTCCATGGCCTGTCCTGCATTTCTGGTTTTGACACTTTATTCAGCATGGCCGTTTTGACCGATGGGAAGCGAGACTTCTTTGTAGCGCTGATTTGCCTTTCCAGGTTGCTTGGTTGGCCAAAAAGGGCGTATGCGTTTTTTCCTGAATATATTCAGGAAAAAACGCATACGCCCTTTTTGGCCAAGGGCATCATGGTCGAGGTTTTGCCGCTTTTCCTGTGCTTTAAAGGCGATTCGAATCTACCTCCTGAAATCTGTTTCCTGCAATTCTGCCTTGCTTTCAAATCCTCTTCGTTGCCTTCCCTCAATATATTTGTGGACGAGAGTTATCATTTCTAACTCTGCAGGTTTGTGAATTGCAGTGTCCCTGAGCTCCATTTTTCAACTCGCTTTCTTGGGAGCTGGCCCCAAAAGCGCAGGATTGCTTCAGGCCCTATTGTGGTTCCGGGCGGCAGGCTGAGCCTGTGGTTAATTCTTCTTCCTGATGGGAAAATAGAGTGACCTGTGCCTGTCCCCACACCTAGACCTAGTCTCTCATTGGTTCCCCCTCTTCCCGTTCATCCTCAGGACAAATTTGCAACCTGTACAGAACAGGAGGTTAAAGGTGCTCATTCTCCAAGGAGGGAGATTGCTAGTAAAGCGGCTGTAATGGCGAGACCGAGCACAAGGAGATGAGAAATGAGGTGCGTTTTAGAAACCTTTCCCGATCACACGGTGTACCATCTTCTGGGTTTCTCATGCATGTTTTCGATGTAGGAAGATGCCCTTGAACCTGGAGATTTTGGACCCATGGGATGGGTACCACGCAGTATTACTTTAAAGGGTCTGCGTTTGCTCACCCAACCTCACCAAACCTCTCAGCCCCAAGAGTGTCCACCCTTATGTCTCAATCAGCTGTGGGTCTAGAGATGGTCAATAAAGGTGGCATCCCAGCCCCTGAACGAATTCTGTATGAATTTCTCTCTCTTTCACTGTCTTTGTTTCACGGGTTTTTAAAAGTAATTGATTTTTATAATGGGGTTTAGCTGCTTTTCACTGCTGTGTTTATGCCACTTTACACCCACTTGACTCACTTACAGAGAGATATCAATACATTGGTTTTAAGAGTCTTACTAGTCAGATATATTCTTGGGCGGTGAACAGGGGGTGTTGAATCCAGTTCACTGAGCAAGGAGTAGGTCTTGTCTGTTACATATTGGGTTTATGGAACAGTATCTGAGCTAATTTGAAACCCTTGTTTTCTGCATCACCCCACCTCACCTTTCCCGTTAAGCAGCCATAGTGTGTTTTCTAAACGTGTGACGCTGTTTAGTTTTGTAATTCAGTTCAAGTGTAGCGGTTTTTACATTCCCTCTATAAGTGATATCTTACGATAAGTGTCTTTCTGTGTGACTTATTTCACTTAGAATCGTCGTACCTAAATCCACTCATCATGCTGCTACTAGCCTTATGATGTTGATTTCATGCCTGAGTGATATTCCATTGTACATAAGGAGCACAACTTCTTTATCCATTTTTCTCTTTCCTGGGATATTGAAGGTGTAATGAAGTGGAGGTTCTTGTCAACAGAGCAGCCCTAAACTTTGGGGTGCCTGTGTCTTGCTGATTTTTAGTTTTCCCAATTTATACGCCCATGAGTGGAAGTGCCCTATGCTCTCTAAGCTGAGTTTTTTAGATGTTTCAGGACACACCGTACACTTCTCCAGAGTGGCTGTTGGCACTTTACATCCCGCCCATCAGCGTAGCAAGGCTCCCGTTTCTCCATGGCCTGTCCTGCATTTCTGGTTTTGACACTTTATTCAGCATGGCCCTTTTGACCGATGGGAAGCGAGACTTCTTTGTAGCGCTGATTTGCCTTTCCAGGTTGCTTGGTTGGCCAAAAAGGGCGTGTGCGTTTTTTCCTGAATATATTCAGGAAAAAACGCATACGCCCTTTTTGGCCAAGGGCATCATGGTCGAGGTTTTGCCGCTTTTCCTGTGCTTTAAAGGCGATTCGAATCTACCTCCTGAAATCTGTTTCCTGCAATTCTGCCTTGCTTTCAAATCCTCTTCGTTGCCTCCCCTCAATATATTTGTGGACGAGAGTTATCATTTATAACTCTGCAGGTTTGTGAATTGCAGTGCCCCTGAGCTCCATTTTTCAACTCGCTTTCTTGGGAGCTGGCCGCAAAAGCGCAGGATTGCTTCAGGCCCTATTGTGGTTCCGGGCGGCAGGCTGAGCCTGTGGTTAATTCTTCTTCCTGATGGGAAAATAGAGTGACCTGTGCCTGTCCCCACACCTAGACCTAGTCTCTCATTGGTTCCCCCTCTTCCCGTTCATCCTCAGGACAAATTTGCAACCTGTACGGAACAGGAGGTTAAAGGTGCTCATTCTCCAAGGAGGGAGATTGCTAGTAAAGCGGCTGTAATGGCGAGCCCGAGCACAAGGAGATGAGAAATGAGGTGCGTTTTAGAAACCTTTCCCGATCACACGGTGTACCATCTTCTGGGTTTCTCATGCATGTTTTCGATGTAGGAAGATGCCCTTGAACCTGGAGATTTTGGACCCATGGGATGGGTACCACGCAGTATTACTTTAAAGGGTCTGCGTTTGCTCACCCAACCTCACCAAACCTCTCAGCCCGAAGAGTGTCCACCCTTATGTCTCAATCAGCTGTGGGTCTAGAGATGGTCAATAAAGGTGGCATCCCAGCCCCTGAACGAATTCTGTATGAATTTCTCTCTCTTTCACTGTCTTTCTTTCACGGGTTTTTAAAAGTAATTGATTTTTATAATGGGGTTTAGCTGCTTTTCACTGCTGTGTTTATGCCGCTTTACACCCACTTGACTCACTTACAGAGAGATATCAATACATTGGTTTTAAGAGTCTTACTAGTCAGATATATTCTTGGGCGGTGAACAGGGGGTGTTGAATCCAGTTCACTGAGCAAGGAGTAGGTCTTGTCTGTTACATATTGGGTTTATGGAACAGTATCTGAGCTAATTTGAAACCCTTGTTTTCTGCATCACCCCACCTCACCTTTCCCGTTAAGCAGCCATAGTGTGTTTTCTAAACGTGTGACGCTGTTTAGTTTTGTAATTCAGTTCAAGTGTAGCGGTTTTTACATTCCCTCTATAAGTGATATCTTATGATAAGTGCCTTTTTCTGTGTGACTTATTTCACTTAGAATCCTCGTACCTAAATCTTCTCATCATGCTGCTACTAGCCTTATGATGTTGATTTCATGCCTGAGTGATATTCCATTGTACATAAGGAGCACAACTTCTTTATCCATTTTTCTCTTTCCTGGGATATTTAAGGTGTAATGAAGTGGAGGTTCTTGTCAACAGAGCAGCCCTAAACTTTAGGGTGCCTGTGTCTTGCTGATTTTTAGTTTTCCCAATTTATACGCCCATGAGTGGAAGTGCCCTATGCTCTCTAAGCTGAGTTTTTTAGAGGTTTCAGGACACACCGTACACTTCTCCAGAGTGGCTGTTGGCACTTTACATCCCGCCCATCAGCGTAGCAAGGCTCCCGTTTCTCCATGGCCTCTCCTGCATTTCTGGTTTTGACACTTTATTCAGCATGGCCCTTTTGACCGATGGGAAGCGAGACTTCTTTGCAGCGCTGATTTGCCTTTCCAGGTTGCTTGGTTGGCCAAAAAGGGCGTATGCGTTTTTTCCTGAATATATTCAGGAAAAAACGCATACGCCCTTTTTGGCCAAGGGCATCATGGTCGAGGTTTTGCCGCTTTTCCTGTGCTTTAAAGGCGATTCGAATCTACCTCCTGAAATCTGTTTCCTGTAATTCTGCCTTGCTTTCAAATCCTCTTCGTTGCCTTCCCTCAATATATTTGTGGACGAGAGTTATCATTTCTAACTCTGCAGGTTTGTGAATTGCAGTGCCCCTGAGCTCCATTTTTCAACTCGCTTTCTTGGGAGCTGGCCGCAAAAGCGCAGGATTGCTTCAGGCCCTATTGTGGTTCTGGGCGGCAAGCTGAGCCTGTGGTTAATTCTTCTTCCTGATGGGAAAATAGAGTGACCTGTGCCTGTCCCCACACCTAGACCTAGTCTCTCATTGGTTCCCCCTCTTCCCGTTCATCCTCAGGACAAATTGCAACCTGTACGGAACAGGAGGTTAAAGGTGCTCATTCTCCAAGGAGGGAGATTGCTAGTAAAGCGGCTGGAATGGCGAACCCGAGCACAAGGAGATGAGAAATGAGGTGCGTTTTAGAAACCTTTCCCGATCACACGGTGTACCATCTTCTGGGTTTCTCATGCATGTTTTCGATGTAGGAAGATGCCCTTGAAGGTGGAGATTTGGGACCTATGGGATGGGTACCACGCAGTATTACTTTAAAGGGTCTGCGTTTGCTCACCCAACCTCACCAAACCTCTCAGCCCCAAGAGTGTCCACCCTTATGTCTCAATCAGCTGTGGGTCTAGATATGGTCAATCCAGGTGGCATCACAGCCCCTGAACGAATTTTGTAAGAATTTCTCTCTCTTTCACTGTCTTTCTTTCACGGGTTTTTAAAAGTAATTGATTTTTATAATGGGGTTTAGCTGCTTTTCACTGCTGTGTTTATGCTGCTTTACACCCACTTGACTCACTTACAGAGAGATATCAATACATAGCTTTGAAGATTCTTCCTAGTCAGATATATTCTTGGGCGGTGAATAGGAGGTTTTTGCGTCCAGTTCACTGAGCAAGGAGTAGGTCTTGTCTATTACATATTGGGTTTATGGAACGCTATCTGAGCTAATTTGAAACCCTTGTTTTATGCGTCACCCCACCTCACCGTTCCCGTTAAGCAGCCATAGTGTGTTTTCTAAACGTGGGACTCTGTTCTGTTTTGTAATTCAGTTCAAGTGTAGCGGTTTTTACATTCCCTCTATAAGTGATATCTTACGATAAGTGTCTTTCTGTGTGACTTATTTCACTTAGAATCGTCGTACCTAAATCCACTCATCATGCTGCTACTAGCCTTATGACGTTGATTTCATGCCTCAGTGATATTCCATTGTACATAAGGACCACAACTTCTTTATCCATTTTTCTCTTTCCTGGGATATTTAAGGTGTAATGAAGTGGAGGTTCTTGTCAACAGAGCAGCCCTAAACTTTGGGGTGCCTGTGTCTCGCTGATTTTTAGTTTTCCCAATTTATACACCCATGAGTGGAAGTGCCCTATGCTCTCTAAGCTGAGTTTTTTAGATGTTTCAGGACACACCGTACACTTCTCCAGAGTGGCTGTTGGCAATTTACATCCCGCCCATCAGCGTAGCAAGGCTCCCGTTTCTCCATGGCCTGTCCTGCATTTCTGGTTTTGACACTTTATTCAGCATGGCCCTTTTGACCGATGGGAAGCGAGACTTCTTTGTAGCGCTGATTTGCCTTTCCAGGTTGCTTGGTTGGCCAAAAAGGGCGTATGCGTTTTTTCCTGAATATATTCAGGAAAAAACGCATACGCCCTTTTTGGCCAAGGGCATCATGGTCGAGGTTTTGCCGCTTTTCCTGTGCTTTAAAGGCGATTCGAATCTACCTCCTGAAATCTGTTTCCTGTAATTCTGCCTTGCTTTCAAATCCTCTTCGTTGCCTTCCCTCAATATATTTGTGGACGAGAGTTATCATTTCTAACTCTGCAGGTTTGTGAATTGCAGTGCCCCTGAGCTCCATTTTTCAACTCGCTTTCTTGGGAGCTGGCCGCAAAAGCGCAGGATTGCTTCAGGCCCTATTGTGGTTCTGGGCGGCAGGCTGAGCCTGTGGTTAATTCTTCTTCCTGATGGGAAAATAGAGTGACCTGTGCCTGTCCCCACACCTAGACCTAGTCTCTCATTGGTTCCCCCTCTTCCCGTTCATCCTCAGGACAAATTGCAACCTGTACGGAACAGGAGGTTAAAGGTGCTCATTCTCCAAGGAGGGAGATTGCTAGTAAAGCGGCTGGAATGGCGAACCCGAGCACAAGGAGATGAGAAATGAGGTGCGTTTTAGAAACCTTTCCCGATCACATGGTGTACCATCTTCTGGGTTTCTCATGCATGTTTTCGATGTAGGAAGATGCCCTTGAAGCTGGAGATTTGGGACCTATGGGATGGGTACCACGCAGTATTACTTTAAAGGGTCTGCGTTTGCTCACCCAACCTCACCAAACCTCTCAGCCCCAAGAGTGTCCACCCTTATGTCTCAATCAGCTGTGGGTCTAGATATGGTCAATCCAGGTGGCATCACAGCCCCTGAACGAATTTTGTAAGAATTTCTCTCTCTTTCACTGTCTTTGTTTCACGGGTTTTTAAAAGTAATTGATTTTTATAATGGGGTTTAGCTGCTTTTCACTGCTGTGTTTATGCTGCTTTACACCCACTTGACTCACTTACAGAGAGATATCAATACATAGCTTTGAAGATTCTTCCTAGTCAGATATATTCTTGGGCGGTGAATAGGAGGTTTTTGCGTCCAGTTCACTGAGCAAGGAGTAGGTCTTGTCTATTACATATTGGGTTTATGGAACGCTATCTGAGCTAATTTGAAACCCTTGTTTTATGCGTCACCCCACCTCACCGTTCCCGTTAAGCAGCCATAGTGTGTTTTCTAAACGTGGGACTCTGTTCTGTTTTGTAATTCAGTTCAAGTGTAGCGGTTTTTACATTCCCTCTATAAGTGATATCTTACGATAAGTGTCTTTCTGTGTGACTTATTTCACTTAGAATCGTCGTACCTAAATCCACTCATCATGCTGCTACTAGCCTTATGACGTTGATTTCATGCCTCAGTGATATTCCATTGTACATAAGGACCACAACTTCTTTATCCATTTTTCTCTTTCCTGGGATATTTAAGGTGTAATGAAGTGGAGGTTCTTGTCAACAGAGCAGCCCTAAACTTTGGGGTGCCTGTGTCTCGCTGATTTTTAGTTTTCCCAATTTATACACCCATGAGTGGAAGTGCCCTATGCTCTCTAAGCTGAGTTTTTTAGATGTTTCAGGACACACCGTACACTTCTCCAGAGTGGCTGTTGGCAATTTACATCCCGCCCATCAGCGTAGCAAGGCTCCCGTTTCTCCATGGCCTGTCCTGCATTTCTGGTTTTGACACTTTATTCAGCATGGCCCTTTTGACCGATGGGAAGCGAGACTTCTTTGTAGCGCTGATTTGCCTTTCCAGGTTGCTTGGTTGGCCAAAAAGGGCGTATGCGTTTTTTCCTGAATATATTCAGGAAAAAACGCATACGCCCTTTTTGGCCAAGGGCATCATGGTCGAGGTTTTGCCGCTTTTCCTGTGCTTTAAAGGCGATTCGAATCTACCTCCTGAAATCTGTTTCCTGTAATTCTGCCTTGCTTTCAAATCCTCTTCGTTGCCTTCCCTCAATATATTTGTGGACGAGAGTTATCATTTCTAACTCTGCAGGTTTGTGAATTGCAGTGCCCCTGAGCTCCATTTTTCAACTCGCTTTCTTGGGAGCTGGCCGCAAAAGCGCAGGATTGCTTCAGGCCCTATTGTGGTTCTGGGCGGCAGGCTGAGCCTGTGGTTAATTCTTCTTCCTGATGGGAAAATAGAGTGACCTGTGCCTGTCCCCACACCTAGACCTAGTCTCTCATTGGTTCCCCCTCTTCCCGTTCATCCTCAGGACAAATTGCAACCTGTACGGAACAGGAGGTTAAAGGTGCTCATTCTCCAAGGAGGGAGATTGCTAGTAAAGCGGCTGGAATGGCGAACCCGAGCACAAGGAGATGAGAAATGAGGTGCGTTTTAGAAACCTTTCCCGATCACATGGTGTACCATCTTCTGGGTTTCTCATGCATGTTTTCGATGTAGGAAGATGCCCTTGAAGCTGGAGATTTGGGACCTATGGGATGGGTACCACGCAGTATTACTTTAAAGGGTCTGCGTTTGCTCACCCAACCTCACCAAACCTCTCAGCCCCAAGAGTGTCCACCCTTATGTCTCAATCAGCTGTGGGTCTAGATATGGTCAATCCAGGTGGCATCACAGCCCCTGAACGAATTTTGTAAGAATTTCTCTCTCTTTCACTGTCTTTGTTTCACGGGTTTTTAAAAGTAATTGATTTTTATAATGGGGTTTAGCTGCTTTTCACTGCTGTGTTTATGCTGCTTTACACCCACTT
Organism: Balaenoptera borealis; assembly: GCF_965194805.1. Taxonomy (NCBI): domain Eukaryota; kingdom Metazoa; phylum Chordata; class Mammalia; order Artiodactyla; family Balaenopteridae; genus Balaenoptera; species Balaenoptera borealis. Next base: position 383,769 of record NW_028123606.1, read on the forward strand.
GACTCACTTACAGAGAGATATCAATACATAGCTTTGAAGATTCTTCCTAGTCAGATATATTCTTGGGCGGTGAATAGGAGGTTTTTGCGTCCAGTTCACTGAGCAAGGAGTAGGTCTTGTCTATTACATATTGGGTTTATGGAACGCTATCTGAGCTAATTTGAAACCCTTGTTTTATGCGTCACCCCACCTCACGGTTCCCGTTAAGCAGCCATAGTGTGTTTTCTAAACGTGGGACTCTGTTCTGTTTTGTAATTCAGTTCAAGTGTAGCGGTTTTTACATTCCCTCTATAAGTGATATCTTACGATAAGTGTCTTTCTGTGTGACTTATTTCACTTAGAATCGTCGTACCTAAATCCACTCATCATGCTGCTACTAGCCTTATGACGTTGATTTCATGCCTCAGTGATATTCCATTGTACATAAGGACCACAACTTCTTTATCCATTTTTCTCTTTCCTGGGATATTTAAGGTGTAATGAAGTGGAGGTTCTTGTCAACAGAGCAGCCCTAAACTTTGGGGTGCCTGTGTCTCGCTGATTTTTAGTTTTCCCAATTTATACACCCATGAGTGGAAGTGCCCTATGCTCTCTAAGCTGAGTTTTTTAGATGTTTCAGGACACACCGTACACTTCTCCAGAGTGGCTGTTGGCAATTTACATCCCGCCCATCAGCGTAGCAAGGCTCCCGTTTCTCCATGGCCTGTCCTGCATTTCTGGTTTTGACACTTTATTCAGCATGGCCCTTTTGACCGATGGGAAGCGAGACTTCTTTGTAGCGCTGATTTGCCTTTCCAGGTTGCTTGGTTGGCCAAAAAGGGCGTATGCGTTTTTTCCTGAATATATTCAGGAAAAAACGCATACGCCCTTTTTGGCCAAGGGCATCATGGTCGAGGTTTTGCCGCTTTTCCTGTGCTTTAAAGGCGATTCGAATCTACCTCCTGAAATCTGTTTCCTGTAATTCTGCCTTGCTTTCAAATCCTCTTCGTTGCCTTCCCTCAATATATTTGTGGACGAGAGTTATCATTTCTAACTCTGCAGGTTTGTGAATTGCAGTGCCCCTGAGCTCCATTTTTCAACTCGCTTTCTTGGGAGCTGGCCGCAAAAGCGCAGGATTGCTTCAGGCCCTATTGTGGTTCTGGGCGGCAGGCTGAGCCTGTGGTTAATTCTTCTTCCTGATGGGAAAATAGAGTGACCTGTGCCTGTCCCCACACCTAGACCTAGTCTCTCATTGGTTCCCCCTCTTCCCGTTCATCCTCAGGACAAATTGCAACCTGTACGGAACAGGAGGTTAAAGGTGCTCATTCTCCAAGGAGGGAGATTGCTAGTAAAGCGGCTGGAATGGCGAACCCGAGCACAAGGAGATGAGAAATGAGGTGCGTTTTAGAAACCTTTCCCGATCACATGGTGTACCATCTTCTGGGTTTCTCATGCATGTTTTCGATGTAGGAAGATGCCCTTGAAGCTGGAGATTTGGGACCTATGGGATGGGTACCACGCAGTATTACTTTAAAGGGTCTGCGTTTGCTCACCCAACCTCACCAAACCTCTCAGCCCCAAGAGTGTCCACCCTTATGTCTCAATGAGCTGTGGGTCTAGATATGGTCAATCCAGGTGGCATCACAGCCCCTGAACGAATTTTGTAAGAATTTCTCTCTCTTTCACTGTCTTTGTTTCACGGGTTTTTAAAAGTAATTGATTTTTATAATGGGGTTTAGCTGCTTTTCACTGCTGTTTTTATGGTGCTTTACACCCACGTGACTCACTTACAGAGAGATATCAATACATAGCTTTGAAGATTCTTCCTAGTCAGATATATTCTTGGGCGGTGAATAGGGTGTTTTTGCGTCCAGTTCACTGAGCAAGGAGTAGGTCTTGTCTATTACATATTGGGTTTATGGAAAGCTATCTGAGCTAATTTGAAACCCTTGTGTTATGCGTCACCCCACCTCACCGTTCCCGTTAAGCAGCCATAGTGTGTTTTCTAAACGTGGGACTCTGTTCTGTTTTGTAATTCAGTTCAAGTGTAGCGGTTTTTACATTCCCTCTATAAGTGATATCTTACGATAAGTGTCTTTCTGTGTGACTTATTTCACTTAGAATCGTCGTACCTAAATCCACTCATCATGCTGCTACTAGCCTTATGACGTTGATTTCATGCCTGAGTGATATTCCATTGTGCATAAGGAGTACAACTTCTTTATCCATTTTTCTCTTTCCTGGGATATTTAAGGTGTAATGAAGTGGAGGTTCTTGTCAACAGAGCAGCCCTAAACTTTGGGGTGCCTGTGTCTTGCTGATTTTTAGTTTTCCCAATTTATACGCCCATGAGTGGAAGTGCCCTATGCTCTCTAAGCTGAGTTTTTTAGATGTTTCAGGACACACCGTACACTTCTCCAGAGTGGCTGTTGGCAATTTACATCCCGCCCATCAGCGTAGCAAGGCTCCTGTTTCTCCATGGCCTGTCCTGCATTTCTGGTTTTGACACTTTATTCAGCATGGCCCTTTTGACCGATGGGAAGCGAGACTTCTTTGTAGCGCTGATTTGCCTTTCCAGGTTGCTTGGTTGGCCAAAAAGGGCGTATGCGTTTTTTCCTGAATATATTCAGGAAAAAACGCATACGCCCTTTTTGGCCAAGGGCATCATGGTCGAGGTTTTGCCGCTTTTCCTGTGCTTTAAAGGCGATTTAAATCTACCTCCTGAATTCTGTTTCCTGTAATTCTGCCTTGCTTTCAAATCCTCTGCGTTGCCTTCCCTCAATATATTTGTGGACGAGAGTTCACATTTATAACTCTGCAGGTTTGTGAATTGCAGTGCCCCTGAGCTCCATTTTTCAACTCGCTTTCTTGGGAGCTGGCCCCAAAAGCACAGGATTGCTTCAGGCCCTATTGTGGTTCCGGGTGGCAGGCTGAGCCTGTGGTTAATTCTTCTTCCTGATGGGAAAATAGAGTGACCTGTGCCTGTCCCCACACCTAGACCTAGTCTCTCATTGGTTCCCCCTCTTCCCGTTCATCCTCAGGACAAATTGCAACCTGTACGGAACAGGAGGTTAAAGGTGCTCATTCTCCAAGGAGGGAGATTGCTAGTAAAGCGGCTGGAATGGCGAACCCGAGCACAAGGAGATGAGAAATGAGGTGCGTTTTAGAAACCTTTCCCGATCACATGGTGTACCATCTTCTGGGTTTCTCATGCATGTTTTCGATGTAGGAAGATGCCCTTGAAGCTGGAGATTTGGGACCTATGGGATGGGTACCACGCAGTATTACTTTAAAGGGTCTGCGTTTGCTCACCCAACCTCACCAAACCTCTCAGCCCCAAGAGTGTCCACCCTTATGTCTCAATCAGCTGTGGGTCTAGATATGGTCAATCCAGGTGGCATCACAGCCCCTGAACGAATTTTTTAAGAATTTCTCTCTCTTTCACTGTCTTTGTTTCACGGGTTTTTAAAAGTAATTGATTTTTATAATGGGGTTTAGCTGCTTTTCACTGCTGTGTTTATGCTGCTTTACACCCACTTGACTCCCTTACAGAGAGATATCAATACATAGCTTTGAAGATTCTTCCTAGTCAGATATATTCTTGGGCGGTGAATAGGAGGTTTTTGCGTCCAGTTCACTGAGCAAGGAGTAGGTCTTGTCTATTACTTATTGGGTTTATGGAACGCTATCTGAGCTAATTTGAAACCCTTGTTTTATGCGTCACCCCACCTCACCGTTCCCGTTAAGCAGCCATAGTGTGTTTTCTAAACGTGGGACTCTGTTCTGTTTTGTAATTCAGTTCAAGTGTAGCGGTTTTTACATTCCCTCTATAAGTGATATCTTACGATAAGTGTCTTTCTGTGTGACTTATTTCACTTAGAATCGTCGTACCTAAATCCACTCATCATGCTGCTACTAGCCTTATGACGTTGATTTCATGCCTCAGTGATATTCCATTGTACATAAGGACCACAACTTCTTTATCCATTTTTCTCTTTCCTGGGATATTTAAGGTGTAATGAAGTGGAGGTTCTTGTCAACAGAGCAGCCCTAAACTTTGGGGTGCCTGTGTCTCGCTGATTTTTAGTTTTCCCAATTTATACACCCATGAGTGGAAGTGCCCTATGCTCTCTAAGCTGAGTTTTTTAGATGTTTCAGGACACACCGTACACTTCTCCAGAGTGGCTGTTGGCAATTTACATCCCGCCCATCAGCGTAGCAAGGCTCCCGTTTCTCCATGGCCTGTCCTGCATTTCTGGTTTTGACACTTTATTCAGCATGGCCCTTTTGACCGATGGGAAGCGAGACTTCTTTGTAGCGCTGATTTGCCTTTCCAGGTTGCTTGGTTGGCCAAAAAGGGCGTATGCGTTTTTGCCTGAATATATTCAGGAAAAAACGCATACGCCCTTTTTGGCCAAGGGCATCATGGTCGAGGTTTTGCCGCTTTTCCTGTGCTTTAAAGGCGATTCGAATCTACCTCCTGAAATCTGTTTCCTGTAATTCTGCCTTGCTTTCAAATCCTCTTCGTTGCCTTCCCTCAATATATTTGTGGACGAGAGTTATCATTTCTAACTCTGCAGGTTTGTGAATTGCAGTGCCCCTGAGCTCCATTTTTCAACTCGCTTTCTTGGGAGCTGGCCGCAAAAGCGCAGGATTGCTTCAGGCCCTATTGTGGTTCCGGGCGGCAGGCTGAGCCTGTGGTTAATTCTTCTTCCTGATGGGAAAATAGAGTGACCTGTGCCTGTCCCCACACCTAGACCTAGTCTCTCATTGGTTCCCCCTCTTCCCGTTCATCCTCAGGACAAATTTGCAACCTGTACGGAACAGGAGGTTAAAGGTGCTCATTCTCCAAGGAGGGAGATTGCTAGTAAAGCGGTTGTAATGGCGAGCCCGAGCACAAGGAGATGAGAAATGAGGTCCGTTTTAGAAACCTTTCCCGATCACGCGGTGTACCATCTTCTGGGTTTCTCATGCATGTTGTCGATGTAGGAAGATGCCCTTGAACCTGGAGATTTTGGTCCAATGGGATGGGTACCACGCAGTATTACTTTAAAGGGTCTGCGTTTGCTCACCCAACCTCACCAAACCTCTCAGCCCCAAGAGTGTCCACCCTTATGTCTCAATCAGCTGTGGGTCTAGAGATGGTCAATAAAGGTGGCATCCCAGCCCCTGAACGAATTCTGTATGAATTTCTCTCTCTTTCACTGTCTTTGTTTCACGGGTTTTTAAAAGTAATTGATTTTTATAATGGGGTTTAGCTGCTTTTCACTGCTGTGTTTATGCCGCTTTACACCCACTTGACTCACTTACAGAGAGATATCAATACATTGGTTTTAAGAGTCTTACTAGTCAGATATATTCTTGGGCGGTGAACAGGGGGTGTTGAATCCAGTTCACTGAGCAAGGAGTAGGTCTTGCCTATTACATATTGGGTTTATGGAACAGTATCTGAGCTAATTTGAAACACTTGTTTTATGCGTCACCCCACCTCACCGTTCCCGTTAAGCAGCCATATTGTGTTTTATAAACGTGTGACGCTGTTCTGTTTTGTAATTCAGTTAAAGTGTAGCGGTTTTTACATTCCCTCTATAAGTGATATCTTACGATAAGTGTCTTTCTGTGTGACTTATTTCACTTAGAATCTTCGTACCTAAATCCACTCATCATGCTGCTAATAACCTTATGATGTTGATTACATGCCTGAGTGATATTCCATTGTACATAAGGACCACAACTTCTTTATCCATTTTTCTCTTTCCTGGGATATTGAAGGTGTAATGAAGTGGAGGTTCTTGTCAACAGAGCAGCCCTAAACTTTGGGGTGCCTGTGTCTTGCTGATTTTTAGTTTTCCCAATTTATACGCCCATGAGTGGAAGTGCCCTATGCTCTCTAAGCTGAGTTTTTTAGATATTTCAGGACACACCGTACACTTCTCCAGAGTGGCTGTTGGCAATTTACATCCCACCCATCAGCGTAGCAAGGCTCCCGTTTCTCCATGGCCTGTCCTGCATTTCTGGTTTTGACACTTTATTCAGCATGGCCGTTTTGACCGATGGGAAGCGAGACTTCTTTGTAGCGCTGATTTGCCTTTCCAGGTTGCTTGGTTGGCCAAAAAGGGCGTATGCGTTTTTTCCTGAATATATTCAGGAAAAAACGCATACGCCCTTTTTGGCCAAGGGCATCATGGTCGAGGTTTTGCCGCTTTTCCTGTGCTTTAAAGGCGATTCGAATCTACCTCCTGAAATCTGTTTCCTGCAATTCTGCCTTGCTTTCAAATCCTCTTCGTTGCCTTCCCTCAATATATTTGTGGACGAGAGTTATCATTTCTAACTCTGCAGGTTTGTGAATTGCAGTGTCCCTGAGCTCCATTTTTCAACTCGCTTTCTTGGGAGCTGGCCCCAAAAGCGCAGGATTGCTTCAGGCCCTATTGTGGTTCCGGGCGGCAGGCTGAGCCTGTGGTTAATTCTTCTTCCTGATGGGAAAATAGAGTGACCTGTGCCTGTCCCCACACCTAGACCTAGTCTCTCATTGGTTCCCCCTCTTCCCGTTCATCCTCAGGACAAATTTGCAACCTGTACAGAACAGGAGGTTAAAGGTGCTCATTCTCCAAGGAGGGAGATTGCTAGTAAAGCGGCTGTAATGGCGAGACCGAGCACAAGGAGATGAGAAATGAGGTGCGTTTTAGAAACCTTTCCCGATCACACGGTGTACCATCTTCTGGGTTTCTCATGCATGTTTTCGATGTAGGAAGATGCCCTTGAACCTGGAGATTTTGGACCCATGGGATGGGTACCACGCAGTATTACTTTAAAGGGTCTGCGTTTGCTCACCCAACCTCACCAAACCTCTCAGCCCCAAGAGTGTCCACCCTTATGTCTCAATCAGCTGTGGGTCTAGAGATGGTCAATAAAGGTGGCATCCCAGCCCCTGAACGAATTCTGTATGAATTTCTCTCTCTTTCACTGTCTTTGTTTCACGGGTTTTTAAAAGTAATTGATTTTTATAATGGGGTTTAGCTGCTTTTCACTGCTGTGTTTATGCCACTTTACACCCACTTGACTCACTTACAGAGAGATATCAATACATTGGTTTTAAGAGTCTTACTAGTCAGATATATTCTTGGGCGGTGAACAGGGGGTGTTGAATCCAGTTCACTGAGCAAGGAGTAGGTCTTGTCTGTTACATATTGGGTTTATGGAACAGTATCTGAGCTAATTTGAAACCCTTGTTTTCTGCATCACCCCACCTCACCTTTCCCGTTAAGCAGCCATAGTGTGTTTTCTAAACGTGTGACGCTGTTTAGTTTTGTAATTCAGTTCAAGTGTAGCGGTTTTTACATTCCCTCTATAAGTGATATCTTACGATAAGTGTCTTTCTGTGTGACTTATTTCACTTAGAATCGTCGTACCTAAATCCACTCATCATGCTGCTACTAGCCTTATGATGTTGATTTCATGCCTGAGTGATATTCCATTGTACATAAGGAGCACAACTTCTTTATCCATTTTTCTCTTTCCTGGGATATTGAAGGTGTAATGAAGTGGAGGTTCTTGTCAACAGAGCAGCCCTAAACTTTGGGGTGCCTGTGTCTTGCTGATTTTTAGTTTTCCCAATTTATACGCCCATGAGTGGAAGTGCCCTATGCTCTCTAAGCTGAGTTTTTTAGATGTTTCAGGACACACCGTACACTTCTCCAGAGTGGCTGTTGGCACTTTACATCCCGCCCATCAGCGTAGCAAGGCTCCCGTTTCTCCATGGCCTGTCCTGCATTTCTGGTTTTGACACTTTATTCAGCATGGCCCTTTTGACCGATGGGAAGCGAGACTTCTTTGTAGCGCTGATTTGCCTTTCCAGGTTGCTTGGTTGGCCAAAAAGGGCGTGTGCGTTTTTTCCTGAATATATTCAGGAAAAAACGCATACGCCCTTTTTGGCCAAGGGCATCATGGTCGAGGTTTTGCCGCTTTTCCTGTGCTTTAAAGGCGATTCGAATCTACCTCCTGAAATCTGTTTCCTGCAATTCTGCCTTGCTTTCAAATCCTCTTCGTTGCCTCCCCTCAATATATTTGTGGACGAGAGTTATCATTTATAACTCTGCAGGTTTGTGAATTGCAGTGCCCCTGAGCTCCATTTTTCAACTCGCTTTCTTGGGAGCTGGCCGCAAAAGCGCAGGATTGCTTCAGGCCCTATTGTGGTTCCGGGCGGCAGGCTGAGCCTGTGGTTAATTCTTCTTCCTGATGGGAAAATAGAGTGACCTGTGCCTGTCCCCACACCTAGACCTAGTCTCTCATTGGTTCCCCCTCTTCCCGTTCATCCTCAGGACAAATTTGCAACCTGTACGGAACAGGAGGTTAAAGGTGCTCATTCTCCAAGGAGGGAGATTGCTAGTAAAGCGGCTGTAATGGCGAGCCCGAGCACAAGGAGATGAGAAATGAGGTGCGTTTTAGAAACCTTTCCCGATCACACGGTGTACCATCTTCTGGGTTTCTCATGCATGTTTTCGATGTAGGAAGATGCCCTTGAACCTGGAGATTTTGGACCCATGGGATGGGTACCACGCAGTATTACTTTAAAGGGTCTGCGTTTGCTCACCCAACCTCACCAAACCTCTCAGCCCGAAGAGTGTCCACCCTTATGTCTCAATCAGCTGTGGGTCTAGAGATGGTCAATAAAGGTGGCATCCCAGCCCCTGAACGAATTCTGTATGAATTTCTCTCTCTTTCACTGTCTTTCTTTCACGGGTTTTTAAAAGTAATTGATTTTTATAATGGGGTTTAGCTGCTTTTCACTGCTGTGTTTATGCCGCTTTACACCCACTTGACTCACTTACAGAGAGATATCAATACATTGGTTTTAAGAGTCTTACTAGTCAGATATATTCTTGGGCGGTGAACAGGGGGTGTTGAATCCAGTTCACTGAGCAAGGAGTAGGTCTTGTCTGTTACATATTGGGTTTATGGAACAGTATCTGAGCTAATTTGAAACCCTTGTTTTCTGCATCACCCCACCTCACCTTTCCCGTTAAGCAGCCATAGTGTGTTTTCTAAACGTGTGACGCTGTTTAGTTTTGTAATTCAGTTCAAGTGTAGCGGTTTTTACATTCCCTCTATAAGTGATATCTTATGATAAGTGCCTTTTTCTGTGTGACTTATTTCACTTAGAATCCTCGTACCTAAATCTTCTCATCATGCTGCTACTAGCCTTATGATGTTGATTTCATGCCTGAGTGATATTCCATTGTACATAAGGAGCACAACTTCTTTATCCATTTTTCTCTTTCCTGGGATATTTAAGGTGTAATGAAGTGGAGGTTCTTGTCAACAGAGCAGCCCTAAACTTTAGGGTGCCTGTGTCTTGCTGATTTTTAGTTTTCCCAATTTATACGCCCATGAGTGGAAGTGCCCTATGCTCTCTAAGCTGAGTTTTTTAGAGGTTTCAGGACACACCGTACACTTCTCCAGAGTGGCTGTTGGCACTTTACATCCCGCCCATCAGCGTAGCAAGGCTCCCGTTTCTCCATGGCCTCTCCTGCATTTCTGGTTTTGACACTTTATTCAGCATGGCCCTTTTGACCGATGGGAAGCGAGACTTCTTTGCAGCGCTGATTTGCCTTTCCAGGTTGCTTGGTTGGCCAAAAAGGGCGTATGCGTTTTTTCCTGAATATATTCAGGAAAAAACGCATACGCCCTTTTTGGCCAAGGGCATCATGGTCGAGGTTTTGCCGCTTTTCCTGTGCTTTAAAGGCGATTCGAATCTACCTCCTGAAATCTGTTTCCTGTAATTCTGCCTTGCTTTCAAATCCTCTTCGTTGCCTTCCCTCAATATATTTGTGGACGAGAGTTATCATTTCTAACTCTGCAGGTTTGTGAATTGCAGTGCCCCTGAGCTCCATTTTTCAACTCGCTTTCTTGGGAGCTGGCCGCAAAAGCGCAGGATTGCTTCAGGCCCTATTGTGGTTCTGGGCGGCAAGCTGAGCCTGTGGTTAATTCTTCTTCCTGATGGGAAAATAGAGTGACCTGTGCCTGTCCCCACACCTAGACCTAGTCTCTCATTGGTTCCCCCTCTTCCCGTTCATCCTCAGGACAAATTGCAACCTGTACGGAACAGGAGGTTAAAGGTGCTCATTCTCCAAGGAGGGAGATTGCTAGTAAAGCGGCTGGAATGGCGAACCCGAGCACAAGGAGATGAGAAATGAGGTGCGTTTTAGAAACCTTTCCCGATCACACGGTGTACCATCTTCTGGGTTTCTCATGCATGTTTTCGATGTAGGAAGATGCCCTTGAAGGTGGAGATTTGGGACCTATGGGATGGGTACCACGCAGTATTACTTTAAAGGGTCTGCGTTTGCTCACCCAACCTCACCAAACCTCTCAGCCCCAAGAGTGTCCACCCTTATGTCTCAATCAGCTGTGGGTCTAGATATGGTCAATCCAGGTGGCATCACAGCCCCTGAACGAATTTTGTAAGAATTTCTCTCTCTTTCACTGTCTTTCTTTCACGGGTTTTTAAAAGTAATTGATTTTTATAATGGGGTTTAGCTGCTTTTCACTGCTGTGTTTATGCTGCTTTACACCCACTTGACTCACTTACAGAGAGATATCAATACATAGCTTTGAAGATTCTTCCTAGTCAGATATATTCTTGGGCGGTGAATAGGAGGTTTTTGCGTCCAGTTCACTGAGCAAGGAGTAGGTCTTGTCTATTACATATTGGGTTTATGGAACGCTATCTGAGCTAATTTGAAACCCTTGTTTTATGCGTCACCCCACCTCACCGTTCCCGTTAAGCAGCCATAGTGTGTTTTCTAAACGTGGGACTCTGTTCTGTTTTGTAATTCAGTTCAAGTGTAGCGGTTTTTACATTCCCTCTATAAGTGATATCTTACGATAAGTGTCTTTCTGTGTGACTTATTTCACTTAGAATCGTCGTACCTAAATCCACTCATCATGCTGCTACTAGCCTTATGACGTTGATTTCATGCCTCAGTGATATTCCATTGTACATAAGGACCACAACTTCTTTATCCATTTTTCTCTTTCCTGGGATATTTAAGGTGTAATGAAGTGGAGGTTCTTGTCAACAGAGCAGCCCTAAACTTTGGGGTGCCTGTGTCTCGCTGATTTTTAGTTTTCCCAATTTATACACCCATGAGTGGAAGTGCCCTATGCTCTCTAAGCTGAGTTTTTTAGATGTTTCAGGACACACCGTACACTTCTCCAGAGTGGCTGTTGGCAATTTACATCCCGCCCATCAGCGTAGCAAGGCTCCCGTTTCTCCATGGCCTGTCCTGCATTTCTGGTTTTGACACTTTATTCAGCATGGCCCTTTTGACCGATGGGAAGCGAGACTTCTTTGTAGCGCTGATTTGCCTTTCCAGGTTGCTTGGTTGGCCAAAAAGGGCGTATGCGTTTTTTCCTGAATATATTCAGGAAAAAACGCATACGCCCTTTTTGGCCAAGGGCATCATGGTCGAGGTTTTGCCGCTTTTCCTGTGCTTTAAAGGCGATTCGAATCTACCTCCTGAAATCTGTTTCCTGTAATTCTGCCTTGCTTTCAAATCCTCTTCGTTGCCTTCCCTCAATATATTTGTGGACGAGAATTATCATTTCAAACTCTGCAGGTTTGTGAATTGCAGTGCCCCTGAGCTCCATTTTTCAACTCGCTTTCTTGGGAGCTGGCCGCAAAAGCGCAGGATTGCTTCAGGCCCTATTGTGGTTCTGGGCGGCAGGCTGAGCCTGTGGTTAATTCTTCTTCCTGATGGGAAAATAGAGTGACCTGTGCCTGTCCCCACACCTAGACCTAGTCTCTCATTGGTTCCCCCTCTTCCCGTTCATCCTCAGGACAAATTGCAACCTGTACGGAACAGGAGGTTAAAGGTGCTCATTCTCCAAGGAGGGAGATTGCTAGTAAAGCGGCTGGAATGGCGAACCCTAGCACAAGGAGATGTGAAATGAGGTGCGTTTTAGAAACCTTTCCGGATCACATGGTGTACCATCTTCTGGGTTTCTCATGCATGTTTTCGATGTAGGAAGATGCCCTTGAAGCTGGAGATTTGGGACCTATGGGATGGGTACCACGCAGTATTACTTTAAAGGGTCTGCGTTTGCTCACCCAACCTCACCAAACCTCTCAGCCCCAAGAGTGTCCACCCTTATGTCTCAATCAGCTGTGGGTCTAGATATGGTCAATCCAGGTGGCATCACAGCCCCTGAACGAATTTTGTAAGAATTTCTCTCTCTTTCACTGTCTTTGTTTCACGGGTTTTTAAAAGTAATTGATTTTTATAATGGGGTTTAGCTGCTTTTCACTGCTGTGTTTATGCTGCTTTACACCCACTTGTCTCACTTACAGAGAGATATCAATACATAGCTTTGAAGATTCTTCCTAGTCAGATATATTCTTGGTCGGTGAATAGGAGGTTTTTGCGTCCAGTTCACTGAGCAAGGAGTAGGTCTTGTCTATTACATATTGGGTTTATGGAACGCTATCTGAGCTAATTTGAAACCCTTGTTTTATGCGTCACCCCACCTCACCGTTCCCGTTAAGCAGCCATAGTGTGTTTTCTAAACGTGGGACTCTGTTCTGTTTTGTAATTCAGTTCAAGTGTAGCGGTTTTTACATTCCCTCTATAAGTGATATCTTACGATAAGTGTCTTTCTGTGTGACTTATTTCACTTAGAATCGTCGTACCTAAATCCACTCATCATGCTGCTACTAGCCTTATGACGTTGATTTCATGCCTCAGTGATATTCCATTGTACATAAGGACCACAACTTCTTTATCCATTTTTCTCTTTCCTGGGATATTTAAGGTGTAATGAAGTGGAGGTTCTTGTCAACAGAGCAGCCCTAAACTTTGGGGTGCCTGTGTCTCGCTGATTTTTAGTTTTCCCAATTTATACACCCATGAGTGGAAGTGCCCTATGCTCTCTAAGCTGAGTTTTTTAGATGTTTCAGGACACACCGTACACTTCTCCAGAGTGGCTGTTGGCAATTTACATCCCGCCCATCAGCGTAGCAAGGCTCCCGTTTCTCCATGGCCTGTCCTGCATTTCTGGTTTTGACACTTTATTCAGCATGGCCCTTTTGACCGATGGGAAGCGAGACTTCTTTGTAGCGCTGATTTGCCTTTCCAGGTTGCTTGGTTGGCCAAAAAGGGCGTATGCGTTTTTTCCTGAATATATTCAGGAAAAAACGCATACGCCCTTTTTGGCCAAGGGCATCATGGTCGAGGTTTTGCCGCTTTTCCTGTGCTTTAAAGGCGATTCGAATCTACCTCCTGAAATCTGTTTCCTGTAATTCTGCCTTGCTTTCAAATCCTCTTCGTTGCCTTCCCTCAATATATTTGTGGACGAGAGTTATCATTTCTAACTCTGCAGGTTTGTGAATTGCAGTGCCCCTGAGCTCCATTTTTCAACTCGCTTTCTTGGGAGCTGGCCGCAAAAGCGCAGGATTGCTTCAGGCCCTATTGTGGTTCCGGGCGGCAGGCTGAGCCTGTGGTTAATTCTTCTTCCTGATGGGAAAATAGAGTGACCTGTGCCTGTCCCCACACCTAGACCTAGTCTCTCATTGGTTCCCCCTCTTCCCGTTCATCCTCAGGACAAATTGCAACCTGTACGGAACAGGAGGTTAAAGGTGCTCATTCTCCAAGGAGGGAGATTGCTAGTAAAGCGGCTGGAATGGCGAACCCGAGCACAAGGAGATGAGAAATGAGGTGCGTTTTAGAAACCTTTCCCGATCACATGGTGTACCATCTTCTGGGTTTCTCATGCATGTTTTCGATGTAGGAAGATGCCCTTGAAGCTGGAGATTTGGGACCTATGGGATGGGTACCACGCAGTATTACTTTAAAGGGTCTGCGTTTGCTCACCCAACCTCACCAAACCTCTCAGCCCCAAGAGTGTCCACCCTTATGTCTCAATCAGCTGTGGGTCTAGATATGGTCAATCCAGGTGGCATCACAGCCCCTGAACGAATTTTGTAAGAATTTCTCTCTCTTTCACTGTCTTTGTTTCACGGGTTTTTAAAAGTAATTGATTTTTATAATGGGGTTTAGCTGCTTTTCACTGCTGTGTTTATGCTGCTTTACACCCACTTGACTCACTTACAGAGAGATATCAATACATAGCTTTGAAGATTCTTCCTAGTCAGATATATTCTTGGGCGGTGAATAGGAGGTTTTTGCGTCCAGTTCACTGAGCAAGGAGTAGGTCTTGTCTATTACATATTGGGTTTATGGAACGCTATCTGAGCTAATTTGAAACCCTTGTTTTATGCGTCACCCCACCTCACCGTTCCCGTTAAGCAGCCATAGTGTGTTTTCTAAACGTGGGACTCTGTTCTGTTTTGTAATTCAGTTCAAGTGTAGCGGTTTTTACATTCCCTCTATAAGTGATATCTTACGATAAGTGTCTTTCTGTGTGACTTATTTCACTTAGAATCGTCGTACCTAAATCCACTCATCATGCTGCTACTAGCCTTATGACGTTGATTTCATGCCTCAGTGATATTCCATTGTACATAAGGACCACAACTTCTTTATCCATTTTTCTCTTTCCTGGGATATTTAAGGTGTAATGAAGTGGAGGTTCTTGTCAACAGAGCAGCCCTAAACTTTGGGGTGCCTGTGTCTCGCTGATTTTTAGTTTTCCCAATTTATACACCCATGAGTGGAAGTGCCCTATGCTCTCTAAGCTGAGTTTTTTAGATGTTTCAGGACACACCGTACACTTCTCCAGAGTGGCTGTTGGCAATTTACATCCCGCCCATCAGCGTAGCAAGGCTCCCGTTTCTCCATGGCCTGTCCTGCATTTCTGGTTTTGACACTTTATTCAGCATGGCCCTTTTGACCGATGGGAAGCGAGACTTCTTTGTAGCGCTGATTTGCCTTTCCAGGTTGCTTGGTTGGCCAAAAAGGGCGTATGCGTTTTTGCCTGAATATATTCAGGAAAAAACGCATACGCCCTTTTTGGCCAAGGGCATCATGGTCGAGGTTTTGCCGCTTTTCCTGTGCTTTAAAGGCGATTCGAATCTACCTCCTGAAATCTGTTTCCTGTAATTCTGCCTTGCTTTCAAATCCTCTTCGTTGCCTTCCCTCAATATATTTGTGGACGAGAGTTATCATTTCTAACTCTGCAGGTTTGTGAATTGCAGTGCCCCTGAGCTCCATTTTTCAACTCGCTTTCTTGGGAGCTGGCCGCAAAAGCGCAGGATTGCTTCAGGCCCTATTGTGGTTCTGGGCGGCAGGCTGAGCCTGTGGTTAATTCTTCTTCCTGATGGGAAAATAGAGTGACCTGTGCCTGTCCCCACACCTAGACCTAGTCTCTCATTGGTTCCCCCTCTTCCCGTTCATCCTCAGGACAAATTGCAACCTGTACGGAACAGGAGGTTAAAGGTGCTCATTCTCCAAGGAGGGAGATTGCTAGTAAAGCGGCTGGAATGGCGAACCCGAGCACAAGGAGATGAGAAATGAGGTGCGTTTTAGAAACCTTTCCCGATCACATGGTGTACCATCTTCTGGGTTTCTCATGCATGTTTTCGATGTAGGAAGATGCCCTTGAAGCTGGAGATTTGGGACCTATGGGATGGGTACCACGCAGTATTACTTTAAAGGGTCTGCGTTTGCTCACCCAACCTCACCAAACCTCTCAGCCCCAAGAGTGTCCACCCTTATGTCTCAATCAGCTGTGGGTCTAGATATGGTCAATCCAGGTGGCATCACAGCCCCTGAACGAATTTTGTAAGAATTTCTCTCTCTTTCACTGTCTTTGTTTCACGGGTTTTTAAAAGTAATTGATTTTTATAATGGGGTTTAGCTGCTTTTCACTGCTGTGTTTATGCTGCTTTACACCCACTTGACTCACTTACAGAGAGATATCAATACATAGCTTTGAAGATTCTTCCTAGTCAGATATATTCTTGGGCGGTGAATAGGAGGTTTTTGCGTCCAGTTCACTGAGCAAGGAGTAGGTCTTGTCTATTACATATTGGGTTTATGGAACGCTATCTGAGCTAATTTGAAACCCTTGTTTTATGCGTCACCCCACCTCACCGTTCCCGTTAAGCAGCCATAGTGTGTTTTCTAAACGTGGGACTCTGTTCTGTTTTGTAATTCAGTTCAAGTGTAGCGGTTTTTACATTCCCTCTATAAGTGATATCTTACGATAAGTGTCTTTCTGTGTGACTTATTTCACTTAGAATCGTCGTACCTAAATCCACTCATCATGCTGCTACTAGCCTTATGACGTTGATTTCATGCCTCAGTGATATTCCATTGTACATAAGGACCACAACTTCTTTATCCATTTTTCTCTTTCCTGGGATATTTAAGGTGTAATGAAGTGGAGGTTCTTGTCAACAGAGCAGCCCTAAACTTTGGGATGCCTGTGTCTCGCTGATTTTTAGTTTTCCCAATTTATACACCCATGAGTGGAAGTGCCCTATGCTCTCTAAGCTGAGTTTTTTAGATGTTTCAGGACACACCGTACACTTCTCCAGAGTGGCTGTTGGCAATTTACATCCCGCCCATCAGCGTAGCAAGGCTCCCGTTTCTCCATGGCCTGTCCTGCATTTCTGGTTTTGACACTTTATTCAGCATGGCCCTTTTGACCGATGGGAAGCGAGACTTCTTTGTAGCGCTGATTTGCCTTTCCAGGTTGCTTGGTTGGCCAAAAAGGGCGTATGCGTTTTTTCCTGAATATATTCAGGAAAAAACGCATACGCCCTTTTTGGCCAAGGGCATCATGGTCGAGGTTTTGCCGCTTTTCCTGTGCTTTAAAGGCGATTCGAATCTACCTCCTGAAATCTGTTTCCTGTAATTCTGCCTTGCTTTCAAATCCTCTTCGTTGCCTTCCCTCAATATATTTGTGGACGAGAGTTATCATTTCTAACTCTGCAGGTTTGTGAATTGCAGTGCCCCTGAGCTCCATTTTTCAACTCGCTTTCTTGGGAGCTGGCCGCAAAAGCGCAGGATTGCTTCAGGCCCTATTGTGGTTCTGGGCGGCAGGCTGAGCCTGTGGTTAATTCTTCTTCCTGATGGGAAAATAGAGTGACCTGTGCCTGTCCCCACACCTAGACCTAGTCTCTCATTGGTTCCCCCTCTTCCCGTTCATCCTCAGGACAAATTGCAACCTGTACGGAACAGGAGGTTAAAGGTGCTCATTCTCCAAGGAGGGAGATTGCTAGTAAAGCGGCTGGAATGGCGAACCCGAGCACAAGGAGATGAGAAATGAGGTGCGTTTTAGAAACCTTTCCCGATCACATGGTGTACCATCTTCTGGGTTTCTCATGCATGTTTTCGATGTAGGAAGATGCCCTTGAAGCTGGAGATTTGGGACCTATGGGATGGGTACCACGCAGTATTACTTTAAAGGGTCTGCGTTTGCTCACCCAACCTCACCAAACCTCTCAGCCCCAAGAGTGTCCACCCTTATGTCTCAATCAGCTGTGGGTCTAGATATGGTCAATCCAGGTGGCATCACAGCCCCTGAACGAATTTTGTAAGAATTTCTCTCTCTTTCACTGTCTTTGTTTCACGGGTTTTTAAAAGTAATTGATTTTTATAATGGGGTTTAGCTGCTTTTCACTGCTGTGTTTATGCTGCTTTACACCCACTTGACTCACTTACAGAGAGATATCAATACATAGCTTTGAAGATTCTTCCTAGTCAGATATATTCTTGGGCGGTGAATAGGAGGTTTTTGCGTCCAGTTCACTGAGCAAGGAGTAGGTCTTGTCTATTACATATTGGGTTTATGGAACGCTATCTGAGCTAATTTGAAACCCTTGTTTTATGCGTCACCCCACCTCACCGTTCCCGTTAAGCAGCCATAGTGTGTTTTCTAAACGTGGGACTCTGTTCTGTTTTGTAATTCAGTTCAAGTGTAGCGGTTTTTACATTCCCTCTATAAGTGATATCTTACGATAAGTGTCTTTCTGTGTGACTTATTTCACTTAGAATCGTCGTACCTAAATCCACTCATCATGCTGCTACTAGCCTTATGACGTTGATTTCATGCCTCAGTGATATTCCATTGTACATAAGGACCACAACTTCTTTATCCATTTTTCTCTTTCCTGGGATATTTAAGGTGTAATGAAGTGGAGGTTCTTGTCAACAGAGCAGCCCTAAACTTTGGGGTGCCTGTGTCTCGCTGATTTTTAGTTTTCCCAATTTATACACCCATGAGTGGAAGTGCCCTATGCTCTCTAAGCTGAGTTTTTTAGATGTTTCAGGACACACCGTACACTTCTCCAGAGTGGCTGTTGGCAATTTACATCCCGCCCATCAGCGTAGCAAGGCTCCCGTTTCTCCATGGCCTGTCCTGCATTTCTGGTTTTGACACTTTATTCAGCATGGCCCTTTTGACCGATGGGAAGCGAGACTTCTTTGTAGCGCTGATTTGCCTTTCCAGGTTGCTTGGTTGGCCAAAAAGGGCGTATGCGTTTTTTCCTGAATATATTCAGGAAAAAACGCATACGCCCTTTTTGGCCAAGGGCATCATGGTCGAGGTTTTGCCGCTTTTCCTGTGCTTTAAAGGCGATTCGAATCTACCTCCTGAAATCTGTTTCCTGTAATTCTGCCTTGCTTTCAAATCCTCTTCGTTGCCTTCCCTCAATATATTTGTGGACGAGAGTTATCATTTCTAACTCTGCAGGTTTGTGAATTGCAGTGCCCCTGAGCTCCATTTTTCAACTCGCTTTCTTGGGAGCTGGCCGCAAAAGCGCAGGATTGCTTCAGGCCCTATTGTGGTTCTGGGCGGCAGGCTGAGCCTGTGGTTAATTCTTCTTCCTGATGGGAAAATAGAGTGACCTGTGCCTGTCCCCACACCTAGACCTAGTCTCTCATTGGTTCCCCCTCTTCCCGTTCATCCTCAGGACAAATTGCAACCTGTACGGAACAGGAGGTTAAAGGTGCTCATTCTCCAAGGAGGGAGATTGCTAGTAAAGCGGCTGGAATGGCGAACCCGAGCACAAGGAGATGAGAAATGAGGTGCGTTTTAGAAACCTTTCCCGATCACATGGTGTACCATCTTCTGGGTTTCTCATGCATGTTTTCGATGTAGGAAGATGCCCTTGAAGCTGGAGATTTGGGACCTATGGGATGGGTACCACGCAGTATTACTTTAAAGGGTCTGCGTTTGCTCACCCAACCTCACCAAACCTCTCAGCCCCAAGAGTGTCCACCCTTATGTCTCAATCAGCTGTGGGTCTAGATATGGTCAATCCAGGTGGCATCACAGCCCCTGAACGAATTTTGTAAGAATTTCTCTCTCTTTCACTGTCTTTGTTTCACGGGTTTTTAAAAGTAATTGATTTTTATAATGGGGTTTAGCTGCTTTTCACTGCTGTGTTTATGCTGCTTTACACCCACTTGACTCACTTACAGAGAGATATCAATACATAGCTTTGAAGATTCTTCCTAGTCAGATATATTCTTGGGCGGTGAATAGGAGGTTTTTGCGTCCAGTTCACTGAGCAAGGAGTAGGTCTTGTCTATTACATATTGGGTTTATGGAACGCTATCTGAGCTAATTTGAAACCCTTGTTTTATGCGTCACCCCACCTCACCGTTCCCGTTAAGCAGCCATAGTGTGTTTTCTAAACGTGGGACTCTGTTCTGTTTTGTAATTCAGTTCAAGTGTAGCGGTTTTTACATTCCCTCTATAAGTGATATCTTACGATAAGTGTCTTTCTGTGTGACTTATTTCACTTAGAATCGTCGTACCTAAATCCACTCATCATGCTGCTACTAGCCTTATGACGTTGATTTCATGCCTCAGTGATATTCCATTGTACATAAGGACCACAACTTCTTTATCCATTTTTCTCTTTCCTGGGATATTTAAGGTGTAATGAAGTGGAGGTTCTTGTCAACAGAGCAGCCCTAAACTTTGGGGTGCCTGTGTCTCGCTGATTTTTAGTTTTCCCAATTTATACACCCATGAGTGGAAGTGCCCTATGCTCTCTAAGCTGAGTTTTTTAGATGTTTCAGGACACACCGTACACTTCTCCAGAGTGGCTGTTGGCAATTTACATCCCGCCCATCAGCGTAGCAAGGCTCCCGTTTCTCCATGGCCTGTCCTGCATTTCTGGTTTTGACACTTTATTCAGCATGGCCCTTTTGACCGATGGGAAGCGAGACTTCTTTGTAGCGCTGATTTGCCTTTCCAGGTTGCTTGGTTGGCCAAAAAGGGCGTATGCGTTTTTTCCTGAATATATTCAGGAAAAAACGCATACGCCCTTTTTGGCCAAGGGCATCATGGTCGAGGTTTTGCCGCTTTTCCTGTGCTTTAAAGGCGATTCGAATCTACCTCCCGAAATCTGTTTCCTGTAATTCTGCCTTGCTTTCAAATCCTCTTCGTTGCCTTCCCTCAATATATTTGTGGACGAGAGTTATCATTTCTAACTCTGCAGGTTTGTGAATTGCAGTGCCCCTGAGCTCCATTTTTCAACTCGCTTTCTTGGGAGCTGGCCGCAAAAGCGCAGGATTGCTTCAGGCCCTATTGTGGTTCTGGGCGGCAGGCTGAGCCTGTGGTTAATTCTTCTTCCTGATGGGAAAATAGAGTGACCTGTGCCTGTCCCCACACCTAGACCTAGTCTCTCATTGGTTCCCCCTCTTCCCGTTCATCCTCAGGACAAATTGCAACCTGTATGGAACAGGAGGTTAAAGGTGCTCATTCTCCAAGGAGGGAGATTGCTAGTAAAGCGGCTGGAATGGCGAACCCGAGCACAAGGAGATGAGAAATGAGGTGCGTTTTAGAAACCTTTCCCGATCACATGGTGTACCATCTTCTGGGTTTCTCATGCATGTTTTCGATGTAGGAAGATGCCCTTGAAGCTGGAGATTTGGGACCTATGGGATGGGTACCACGCAGTATTACTTTAAAGGGTCTGCGTTTGCTCACCCAACCTCACCAAACCTCTCAGCCCCAAGAGTGTCCACCCTTATGTCTCAATCAGCTGTGGGTCTAGATATGGTCAATCCAGGTGGCATCACAGCCCCTGAACGAATTTTGTAAGAATTTCTCTCTCTTTCACTGTCTTTGTTTCACGGGTTTTTAAAAGTAATTGATTTTTATAATGGGGTTTAGCTGCTTTTCACTGCTGTGTTTATGCTGCTTTACACCCACTTGACTCACTTACAGAGAGATATCAATACATAGCTTTGAAGATTCTTCCTAGTCAGATATATTCTTGGGCGGTGAATAGGAGGTTTTTGCGTCCAGTTCACTGAGCAAGGAGTAGGTCTTGTCTATTACATATTGGGTTTATGGAACGCTATCTGAGCTAATTTGAAACCCTTGTTTTATGCGTCACCCCACCTCACCGTTCCCGTTAAGCAGCCATAGTGTGTTTTCTAAACGTGGGACTCTGTTCTGTTTTGTAATTCAGTTCAAGTGTAGCGGTTTTTACATTCCCTCTATAAGTGATATCTTACGATAAGTGTCTTTCTGTGTGACTTATTTCACTTAGAATCGTCGTACCTAAATCCACTCATCATGCTGCTACTAGCCTTATGACGTTGATTTCATGCCTCAGTGATATTCCATTGTACATAAGGACCACAACCTCTTTATCCATTTTTCTCTTTCCTGGGATATTTAAGGTGTAATGAAGTGGAGGTTCTTGTCAACAGAGCAGCCCTAAACTTTGGGGTGCCTGTGTCTCGCTGATTTTTAGTTTTCCCAATTTATACACCCATGAGTTGAAGTGCCCTATGCTCTCTAAGCTGAGTTTTTTAGATGTTTCAGGACACACCGTACACTTCTCCAGAGTGGCTGTTGGCAATTTACATCCCGCCCATCAGCGTAGCAAGGCTCCCGTTTCTCCATGGCCTGTCCTGCATTTCTGGTTTTGACACTTTATTCAGCATGGCCCTTTTGACCAATGGGAAGCGAGACTTCTTTGTAGCGCTGATTTGCCTTTCCAGGTTGCTTGGTTGGCCAAAAAGGGCGTATGCGTTTTTTCCTGAATATATTCAGGAAAAAACGCATACGCCCTTTTTGGCCAAGGGCATCATGGTCGAGGTTTTGCCGCTTTTCCTGTGCTTTAAAGGCGATTCGAATCTACCTCCTGAAATCTGTTTCCTGTAATTCTGCCTTGCTTTCAAATCCTCTTCGTTGCCTTCCCTCAATATATTTGTGGACGAGAGTTATCATTTATAACTCTGCAGGTTTGTGAATTGCAGTGCCCCTGAGCTCCATTTTTCAACTCGCTTTCTTGGGAGCTGGCCGCAAAAGCGCAGGATTGCTTCAGGCCCTATTGTGGTTCTGGGCGGCAGGCTGAGCCTGTGGTTAATTCTTCTTCCTGATGGGAAAATAGAGTGACCTGTGCCTGTCCCCACACCTAGACCTAGTCTCTCATTGGTTCCCCCTCTTCCCGTTCATCCTCAGGACAAATTGCAACCTGTACGGAACAGGAGGTTAAAGGTGCTCATTCTCCAAGGAGGGAGATTGCTAGTAAAGCGGCTGGAATGGCGAACCCGAGCACAAGGAGATGAGAAATGAGGTGCGTTTTAGAAACCTTTCCCGATCACATGGTGTACCATCTTCTGGGTTTCTCATGCATGTTTTCGATGTAGGAAGATGCCCTTGAAGCTGGAGATTTGGGACCTATGGGATGGGTACCACGCAGTATTACTTTAAAGGGTCTGCGTTTGCTCACCCAACCTCACCAAACCTCTCAGCCCCAAGAGTGTCCACCCTTATGTCTCAATCAGCTGTGGGTCTAGATATGGTCAATCCAGGTGGCATCACAGCCCCTGAACGAATTTTGTAAGAATTTCTCTCTCTTTCACTGTCTTTGTTTCACGGGTTTTTAAAAGTAATTGATTTTTATAATGGGGTTTAGCTGCTTTTCACTGCTGTGTTTATGCTGCTTTACACCCACTTGACTCACTTACAGAGAGATATCAATACATAGCTTTGAAGATTCTTCCTAGTCAGATATATTCTTGGGCGGTGAATAGGAGGTTTTTGCGTCCAGTTCACTGAGCAAGGAGTAGGTCTTGTCTATTACATATTGGGTTTATGGAACGCTATCTGAGCTAATTTGAAACCCTTGTTTTATGCGTCACCCCACCTCACCGTTCCCGTTAAGCAGCCATAGTGTGTTTTCTAAACGTGGGACTCTGTTCTGTTTTGTAATTCAGTTCAAGTGTAGCGGTTTTTACATTCCCTCTATAAGTGATATCTTACGATAAGTGTCTTTCTGTGTGACTTATTTCACTTAGAATCGTCGTACCTAAATCCACTCATCATGCTGCTACTAGCCTTATGACGTTGATTTCATGCCTCAGTGATATTCCATTGTACATAAGGACCACAACTTCTTTATCCATTTTTCTCTTTCCTGGGATATTTAAGGTGTAATGAAGTGGAGGTTCTTGTCAACAGAGCAGCCCTAAACTTTGGGGTGCCTGTGTCTCGCTGATTTTTAGTTTTCCCAATTTATACACCCATGAGTGGAAGTGCCCTATGCTCTCTAAGCTGAGTTTTTTAGATGTTTCAGGACACACCGTACACTTCTCCAGAGTGGCTGTTGGCAATTTACATCCCGCCCATCAGCGTAGCAAGGCTCCCGTTTCTCCATGGCCTGTCCTGCATTTCTGGTTTTGACACTTTATTCAGCATGGCCCTTTTGACCGATGGGAAGCGAGACTTCTTTGTAGCGCTGATTTGCCTTTCCAGGTTGCTTGGTTGGCCAAAAAGGGCGTATGCGTTTTTGCCTGAATATATTCAGGAAAAAACGCATACGCCCTTTTTGGCCAAGGGCATCATGGTCGAGGTTTTGCCGCTTTTCCTGTGCTTTAAAGGCGATTCGAATCTACCTCCTGAAATCTGTTTCCTGTAATTCTGCCTTGCTTTCAAATCCTCTTCGTTGCCTTCCCTCAATATATTTGTGGACGAGAGTTATCATTTCTAACTCTGCAGGTTTGTGAATTGCAGTGCCCCTGAGCTCCATTTTTCAACTCGCTTTCTTGGGAGCTGGCCGCAAAAGCGCAGGATTGCTTCAGGCCCTATTGTGGTTCTGGGCGGCAGGCTGAGCCTGTGGTTAATTCTTCTTCCTGATGGGAAAATAGAGTGACCTGTGCCTGTCCCCACACCTAGACCTAGTCTCTCATTGGTTCCCCCTCTTCCCGTTCATCCTCAGGACAAATTGCAACCTGTACGGAACAGGAGGTTAAAGGTGCTCATTCTCCAAGGAGGGAGATTGCTAGTAAAGCGGCTGGAATGGCGAACCCGAGCACAAGGAGATGAGAAATGAGGTGCGTTTTAGAAACCTTTCCCGATCACATGGTGTACCATCTTCTGGGTTTCTCATGCATGTTTTCGATGTAGGAAGATGCCCTTGAAGCTGGAGATTTGGGACCTATGGGATGGGTACCACGCAGTATTACTTTAAAGGGTCTGCGTTTGCTCACCCAACCTCACCAAACCTCTCAGCCCCAAGAGTGTCCACCCTTATGTCTCAATCAGCTGTGGGTCTAGATATGGTCAATCCAGGTGGCATCACAGCCCCTGAACGAATTTTGTAAGAATTTCTCTCTCTTTCACTGTCTTTGTTTCACGGGTTTTTAAAAGTAATTGATTTTTATAATGGGGTTTAGCTGCTTTTCACTGCTGTGTTTATGCTGCTTTACACCCACTTGACTCACTTACAGAGAGATATCAATACATAGCTTTGAAGATTCTTCCTAGTCAGATATATTCTTGGGCGGTGAATAGGAGGTTTTTGCGTCCAGTTCACTGAGCAAGGAGTAGGTCTTGTCTATTACATATTGGGTTTATGGAACGCTATCTGAGCTAATTTGAAACCCTTGTTTTATGCGTCACCCCACCTCACGGTTCCCGTTAAGCAGCCATAGTGTGTTTTCTAAACGTGGGACTCTGTTCTGTTTTGTAATTCAGTTCAAGTGTAGCGGTTTTTACATTCCCTCTATAAGTGATATCTTACGATAAGTGTCTTTCTGTGTGACTTATTTCACTTAGAATCGTCGTACCTAAATCCACTCATCATGCTGCTACTAGCCTTATGACGTTGATTTCATGCCTCAGTGATATTCCATTGTACATAAGGACCACAACTTCTTTATCCATTTTTCTCTTTCCTGGGATATTTAAGGTGTAATGAAGTGGAGGTTCTTGTCAACAGAGCAGCCCTAAACTTTGGGGTGCCTGTGTCTCGCTGATTTTTAGTTTTCCCAATTTATACACCCATGAGTGGAAGTGCCCTATGCTCTCTAAGCTGAGTTTTTTAGATGTTTCAGGACACACCGTACACTTCTCCAGAGTGGCTGTTGGCAATTTACATCCCGCCCATCAGCGTAGCAAGGCTCCCGTTTCTCCATGGCCTGTCCTGCATTTCTGGTTTTGACACTTTATTCAGCATGGCCCTTTTGACCGATGGGAAGCGAGACTTCTTTGTAGCGCTGATTTGCCTTTCCAGGTTGCTTGGTTGGCCAAAAAGGGCGTATGCGTTTTTTCCTGAATATATTCAGGAAAAAACGCATACGCCCTTTTTGGCCAAGGGCATCATGGTCGAGGTTTTGCCGCTTTTCCTGTGCTTTAAAGGCGATTCGAATCTACCTCCTGAAATCTGTTTCCTGTAATTCTGCCTTGCTTTCAAATCCTCTTCGTTGCCTTCCCTCAATATATTTGTGGACGAGAGTTATCATTTCTAACTCTGCAGGTTTGTGAATTGCAGTGCCCCTGAGCTCCATTTTTCAACTCGCTTTCTTGGGAGCTGGCCGCAAAAGCGCAGGATTGCTTCAGGCCCTATTGTGGTTCTGGGCGGCAGGCTGAGCCTGTGGTTAATTCTTCTTCCTGATGGGAAAATAGAGTGACCTGTGCCTGTCCCCACACCTAGACCTAGTCTCTCATTGGTTCCCCCTCTTCCCGTTCATCCTCAGGACAAATTGCAACCTGTACGGAACAGGAGGTTAAAGGTGCTCATTCTCCAAGGAGGGAGATTGCTAGTAAAGCGGCTGGAATGGCGAACCCGAGCACAAGGAGATGAGAAATGAGGTGCGTTTTAGAAACCTTTCCCGATCACATGGTGTACCATCTTCTGGGTTTCTCATGCATGTTTTCGATGTAGGAAGATGCCCTTGAAGCTGGAGATTTGGGACCTATGGGATGGGTACCACGCAGTATTACTTTAAAGGGTCTGCGTTTGCTCACCCAACCTCACCAAACCTCTCAGCCCCAAGAGTGTCCACCCTTATGTCTCAATCAGCTGTGGGTCTAGATATGGTCAATCCAGGTGGCATCACAGCCCCTGAACGAATTTTGTAAGAATTTCTCTCTCTTTCACTGTCTTTGTTTCACGGGTTTTTAAAAGTAATTGATTTTTATAATGGGGTTTAGCTGCTTTTCACTGCTTTGTTTATGCTGCTTTACACCCACTTGACTCACTTACAGAGTGATATCAATACATAGCTTTGAAGATTCTTCCTAGTCAGATATATTCTTGGGCGGTGAATAGGAGGTTTTTGCGTCCAGTTCACTGAGCAAGGAGTAGGTCTTGTCTATTACATATTGGGTTTATGGAACGCTATCTGAGCTAATTTGAAACCCTTGTTTTATGCGTCACCCCACCTCACCGTTCCCGTTAAGCAGCCATAGTGTGTTTTCTAAACGTGGGACTCTGTTCTGTTTTGTAATTCAGTTCAAGTGTAGCGGTTTTTACATTCCCTCTATAAGTGATATCTTACGATAAGTGTCTTTCTGTGTGACTTATTTCACTTAGAATCGTCGTACCTAAATCCACTCATCATGCTGCTACTAGCCTTATGACGTTGATTTCATGCCTGAGTGATATTCCATTGTGCATAAGGAGTACAACTTCTTTATCCATTTTTCTCTTTCCTGGGATATTTAAGGTGTAATGAAGTGGAGGTTCTTGTCAACAGAGCAGCCCTAAACTTTGGGGTGCCTGTGTCTTGCTGATTTTTAGTTTTCCCAATTTATACGCCCATGAGTGGAAGTGCCCTATGCTCTCTAAGCTGAGTTTTTTAGATGTTTCAGGACACACCGTACACTTCTCCAGAGTGGCTGTTGGCAATTTACATCCCGCCCATCAGCGTAGCAAGGCTCCTGTTTCTCCATGGCCTGTCCTGCATTTCTGGTTTTGACACTTTATTCAGCATGGCCCTTTTGACCGATGGGAAGCGAGACTTCTTTGTAGCGCTGATTTGCCTTTCCAGGTTGCTTGGTTGGCCAAAAAGGGCGTATGCGTTTTTTCCTGAATATATTCAGGAAAAAACGCATACGCCCTTTTTGGCCAAGGGCATCATGGTCGAGGTTTTGCCGCTTTTCCTGTGCTTTAAAGGCGATTTAAATCTACCTCCTGAATTCTGTTTCCTGTAATTCTGCCTTGCTTTCAAATCCTCTGCGTTGCCTTCCCTCAATATATTTGTGGACGAGAGTTCACATTTATAACTCTGCAGGTTTGTGAATTGCAGTGCCCCTGAGCTCCATTTTTCAACTCGCTTTCTTGGGAGCTGGCCCCAAAAGCACAGGATTGCTTCAGGCCCTATTGTGGTTCCGGGTGGCAGGCTGAGCCTGTGGTTAATTCTTCTTCCTGATGGGAAAATAGAGTGACCTGTGCCTGTCCCCACACCTAGACCTAGTCTCTCATTGGTTCCCCCTCTTCCCGTTCATCCTCAGGACAAATTGCAACCTGTACGGAACAGGAGGTTAAAGGTGCTCATTCTCCAAGGAGGGAGATTGCTAGTAAAGCGGCTGGAATGGCGAACCCGAGCACAAGGAGATGAGAAATGAGGTGCGTTTTAGAAACCTTTCCCGATCACATGGTGTACCATCTTCTGGGTTTCTCATGCATGTTGTCGATGTAGGAAGATGCCCTTGAAGCTGGAGATTTGGGACCTATGGGATGGGTACCACGCAGTATTACTTTAAAGGGTCTGCGTTTGCTCACCCAACCTCACCAAACCTCTCAGCCCCAAGAGTGTCCACCCTTATGTCTCAATCAGCTGTGGGTCTAGAGATGGTCAATAAAGGTGGCATCCCAGCCCCTGAACGAATTCTGTATGAATTTCTCTCTCTTTCACTGTCTTTGTTTCACGGGTTTTTAAAAGTAATTGATTTTTATAATGGGGTTTAGCTGCTTTTCACTGCTGTGTTTATGCCGCTTTACACCCACTTGACTCACTTACAGAGAGATATCAATACATTGGTTTTAAGAGTCTTACTAGTCAGATATATTCTTGGGCGGTGAACAGGGGGTGTTGAATCCAGTTCACTGAGCAAGGAGTAGGTCTTGCCTATTACATATTGGGTTTATGGAACAGTATCTGAGCTAATTTGAAACACTTGTTTTATGCGTCACCCCACCTCACCGTTCCCGTTAAGCAGCCATATTGTGTTTTATAAACGTGTGACGCTGTTCTGTTTTGTAATTCAGTTAAAGTGTAGCGGTTTTTACATTCCCTCTATAAGTGATATCTTACGATAAGTGTCTTTCTGTGTGACTTATTTCACTTAGAATCTTCGTACCTAAATCCACTCATCATGCTGCTAATAACCTTATGATGTTGATTACATGCCTGAGTGATATTCCATTGTACATAAGGACCACAACTTCTTTATCCATTTTTCTCTTTCCTGGGATATTGAAGGTGTAATGAAGTGGAGGTTCTTGTCAACAGAGCAGCCCTAAACTTTGGGGTGCCTGTGTCTTGCTGATTTTTAGTTTTCCCAATTTATACGCCCATGAGTGGAAGTGCCCTATGCTCTCTAAGCTGAGTTTTTTAGATATTTCAGGACACACCGTACACTTCTCCAGAGTGGCTGTTGGCAATTTACATCCCACCCATCAGCGTAGCAAGGCTCCCGTTTCTCCATGGCCTGTCCTGCATTTCTGGTTTTGACACTTTATTCAGCATGGCCGTTTTGACCGATGGGAAGCGAGACTTCTTTGTAGCGCTGATTTGCCTTTCCAGGTTGCTTGGTTGGCCAAAAAGGGCGTATGCGTTTTTTCCTGAATATATTCAGGAAAAAACGCATACGCCCTTTTTGGCCAAGGGCATCATGGTCGAGGTTTTGCCGCTTTTCCTGTGCTTTAAATGCGATTCGAATCTACCTCCTGAAATCTGTTTCCTGCAATTCTGCCTTGCTTTCAAATCCTCTTCGTTGCCTTCCCTCAATATATTTGTGGACGAGAGTTATCATTTCTAACTCTGCAGGTTTGTGAATTGCAGTGCCCCTGAGCTCCATTTTTCAACTCGCTTTCTTGGGAGCTGGCCCCAAAAGCGCAGGATTGCTTCAGGCCCTATTGTGGTTCCGGGCGGCAGGCTGAGCCTGTGGTTAATTCTTCTTCCTGATGGGAAAATAGAGTGACCTGTGCCTGTCCCCACACCTAGACCTAGTCTCTCATTGGTTCCCCCTCTTCCCGTTCATCCTCAGGACAAATTGCAACCTGTTCGGAACAGGAGGTTAAAAGGGCTCATTCTCCAAGGAGGGAGATTGCTAGTAAAGCGGCTGGAATGGCGAACCCGAGCACAAGGAGATGAGAAATGAGGTGCGTTTTAGAAATCTTTCCCGATCACATGGTGTACCATCTTCTGGGTTTCTCATGCATGTTTTCGATGTAGGAAGATGCCCTTGAAGCTGGAGATTTGGGACCTATGGGATGGGTACCACGCAGTATTACTTTAAAGGGTCTGCGTTTGCTCACCCAACCTCACCAAACCTCTCAGCCCCAAGAGTGTCCACCCTTATGTCTCAATGAGCTGTGGGTCTAGATATGGTCAATCCAGGTGGCATCACAGCCCCTGAACGAATTTTGTAAGAATTTCTCTCTCTTTCACTGTCTTTGTTTCACGGGTTTTTAAAAGTAATTGATTTTTATAATGGGGTTTAGCTGCTTTTCACTGCTGTTTTTATGGTGCTTTACACCCACGTGACTCACTTACAGAGAGATATCAATACATAGCTTTGAAGATTCTTCCTAGTCAGATATATTCTTGGGCGGTGAATAGGGTGTTTTTGCGTCCAGTTCACTGAGCAAGGAGTAGGTCTTGTCTATTACATATTGGGTTTATGGAAAGCTATCTGAGCTAATTTGAAACCCTTGTGTTATGCGTCACCCCACCTCACCGTTCCCGTTAAGCAGCCATAGTGTGTTTTCTAAACGTGGGACTCTGTTCTGTTTTGTAATTCAGTTCAAGTGTAGCGGTTTTTACATTCCCTCTATAAGTGATATCTTACGATAAGTGTCTTTCTGTGTGACTTATTTCACTTAGAATCGTCGTACCTAAATCCACTCATCATGCTGCTACTAGCCTTATGACGTTGATTTCATGCCTCAGTGATATTCCATTGTGCATAAGGAGTACAACTTCTTTATCCATTTTTCTCTTTCCTGGGATATTTAAGGTGTAATGAAGTGGAGGTTCTTGTCAACAGAGCAGCCCTAAACTTTGGGGTGCCTGTGTCTTGCTGATTTTTAGTTTTCCCAATTTATACGCCCATGAGTGGAAGTGCCCTATGCTCTCTAAGCTGAGTTTTTTAGATGTTTCAGGACACACCGTACACTTCTCCAGAGTGGCTGTTGGCAATTTACATCCCGCCCATCAGCGTAGCAAGGCTCCTGTTTCTCCATGGCCTGTCCTGCATTTCTGGTTTTGACACTTTATTCAGCATGGCCCTTTTGACCGATGGGAAGCGAGACTTCTTTGTAGCGCTGATTTGCCTTTCCAGGTTGCTTGGTTGGCCAAAAAGGGCGTATGCGTTTTTTCCTGAATATATTCAGGAAAAAACGCATACGCCCTTTTTGGCCAAGGGCATCATGGTCGAGGTTTTGCCGCTTTTCCTGTGCTTTAAAGGCGATTTAAATCTACCTCCTGAATTCTGTTTCCTGTAATTCTGCCTTGCTTTCAAATCCTCTGCGTTGCCTTCCCTCAATATATTTGTGGACGAGAGTTCACATTTATAACTCTGCAGGTTTGTGAATTGCAGTGCCCCTGAGCTCCATTTTTCAACTCGCTTTCTTGGGAGCTGGCCCCAAAAGCACAGGATTGCTTCAGGCCCTATTGTGGTTCCGGGTGGCAGGCTGAGCCTGTGGTTAATTCTTCTTCCTGATGGGAAAATAGAGTGACCTGTGCCTGTCCCCACACCTAGACCTAGTCTCTCATTGGTTCCCCCTCTTCCCGTTCATCCTCAGGACAAATTGCAACCTGTACGGAACAGGAGGTTAAAGGTACTCATTCTCCAAGGAGGGAGATTGCTAGTAAAGCGGCTGGAATGGCGAACCCGAGCACAAGGAGATGAGAAATGAGGTGCGTTTTAGAAACCTTTCCCGATCACATGGTGTACCATCTTCTGGGTTTCTCATGCATGTTTTCGATGTAGGAAGATGCCCTTGAAGCTGGAGATTTGGGACCTATGGGATGGGTACCACGCAGTATTACTTTAAAGGGTCTGCGTTTGCTCACCCAACCTCACCAAACCTCTCAGCCCCAAGAGTGTCCACCCTTATGTCTCAATCAGCTGTGGGTCTAGATATGGTCAATCCAGGTGGCATCACAGCCCCTGAACGAATTTTTTAAGAATTTCTCTCTCTTTCACTGTCTTTGTTTCACGGGTTTTTAAAAGTAATTGATTTTTATAATGGGGTTTAGCTGCTTTTCACTGCTGTGTTTATGCTGCTTTACACCCACTTGACTCCCTTACAGAGAGATATCAATACATAGCTTTGAAGATTCTTCCTAGTCAGATATATTCTTGGGCGGTGAATAGGAGGTTTTTGCGTCCAGTTCACTGAGCAAGGAGTAGGTCTTGTCTATTACTTATTGGGTTTATGGAACGCTATCTGAGCTAATTTGAAACCCTTGTTTTATGCGTCACCCCACCTCACCGTTCCCGTTAAGCAGCCATAGTGTGTTTTCTAAACGTGGGACTCTGTTCTGTTTTGTAATTCAGTTCAAGTGTAGCGGTTTTTACATTCCCTCTATAAGTGATATCTTACGATAAGTGTCTTTCTGTGTGACTTATTTCACTTAGAATCGTCGTACCTAAATCCACTCATCATGCTGCTACTAGCCTTATGACGTTGATTTCATGCCTCAGTGATATTCCATTGTACATAAGGACCACAACTTCTTTATCCATTTTTCTCTTTCCTGGGATATTTAAGGTGTAATGAAGTGGAGGTTCTTGTCAACAGAGCAGCCCTAAACTTTGGGGTGCCTGTGTCTCGCTGATTTTTAGTTTTCCCAATTTATACACCCATGAGTGGAAGTGCCCTATGCTCTCTAAGCTGAGTTTTTTAGATGTTTCAGGACACACCGTACACTTCTCCAGAGTGGCTGTTGGCAATTTACATCCCGCCCATCAGCGTAGCAAGGCTCCCGTTTCTCCATGGCCTGTCCTGCATTTCTGGTTTTGACACTTTATTCAGCATGGCCCTTTTGACCGATGGGAAGCGAGACTTCTTTGTAGCGCTGATTTGCCTTTCCAGGTTGCTTGGTTGGCCAAAAAGGGCGTATGCGTTTTTGCCTGAATATATTCAGGAAAAAACGCATACGCCCTTTTTGGCCAAGGGCATCATGGTCGAGGTTTTGCCGCTTTTCCTGTGCTTTAAAGGCGATTCGAATCTACCTCCTGAAATCTGTTTCCTGTAATTCTGCCTTGCTTTCAAATCCTCTTCGTTGCCTTCCCTCAATATATTTGTGGACGAGAGTTATCATTTCTAACTCTGCAGGTTTGTGAATTGCAGTGCCCCTGAGCTCCATTTTTCAACTCGCTTTCTTGGGAGCTGGCCGCAAAAGCGCAGGATTGCTTCAGGCCCTATTGTGGTTCCGGGCGGCAGGCTGAGCCTGTGGTTAATTCTTCTTCCTGATGGGAAAATAGAGTGACCTGTGCCTGTCCCCACACCTAGACCTAGTCTCTCATTGGTTCCCCCTCTTCCCGTTCATCCTCAGGACAAATTTGCAACCTGTACGGAACAGGAGGTTAAAGGTGCTCATTCTCCAAGGAGGGAGATTGCTAGTAAAGCGGTTGTAATGGCGAGCCCGAGCACAAGGAGATGAGAAATGAGGTCCGTTTTAGAAACCTTTCCCGATCACGCGGTGTACCATCTTCTGGGTTTCTCATGCATGTTGTCGATGTAGGAAGATGCCCTTGAACCTGGAGATTTTGGTCCAATGGGATGGGTACCACGCAGTATTACTTTAAAGGGTCTGCGTTTGCTCACCCAACCTCACCAAACCTCTCAGCCCCAAGAGTGTCCACCCTTATGTCTCAATCAGCTGTGGGTCTAGAGATGGTCAATAAAGGTGGCATCCCAGCCCCTGAACGAATTCTGTATGAATTTCTCTCTCTTTCACTGTCTTTGTTTCACGGGTTTTTAAAAGTAATTGATTTTTATAATGGGGTTTAGCTGCTTTTCACTGCTGTGTTTATGCCGCTTTACACCCACTTGACTCACTTACAGAGAGATATCAATACATTGGTTTTAAGAGTCTTACTAGTCAGATATATTCTTGGGCGGTGAACAGGGGGTGTTGAATCCAGTTCACTGAGCAAGGAGTAGGTCTTGCCTATTACATATTGGGTTTATGGAACAGTATCTGAGCTAATTTGAAACACTTGTTTTATGCGTCACCCCACCTCACCGTTCCCGTTAAGCAGCCATATTGTGTTTTATAAACGTGTGACGCTGTTCTGTTTTGTAATTCAGTTAAAGTGTAGCGGTTTTTACATTCCCTCTATAAGTGATATCTTACGATAAGTGTCTTTCTGTGTGACTTATTTCACTTAGAATCTTCGTACCTAAATCCACTCATCATGCTGCTAATAACCTTATGATGTTGATTACATGCCTGAGTGATATTCCATTGTACATAAGGACCACAACTTCTTTATCCATTTTTCTCTTTCCTGGGATATTGAAGGTGTAATGAAGTGGAGGTTCTTGTCAACAGAGCAGCCCTAAACTTTGGGGTGCCTGTGTCTTGCTGATTTTTAGTTTTCCCAATTTATACGCCCATGAGTGGAAGTGCCCTATGCTCTCTAAGCTGAGTTTTTTAGATATTTCAGGACACACCGTACACTTCTCCAGAGTGGCTGTTGGCAATTTACATCCCGCCCATCAGCGTAGCAAGGCTCCCGTTTCTCCATGGCCTGTCCTGCATTTCTGGTTTTGACACTTTATTCAGCATGGCCCTTTTGACCGATGGGAAGCGAGACTTCTTTGTAGCGCTGATTTGCCTTTCCAGGTTGCTTGGTTGGCCAAAAAGGGCGTATGCGTTTTTTCCTGAATATATTCAGGAAAAAACGCATACGCCCTTTTTGGCCAAGGGCATCATGGTCGAGGTTTTGCCGCTTTTCCTGTGCTTTAAAGGCGATTTAAATCTACCTCCTGAATTCTGTTTCCTGTAATTCTGCCTTGCTTTCAAATCCTCTGCGTTGCCTTCCCTCAATATATTTGTGGACGAGAGTTCACATTTCTAACTCTGCAGGTTTGTGAATTGCAGTGCCCCTGAGCTCCATTTTTCAACTCGCTTTCTTGGGAGCTGGCCCCAAAAGCACAGGATTGCTTCAGGCCCTATTGTGGTTCCGGGCGGCAGGCTGAGCCTGTGGTTAATTCTTCTTCCTGATGGGAAAATAGAGTGACCTGTGCCTGTCCCCACACCTAGACCTAGTCTCTCATTGGTTCCCCCTCTTCCCGTTCATCCTCAGGACAAATTTGCAACCTGTACGGAACAGGAGGTTAAAGGTGCTCATTCTCCAAGGAGGGAGATTGCTAGTAAAGCGGTTGTAATGGCGAGCCCGAGCACAAGGAGATGAGAAATGAGGTCCGTTTTAGAAACCTTTCCCGATCACGCGGTGTACCATCTTCTGGGTTTCTCATGCATGTTGTCGATGTAGGAAGATGCCCTTGAACCTGGAGATTTTGGTCCAATGGGATGGGTACCACGCAGTATTACTTTAAAGGGTCTGCGTTTGCTCACCCAACCTCACCAAACCTCTCAGCCCCAAGAGTGTCCACCCTTATGTCTCAATCAGCTGTGGGTCTAGAGATGGTCAATAAAGGTGGCATCCCAGCCCCTGAACGAATTCTGTATGAATTTCTCTCTCTTTCACTGTCTTTGTTTCACGGGTTTTTAAAAGTAATTGATTTTTATAATGGGGTTTAGCTGCTTTTCACTGCTGTGTTTATGCCGCTTTACACCCACTTGACTCACTTACAGAGAGATATCAATACATTGGTTTTAAGAGTCTTACTAGTCAGATATATTCTTGGGCGGTGAACAGGGGGTGTTGAATCCAGTTCACTGAGCAAGGAGTAGGTCTTGCCTATTACATATTGGGTTTATGGAACAGTATCTGAGCTAATTTGAAACACTTGTTTTATGCGTCACCCCACCTCACCGTTCCCGTTAAGCAGCCATATTGTGTTTTATAAACGTGTGACGCTGTTCTGTTTTGTAATTCAGTTAAAGTGTAGCGGTTTTTACATTCCCTCTATAAGTGATATCTTACGATAAGTGTCTTTCTGTGTGACTTATTTCACTTAGAATCTTCGTACCTAAATCCACTCATCATGCTGCTAATAACCTTATGATGTTGATTACATGCCTGAGTGATATTCCATTGTACATAAGGACCACAACTTCTTTATCCATTTTTCTCTTTCCTGGGATATTGAAGGTGTAATGAAGTGGAGGTTCTTGTCAACAGAGCAGCCCTAAACTTTGGGGTGCCTGTGTCTTGCTGATTTTTAGTTTTCCCAATTTATACGCCCATGAGTGGAAGTGCCCTATGCTCTCTAAGCTGAGTTTTTTAGATATTTCAGGACACACCGTACACTTCTCCAGAGTGGCTGTTGGCAATTTACATCCCGCCCATCAGCGTAGCAAGGCTCCCGTTTCTCCATGGCCTGTCCTGCATTTCTGGTTTTGACACTTTATTCAGCATGGCCCTTTTGACCGATGGGAAGCGAGACTTCTTTGTAGCGCTGATTTGCCTTTCCAGGTTGCTTGGTTGGCCAAAAAGGGCGTATGCGTTTTTTCCTGAATATATTCAGGAAAAAACGCATACGCCCTTTTTGGCCAAGGGCATCATGGTCGAGGTTTTGCCGCTTTTCCTGTGCTTTAAAGGCGATTTAAATCTACCTCCTGAATTCTGTTTCCTGTAATTCTGCCTTGCTTTCAAATCCTCTGCGTTGCCTTCCCTCAATATATTTGTGGACGAGAGTTCACATTTCTAACTCTGCAGGTTTGTGAATTGCAGTGCCCCTGAGCTCCATTTTTCAACTCGCTTTCTTGGGAGCTGGCCCCAAAAGCACAGGATTGCTTCAGGCCCTATTGTGGTTCCGGGCGGCAGGCTGAGCCTGTGGTTAATTCTTCTTCCTGATGGGAAAATAGAGTGACCTGTGCCTGTCCCCACACCTAGACCTAGTCTCTCATTGGTTCCCCCTCTTCCCGTTCATCCTCAGGACAAATTGCAACCTGTACGGAACAGGAGGTTAAAGGTACTCATTCTCCAAGGAGGGAGATTGCTAGTAAAGCGGCTGGAATGGCGAACCCGAGCACAAGGAGATGAGAAATGAGGTGCGTTTTAGAAACCTTTCCCGATCACATGGTGTACCATCTTCTGGGTTTCTCATGCATGTTTTCGATGTAGGAAGATGCCCTTGAAGCTGGAGATTTGGGACCTATGGGATGGGTACCACGCAGTATTACTTTAAAGGGTCTGCGTTTGCTCACCCAACCTCACCAAACCTCTCAGCCCCAAGAGTGT
Source organism: Balaenoptera borealis (assembly GCF_965194805.1). Taxonomy (NCBI): domain Eukaryota; kingdom Metazoa; phylum Chordata; class Mammalia; order Artiodactyla; family Balaenopteridae; genus Balaenoptera; species Balaenoptera borealis. The sequence continues at coordinate 420,516 of NW_028123606.1, forward strand.
CCACCCTTATGTCTCAATGAGCTGTGGGTCTAGATATGGTCAATCCAGGTGGCATCACAGCCCCTGAACGAATTTTGTAAGAATTTCTCTCTCTTTCACTGTCTTTGTTTCACGGGTTTTTAAAAGTAATTGATTTTTATAATGGGGTTTAGCTGCTTTTCACTGCTGTTTTTATGGTGCTTTACACCCACGTGACTCACTTACAGAGAGATATCAATACATAGCTTTGAAGATTCTTCCTAGTCAGATATATTCTTGGGCGGTGAATAGGGTGTTTTTGCGTCCAGTTCACTGAGCAAGGAGTAGGTCTTGTCTATTACATATTGGGTTTATGGAAAGCTATCTGAGCTAATTTGAAACCCTTGTGTTATGCGTCACCCCACCTCACCGTTCCCGTTAAGCAGCCATAGTGTGTTTTCTAAACGTGGGACTCTGTTCTGTTTTGTAATTCAGTTCAAGTGTAGCGGTTTTTACATTCCCTCTATAAGTGATATCTTACGATAAGTGTCTTTCTGTGTGACTTATTTCACTTAGAATCGTCGTACCTAAATCCACTCATCATGCTGCTACTAGCCTTATGACGTTGATTTCATGCCTCAGTGATATTCCATTGTGCATAAGGAGTACAACTTCTTTATCCATTTTTCTCTTTCCTGGGATATTTAAGGTGTAATGAAGTGGAGGTTCTTGTCAACAGAGCAGCCCTAAACTTTGGGGTGCCTGTGTCTTGCTGATTTTTAGTTTTCCCAATTTATACGCCCATGAGTGGAAGTGCCCTATGCTCTCTAAGCTGAGTTTTTTAGATGTTTCAGGACACACCGTACACTTCTCCAGAGTGGCTGTTGGCAATTTACATCCCGCCCATCAGCGTAGCAAGGCTCCTGTTTCTCCATGGCCTGTCCTGCATTTCTGGTTTTGACACTTTATTCAGCATGGCCCTTTTGACCGATGGGAAGCGAGACTTCTTTGTAGCGCTGATTTGCCTTTCCAGGTTGCTTGGTTGGCCAAAAAGGGCGTATGCGTTTTTGCCTGAATATATTCAGGAAAAAACGCATACGCCCTTTTTGGCCAAGGGCATCATGGTCGAGGTTTTGCCGCTTTTCCTGTGCTTTAAAGGCGATTTAAATCTACCTCCTGAATTCTGTTTCCTGTAATTCTGCCTTGCTTTCAAATCCTCTGCGTTGCCTTCCCTCAATATATTTGTGGACGAGAGTTCACATTTATAACTCTGCAGGTTTGTGAATTGCAGTGCCCCTGAGCTCCATTTTTCAACTCGCTTTCTTGGGAGCTGGCCCCAAAAGCACAGGATTGCTTCAGGCCCTATTGTGGTTCCGGGTGGCAGGCTGAGCCTGTGGTTAATTCTTCTTCCTGATGGGAAAATAGAGTGACCTGTGCCTGTCCCCACACCTAGACCTAGTCTCTCATTGGTTCCCCCTCTTCCCGTTCATCCTCAGGACAAATTGCAACCTGTACGGAACAGGAGGTTAAAGGTACTCATTCTCCAAGGAGGGAGATTGCTAGTAAAGCGGCTGGAATGGCGAACCCGAGCACAAGGAGATGAGAAATGAGGTGCGTTTTAGAAACCTTTCCCGATCACATGGTGTACCATCTTCTGGGTTTCTCATGCATGTTTTCGATGTAGGAAGATGCCCTTGAAGCTGGAGATTTGGGACCTATGGGATGGGTACCACGCAGTATTACTTTAAAGGGTCTGCGTTTGCTCACCCAACCTCACCAAACCTCTCAGCCCCAAGAGTGTCCACCCTTATGTCTCAATCAGCTGTGGGTCTAGATATGGTCAATCCAGGTGGCATCACAGCCCCTGAACGAATTTTTTAAGAATTTCTCTCTCTTTCACTGTCTTTGTTTCACGGGTTTTTAAAAGTAATTGATTTTTATAATGGGGTTTAGCTGCTTTTCACTGCTGTGTTTATGCTGCTTTACACCCACTTGACTCCCTTACAGAGAGATATCAATACATAGCTTTGAAGATTCTTCCTAGTCAGATATATTCTTGGGCGGTGAATAGGAGGTTTTTGCGTCCAGTTCACTGAGCAAGGAGTAGGTCTTGTCTATTACTTATTGGGTTTATGGAACGCTATCTGAGCTAATTTGAAACCCTTGTTTTATGCGTCACCCCACCTCACCGTTCCCGTTAAGCAGCCATAGTGTGTTTTCTAAACGTGGGACTCTGTTCTGTTTTGTAATTCAGTTCAAGTGTAGCGGTTTTTACATTCCCTCTATAAGTGATATCTTACGATAAGTGTCTTTCTGTGTGACTTATTTCACTTAGAATCGTCGTACCTAAATCCACTCATCATGCTGCTACTAGCCTTATGACGTTGATTTCATGCCTCAGTGATATTCCATTGTACATAAGGACCACAACTTCTTTATCCATTTTTCTCTTTCCTGGGATATTTAAGGTGTAATGAAGTGGAGGTTCTTGTCAACAGAGCAGCCCTAAACTTTGGGGTGCCTGTGTCTCGCTGATTTTTAGTTTTCCCAATTTATACACCCATGAGTGGAAGTGCCCTATGCTCTCTAAGCTGAGTTTTTTAGATGTTTCAGGACACACCGTACACTTCTCCAGAGTGGCTGTTGGCAATTTACATCCCGCCCATCAGCGTAGCAAGGCTCCCGTTTCTCCATGGCCTGTCCTGCATTTCTGGTTTTGACACTTTATTCAGCATGGCCCTTTTGACCGATGGGAAGCGAGACTTCTTTGTAGCGCTGATTTGCCTTTCCAGGTTGCTTGGTTGGCCAAAAAGGGCGTATGCGTTTTTGCCTGAATATATTCAGGAAAAAACGCATACGCCCTTTTTGGCCAAGGGCATCATGGTCGAGGTTTTGCCGCTTTTCCTGTGCTTTAAAGGCGATTCGAATCTACCTCCTGAAATCTGTTTCCTGTAATTCTGCCTTGCTTTCAAATCCTCTTCGTTGCCTTCCCTCAATATATTTGTGGACGAGAGTTATCATTTCTAACTCTGCAGGTTTGTGAATTGCAGTGCCCCTGAGCTCCATTTTTCAACTCGCTTTCTTGGGAGCTGGCCGCAAAAGCGCAGGATTGCTTCAGGCCCTATTGTGGTTCCGGGCGGCAGGCTGAGCCTGTGGTTAATTCTTCTTCCTGATGGGAAAATAGAGTGACCTGTGCCTGTCCCCACACCTAGACCTAGTCTCTCATTGGTTCCCCCTCTTCCCGTTCATCCTCAGGACAAATTTGCAACCTGTACGGAACAGGAGGTTAAAGGTGCTCATTCTCCAAGGAGGGAGATTGCTAGTAAAGCGGTTGTAATGGCGAGCCCGAGCACAAGGAGATGAGAAATGAGGTCCGTTTTAGAAACCTTTCCCGATCACGCGGTGTACCATCTTCTGGGTTTCTCATGCATGTTGTCGATGTAGGAAGATGCCCTTGAACCTGGAGATTTTGGTCCAATGGGATGGGTACCACGCAGTATTACTTTAAAGGGTCTGCGTTTGCTCACCCAACCTCACCAAACCTCTCAGCCCCAAGAGTGTCCACCCTTATGTCTCAATCAGCTGTGGGTCTAGAGATGGTCAATAAAGGTGGCATCCCAGCCCCTGAACGAATTCTGTATGAATTTCTCTCTCTTTCACTGTCTTTGTTTCACGGGTTTTTAAAAGTAATTGATTTTTATAATGGGGTTTAGCTGCTTTTCACTGCTGTGTTTATGCCGCTTTACACCCACTTGACTCACTTACAGAGAGATATCAATACATTGGTTTTAAGAGTCTTACTAGTCAGATATATTCTTGGGCGGTGAACAGGGGGTGTTGAATCCAGTTCACTGAGCAAGGAGTAGGTCTTGCCTATTACATATTGGGTTTATGGAACAGTATCTGAGCTAATTTGAAACACTTGTTTTATGCGTCACCCCACCTCACCGTTCCCGTTAAGCAGCCATATTGTGTTTTATAAACGTGTGACGCTGTTCTGTTTTGTAATTCAGTTAAAGTGTAGCGGTTTTTACATTCCCTCTATAAGTGATATCTTACGATAAGTGTCTTTCTGTGTGACTTATTTCACTTAGAATCTTCGTACCTAAATCCACTCATCATGCTGCTAATAACCTTATGATGTTGATTACATGCCTGAGTGATATTCCATTGTACATAAGGACCACAACTTCTTTATCCATTTTTCTCTTTCCTGGGATATTGAAGGTGTAATGAAGTGGAGGTTCTTGTCAACAGAGCAGCCCTAAACTTTGGGGTGCCTGTGTCTTGCTGATTTTTAGTTTTCCCAATTTATACGCCCATGAGTGGAAGTGCCCTATGCTCTCTAAGCTGAGTTTTTTAGATATTTCAGGACACACCGTACACTTCTCCAGAGTGGCTGTTGGCAATTTACATCCCGCCCATCAGCGTAGCAAGGCTCCCGTTTCTCCATGGCCTGTCCTGCATTTCTGGTTTTGACACTTTATTCAGCATGGCCCTTTTGACCGATGGGAAGCGAGACTTCTTTGTAGCGCTGATTTGCCTTTCCAGGTTGCTTGGTTGGCCAAAAAGGGCGTATGCGTTTTTTCCTGAATATATTCAGGAAAAAACGCATACGCCCTTTTTGGCCAAGGGCATCATGGTCGAGGTTTTGCCGCTTTTCCTGTGCTTTAAATGCGATTCGAATCTACCTCCTGAAATCTGTTTCCTGCAATTCTGCCTTGCTTTCAAATCCTCTTCGTTGCCTTCCCTCAATATATTTGTGGACGAGAGTTATCATTTCTAACTCTGCAGGTTTGTGAATTGCAGTGCCCCTGAGCTCCATTTTTCAACTCGCTTTCTTGGGAGCTGGCCCCAAAAGCGCAGGATTGCTTCAGGCCCTATTGTGGTTCCGGGCGGCAGGCTGAGCCTGTGGTTAATTCTTCTTCCTGATGGGAAAATAGAGTGACCTGTGCCTGTCCCCACACCTAGACCTAGTCTCTCATTGGTTCCCCCTCTTCCCGTTCATCCTCAGGACAAATTGCAACCTGTTCGGAACAGGAGGTTAAAAGGGCTCATTCTCCAAGGAGGGAGATTGCTAGTAAAGCGGCTGGAATGGCGAACCCGAGCACAAGGAGATGAGAAATGAGGTGCGTTTTAGAAATCTTTCCCGATCACATGGTGTACCATCTTCTGGGTTTCTCATGCATGTTTTCGATGTAGGAAGATGCCCTTGAAGCTGGAGATTTGGGACCTATGGGATGGGTACCACGCAGTATTACTTTAAAGGGTCTGCGTTTGCTCACCCAACCTCACCAAACCTCTCAGCCCCAAGAGTGTCCACCCTTATGTCTCAATGAGCTGTGGGTCTAGATATGGTCAATCCAGGTGGCATCACAGCCCCTGAACGAATTTTGTAAGAATTTCTCTCTCTTTCACTGTCTTTGTTTCACGGGTTTTTAAAAGTAATTGATTTTTATAATGGGGTTTAGCTGCTTTTCACTGCTGTTTTTATGGTGCTTTACACCCACGTGACTCACTTACAGAGAGATATCAATACATAGCTTTGAAGATTCTTCCTAGTCAGATATATTCTTGGGCGGTGAATAGGGTGTTTTTGCGTCCAGTTCACTGAGCAAGGAGTAGGTCTTGTCTATTACATATTGGGTTTATGGAAAGCTATCTGAGCTAATTTGAAACCCTTGTGTTATGCGTCACCCCACCTCACCGTTCCCGTTAAGCAGCCATAGTGTGTTTTCTAAACGTGGGACTCTGTTCTGTTTTGTAATTCAGTTCAAGTGTAGCGGTTTTTACATTCCCTCTATAAGTGATATCTTACGATAAGTGTCTTTCTGTGTGACTTATTTCACTTAGAATCGTCGTACCTAAATCCACTCATCATGCTGCTACTAGCCTTATGACGTTGATTTCATGCCTGAGTGATATTCCATTGTGCATAAGGAGTACAACTTCTTTATCCATTTTTCTCTTTCCTGGGATATTTAAGGTGTAATGAAGTGGAGGTTCTTGTCAACAGAGCAGCCCTAAACTTTGGGGTGCCTGTGTCTTGCTGATTTTTAGTTTTCCCAATTTATACGCCCATGAGTGGAAGTGCCCTATGCTCTCTAAGCTGAGTTTTTTAGATGTTTCAGGACACACCGTACACTTCTCCAGAGTGGCTGTTGGCAATTTACATCCCGCCCATCAGCGTAGCAAGGCTCCTGTTTCTCCATGGCCTGTCCTGCATTTCTGGTTTTGACACTTTATTCAGCATGGCCCTTTTGACCGATGGGAAGCGAGACTTCTTTGTAGCGCTGATTTGCCTTTCCAGGTTGCTTGGTTGGCCAAAAAGGGCGTATGCGTTTTTTCCTGAATATATTCAGGAAAAAACGCATACGCCCTTTTTGGCCAAGGGCATCATGGTCGAGGTTTTGCCGCTTTTCCTGTGCTTTAAAGGCGATTTAAATCTACCTCCTGAATTCTGTTTCCTGTAATTCTGCCTTGCTTTCAAATCCTCTGCGTTGCCTTCCCTCAATATATTTGTGGACGAGAGTTCACATTTATAACTCTGCAGGTTTGTGAATTGCAGTGCCCCTGAGCTCCATTTTTCAACTCGCTTTCTTGGGAGCTGGCCCCAAAAGCACAGGATTGCTTCAGGCCCTATTGTGGTTCCGGGTGGCAGGCTGAGCCTGTGGTTAATTCTTCTTCCTGATGGGAAAATAGAGTGACCTGTGCCTGTCCCCACACCTAGACCTAGTCTCTCATTGGTTCCCCCTCTTCCCGTTCATCCTCAGGACAAATTGCAACCTGTACGGAACAGGAGGTTAAAGGTACTCATTCTCCAAGGAGGGAGATTGCTAGTAAAGCGGCTGGAATGGCGAACCCGAGCACAAGGAGATGAGAAATGAGGTGCGTTTTAGAAACCTTTCCCGATCACATGGTGTACCATCTTCTGGGTTTCTCATGCATGTTTTCGATGTAGGAAGATGCCCTTGAAGCTGGAGATTTGGGACCTATGGGATGGGTACCACGCAGTATTACTTTAAAGGGTCTGCGTTTGCTCACCCAACCTCACCAAACCTCTCAGCCCCAAGAGTGTCCACCCTTATGTCTCAATCAGCTGTGGGTCTAGATATGGTCAATCCAGGTGGCATCACAGCCCCTGAACGAATTTTTTAAGAATTTCTCTCTCTTTCACTGTCTTTGTTTCACGGGTTTTTAAAAGTAATTGATTTTTATAATGGGGTTTAGCTGCTTTTCACTGCTGTGTTTATGCTGCTTTACACCCACTTGACTCCCTTACAGAGAGATATCAATACATAGCTTTGAAGATTCTTCCTAGTCAGATATATTCTTGGGCGGTGAATAGGAGGTTTTTGCGTCCAGTTCACTGAGCAAGGAGTAGGTCTTGTCTATTACTTATTGGGTTTATGGAACGCTATCTGAGCTAATTTGAAACCCTTGTTTTATGCGTCACCCCACCTCACCGTTCCCGTTAAGCAGCCATAGTGTGTTTTCTAAACGTGGGACTCTGTTCTGTTTTGTAATTCAGTTCAAGTGTAGCGGTTTTTACATTCCCTCTATAAGTGATATCTTACGATAAGTGTCTTTCTGTGTGACTTATTTCACTTAGAATCGTCGTACCTAAATCCACTCATCATGCTGCTACTAGCCTTATGACGTTGATTTCATGCCTCAGTGATATTCCATTGTACATAAGGACCACAACTTCTTTATCCATTTTTCTCTTTCCTGGGATATTTAAGGTGTAATGAAGTGGAGGTTCTTGTCAACAGAGCAGCCCTAAACTTTGGGGTGCCTGTGTCTCGCTGATTTTTAGTTTTCCCAATTTATACACCCATGAGTGGAAGTGCCCTATGCTCTCTAAGCTGAGTTTTTTAGATGTTTCAGGACACACCGTACACTTCTCCAGAGTGGCTGTTGGCAATTTACATCCCGCCCATCAGCGTAGCAAGGCTCCCGTTTCTCCATGGCCTGTCCTGCATTTCTGGTTTTGACACTTTATTCAGCATGGCCCTTTTGACCGATGGGAAGCGAGACTTCTTTGTAGCGCTGATTTGCCTTTCCAGGTTGCTTGGTTGGCCAAAAAGGGCGTATGCGTTTTTGCCTGAATATATTCAGGAAAAAACGCATACGCCCTTTTTGGCCAAGGGCATCATGGTCGAGGTTTTGCCGCTTTTCCTGTGCTTTAAAGGCGATTCGAATCTACCTCCTGAAATCTGTTTCCTGTAATTCTGCCTTGCTTTCAAATCCTCTTCGTTGCCTTCCCTCAATATATTTGTGGACGAGAGTTATCATTTCTAACTCTGCAGGTTTGTGAATTGCAGTGCCCCTGAGCTCCATTTTTCAACTCGCTTTCTTGGGAGCTGGCCGCAAAAGCGCAGGATTGCTTCAGGCCCTATTGTGGTTCCGGGCGGCAGGCTGAGCCTGTGGTTAATTCTTCTTCCTGATGGGAAAATAGAGTGACCTGTGCCTGTCCCCACACCTAGACCTAGTCTCTCATTGGTTCCCCCTCTTCCCGTTCATCCTCAGGACAAATTTGCAACCTGTACGGAACAGGAGGTTAAAGGTGCTCATTCTCCAAGGAGGGAGATTGCTAGTAAAGCGGTTGTAATGGCGAGCCCGAGCACAAGGAGATGAGAAATGAGGTCCGTTTTAGAAACCTTTCCCGATCACGCGGTGTACCATCTTCTGGGTTTCTCATGCATGTTGTCGATGTAGGAAGATGCCCTTGAACCTGGAGATTTTGGTCCAATGGGATGGGTACCACGCAGTATTACTTTAAAGGGTCTGCGTTTGCTCACCCAACCTCACCAAACCTCTCAGCCCCAAGAGTGTCCACCCTTATGTCTCAATCAGCTGTGGGTCTAGAGATGGTCAATAAAGGTGGCATCCCAGCCCCTGAACGAATTCTGTATGAATTTCTCTCTCTTTCACTGTCTTTGTTTCACGGGTTTTTAAAAGTAATTGATTTTTATAATGGGGTTTAGCTGCTTTTCACTGCTGTGTTTATGCCGCTTTACACCCACTTGACTCACTTACAGAGAGATATCAATACATTGGTTTTAAGAGTCTTACTAGTCAGATATATTCTTGGGCGGTGAACAGGGGGTGTTGAATCCAGTTCACTGAGCAAGGAGTAGGTCTTGCCTATTACATATTGGGTTTATGGAACAGTATCTGAGCTAATTTGAAACACTTGTTTTATGCGTCACCCCACCTCACCGTTCCCGTTAAGCAGCCATATTGTGTTTTATAAACGTGTGACGCTGTTCTGTTTTGTAATTCAGTTAAAGTGTAGCGGTTTTTACATTCCCTCTATAAGTGATATCTTACGATAAGTGTCTTTCTGTGTGACTTATTTCACTTAGAATCTTCGTACCTAAATCCACTCATCATGCTGCTAATAACCTTATGATGTTGATTACATGCCTGAGTGATATTCCATTGTACATAAGGACCACAACTTCTTTATCCATTTTTCTCTTTCCTGGGATATTGAAGGTGTAATGAAGTGGAGGTTCTTGTCAACAGAGCAGCCCTAAACTTTGGGGTGCCTGTGTCTTGCTGATTTTTAGTTTTCCCAATTTATACGCCCATGAGTGGAAGTGCCCTATGCTCTCTAAGCTGAGTTTTTTAGATATTTCAGGACACACCGTACACTTCTCCAGAGTGGCTGTTGGCAATTTACATCCCACCCATCAGCGTAGCAAGGCTCCCGTTTCTCCATGGCCTGTCCTGCATTTCTGGTTTTGACACTTTATTCAGCATGGCCGTTTTGACCGATGGGAAGCGAGACTTCTTTGTAGCGCTGATTTGCCTTTCCAGGTTGCTTGGTTGGCCAAAAAGGGCGTATGCGTTTTTTCCTGAATATATTCAGGAAAAAACGCATACGCCCTTTTTGGCCAAGGGCATCATGGTCGAGGTTTTGCCGCTTTTCCTGTGCTTTAAATGCGATTCGAATCTACCTCCTGAAATCTGTTTCCTGCAATTCTGCCTTGCTTTCAAATCCTCTTCGTTGCCTTCCCTCAATATATTTGTGGACGAGAGTTATCATTTCTAACTCTGCAGGTTTGTGAATTGCAGTGTCCCTGAGCTCCATTTTTCAACTCGCTTTCTTGGGAGCTGGCCCCAAAAGCGCAGGATTGCTTCAGGCCCTATTGTGGTTCCGGGCGGCAGGCTGAGCCTGTGGTTAATTCTTCTTCCTGATGGGAAAATAGAGTGACCTGTGCCTGTCCCCACACCTAGACCTAGTCTCTCATTGGTTCCCCCTCTTCCCGTTCATCCTCAGGACAAATTGCAACCTGTTCGGAACAGGAGGTTAAAAGGGCTCATTCTCCAAGGAGGGAGATTGCTAGTAAAGCGGCTGGAATGGCGAACCCGAGCACAAGGAGATGAGAAATGAGGTGCGTTTTAGAAATCTTTCCCGATCACATGGTGTACCATCTTCTGGGTTTCTCATGCATGTTTTCGATGTAGGAAGATGCCCTTGAAGCTGGAGATTTGGGACCTATGGGATGGGTACCACGCAGTATTACTTTAAAGGGTCTGCGTTTGCTCACCCAACCTCACCAAACCTCTCAGCCCCAAGAGTGTCCACCCTTATGTCTCAATGAGCTGTGGGTCTAGATATGGTCAATCCAGGTGGCATCACAGCCCCTGAACGAATTTTGTAAGAATTTCTCTCTCTTTCACTGTCTTTGTTTCACGGGTTTTTAAAAGTAATTGATTTTTATAATGGGGTTTAGCTGCTTTTCACTGCTGTTTTTATGGTGCTTTACACCCACGTGACTCACTTACAGAGAGATATCAATACATAGCTTTGAAGATTCTTCCTAGTCAGATATATTCTTGGGCGGTGAATAGGGTGTTTTTGCGTCCAGTTCACTGAGCAAGGAGTAGGTCTTGTCTATTACATATTGGGTTTATGGAAAGCTATCTGAGCTAATTTGAAACCCTTGTGTTATGCGTCACCCCACCTCACCGTTCCCGTTAAGCAGCCATAGTGTGTTTTCTAAACGTGGGACTCTGTTCTGTTTTGTAATTCAGTTCAAGTGTAGCGGTTTTTACATTCCCTCTATAAGTGATATCTTACGATAAGTGTCTTTCTGTGTGACTTATTTCACTTAGAATCGTCGTACCTAAATCCACTCATCATGCTGCTACTAGCCTTATGACGTTGATTTCATGCCTGAGTGATATTCCATTGTGCATAAGGAGTACAACTTCTTTATCCATTTTTCTCTTTCCTGGGATATTTAAGGTGTAATGAAGTGGAGGTTCTTGTCAACAGAGCAGCCCTAAACTTTGGGGTGCCTGTGTCTTGCTGATTTTTAGTTTTCCCAATTTATACGCCCATGAGTGGAAGTGCCCTATGCTCTCTAAGCTGAGTTTTTTAGATGTTTCAGGACACACCGTACACTTCTCCAGAGTGGCTGTTGGCAATTTACATCCCGCCCATCAGCGTAGCAAGGCTCCTGTTTCTCCATGGCCTGTCCTGCATTTCTGGTTTTGACACTTTATTCAGCATGGCCCTTTTGACCGATGGGAAGCGAGACTTCTTTGTAGCGCTGATTTGCCTTTCCAGGTTGCTTGGTTGGCCAAAAAGGGCGTATGCGTTTTTTCCTGAATATATTCAGGAAAAAACGCATACGCCCTTTTTGGCCAAGGGCATCATGGTCGAGGTTTTGCCGCTTTTCCTGTGCTTTAAAGGCGATTTAAATCTACCTCCTGAATTCTGTTTCCTGTAATTCTGCCTTGCTTTCAAATCCTCTGCGTTGCCTTCCCTCAATATATTTGTGGACGAGAGTTCACATTTATAACTCTGCAGGTTTGTGAATTGCAGTGCCCCTGAGCTCCATTTTTCAACTCGCTTTCTTGGGAGCTGGCCCCAAAAGCACAGGATTGCTTCAGGCCCTATTGTGGTTCCGGGTGGCAGGCTGAGCCTGTGGTTAATTCTTCTTCCTGATGGGAAAATAGAGTGACCTGTGCCTGTCCCCACACCTAGACCTAGTCTCTCATTGGTTCCCCCTCTTCCCGTTCATCCTCAGGACAAATTGCAACCTGTACGGAACAGGAGGTTAAAGGTGCTCATTCTCCAAGGAGGGAGATTGCTAGTAAAGCGGCTGGAATGGCGAACCCGAGCACAAGGAGATGAGAAATGAGGTGCGTTTTAGAAACCTTTCCCGATCACATGGTGTACCATCTTCTGGGTTTCTCATGCATGTTTTCGATGTAGGAAGATGCCCTTGAAGCTGGAGATTTGGGACCTATGGGATGGGTACCACGCAGTATTACTTTAAAGGGTCTGCGTTTGCTCACCCAACCTCACCAAACCTCTCAGCCCCAAGAGTGTCCACCCTTATGTCTCAATCAGCTGTGGGTCTAGATATGGTCAATCCATGTGGCATCACAGCCCCTGAACGAATTTTGTAAGAATTTCTCTCTCTTTCACTGTCTTTGTTTCACGGGTTTTTAAAAGTAATTGATTTTTATAATGGGGTTTAGCTGCTTTTCACTGCTGTTTTTATGGTGCTTTACACCCACGTGACTCACTTACAGAGAGATATCAATACATAGCTTTGAAGATTCTTCCTAGTCAGATATATTCTTGGGCGGTGAATAGGGTGTTTTTGCGTCCAGTTCACTGAGCAAGGAGTAGGTCTTGTCTATTACATATTGGGTTTATGGAAAGCTATCTGAGCTAATTTGAAACCCTTGTGTTATGCGTCACCCCACCTCACCGTTCCCGTTAAGCAGCCATAGTGTGTTTTCTAAACGTGGGACTCTGTTCTGTTTTGTAATTCAGTTCAAGTGTAGCGGTTTTTACATTCCCTCTATAAGTGATATCTTACGATAAGTGTCTTTCTGTGTGACTTATTTCACTTAGAATCGTCGTACCTAAATCCACTCATCATGCTGCTACTAGCCTTATGACGTTGATTTCATGCCTGAGTGATATTCCATTGTGCATAAGGAGTACAACTTCTTTATCCATTTTTCTCTTTCCTGGGATATTTAAGGTGTAATGAAGTGGAGGTTCTTGTCAACAGAGCAGCCCTAAACTTTGGGGTGCCTGTGTCTTGCTGATTTTTAGTTTTCCCAATTTATACGCCCATGAGTGGAAGTGCCCTATGCTCTCTAAGCTGAGTTTTTTAGATGTTTCAGGACACACCGTACACTTCTCCAGAGTGGCTGTTGGCAATTTACATCCCGCCCATCAGCGTAGCAAGGCTCCTGTTTCTCCATGGCCTGTCCTGCATTTCTGGTTTTGACACTTTATTCAGCATGGCCCTTTTGACCGATGGGAAGCGAGACTTCTTTGTAGCGCTGATTTGCCTTTCCAGGTTGCTTGGTTGGCCAAAAAGGGCGTATGCGTTTTTTCCTGAATATATTCAGGAAAAAACGCATACGCCCTTTTTGGCCAAGGGCATCATGGTCGAGGTTTTGCCGCTTTTCCTGTGCTTTAAAGGCGATTTAAATCTACCTCCTGAATTCTGTTTCCTGTAATTCTGCCTTGCTTTCAAATCCTCTGCGTTGCCTTCCCTCAATATATTTGTGGACGAGAGTTCACATTTATAACTCTGCAGGTTTGTGAATTGCAGTGCCCCTGAGCTCCATTTTTCAACTCGCTTTCTTGGGAGCTGGCCCCAAAAGCACAGGATTGCTTCAGGCCCTATTGTGGTTCCGGGTGGCAGGCTGAGCCTGTGGTTAATTCTTCTTCCTGATGGGAAAATAGAGTGACCTGTGCCTGTCCCCACACCTAGACCTAGTCTCTCATTGGTTCCCCCTCTTCCCGTTCATCCTCAGGACAAATTGCAACCTGTACGGAACAGGAGGTTAAAGGTGCTCATTCTCCAAGGAGGGAGATTGCTAGTAAAGCGGCTGGAATGGCGAACCCGAGCACAAGGAGATGAGAAATGAGGTGCGTTTTAGAAACCTTTCCCGATCACATGGTGTACCATCTTCTGGGTTTCTCATGCATGTTTTCGATGTAGGAAGATGCCCTTGAAGCTGGAGATTTGGGACCTATGGGATGGGTACCACGCAGTATTACTTTAAAGGGTCTGCGTTTGCTCACCCAACCTCACCAAACCTCTCAGCCCCAAGAGTGTCCACCCTTATGTCTCAATCAGCTGTGGGTCTAGATATGGTCAATCCAGGTGGCATCACAGCCCCTGAACGAATTTTTTAAGAATTTCTCTCTCTTTCACTGTCTTTGTTTCACGGGTTTTTAAAAGTAATTGATTTTTATAATGGGGTTTAGCTGCTTTTCACTGCTGTTTTTATGGTGCTTTACACCCACGTGACTCACTTACAGAGAGATATCAATACATAGCTTTGAAGATTCTTCCTAGTCAGATATATTCTTGGGCGGTGAATAGGGTGTTTTTGCGTCCAGTTCACTGAGCAAGGAGTAGGTCTTGTCTATTACATATTGGGTTTATGGAAAGCTATCTGAGCTAATTTGAAACCCTTGTGTTATGCGTCACCCCACCTCACCGTTCCCGTTAAGCAGCCATAGTGTGTTTTCTAAACGTGGGACTCTGTTCTGTTTTGTAATTCAGTTCAAGTGTAGCGGTTTTTACATTCCCTCTATAAGTGATATCTTACGATAAGTGTCTTTCTGTGTGACTTATTTCACTTAGAATCGTCGTACCTAAATCCACTCATCATGCTGCTACTAGCCTTATGACGTTGATTTCATGCCTGAGTGATATTCCATTGTGCATAAGGAGTACAACTTCTTTATCCATTTTTCTCTTTCCTGGGATATTTAAGGTGTAATGAAGTGGAGGTTCTTGTCAACAGAGCAGCCCTAAACTTTGGGGTGCCTGTGTCTTGCTGATTTTTAGTTTTCCCAATTTATACGCCCATGAGTGGAAGTGCCCTATGCTCTCTAAGCTGAGTTTTTTAGATGTTTCAGGACACACCGTACACTTCTCCAGAGTGGCTGTTGGCAATTTACATCCCGCCCATCAGCGTAGCAAGGCTCCTGTTTCTCCATGGCCTGTCCTGCATTTCTGGTTTTGACACTTTATTCAGCATGGCCCTTTTGACCGATGGGAAGCGAGACTTCTTTGTAGCGCTGATTTGCCTTTCCAGGTTGCTTGGTTGGCCAAAAAGGGCGTATGCGTTTTTTCCTGAATATATTCAGGAAAAAACGCATACGCCCTTTTTGGCCAAGGGCATCATGGTCGAGGTTTTGCCGCTTTTCCTGTGCTTTAAAGGCGATTTAAATCTACCTCCTGAATTCTGTTTCCTGTAATTCTGCCTTGCTTTCAAATCCTCTGCGTTGCCTTCCCTCAATATATTTGTGGACGAGAGTTCACATTTATAACTCTGCAGGTTTGTGAATTGCAGTGCCCCTGAGCTCCATTTTTCAACTCGCTTTCTTGGGAGCTGGCCCCAAAAGCACAGGATTGCTTCAGGCCCTATTGTGGTTCCGGGTGGCAGGCTGAGCCTGTGGTTAATTCTTCTTCCTGATGGGAAAATAGAGTGACCTGTGCCTGTCCCCACACCTAGACCTAGTCTCTCATTGGTTCCCCCTCTTCCCGTTCATCCTCAGGACAAATTGCAACCTGTACGGAACAGGAGGTTAAAGGTGCTCATTCTCCAAGGAGGGAGATTGCTAGTAAAGCGGCTGGAATGGCGAACCCGAGCACAAGGAGATGAGAAATGAGGTGCGTTTTAGAAACCTTTCCCGATCACATGGTGTACCATCTTCTGGGTTTCTCATGCATGTTTTCGATGTAGGAAGATGCCCTTGAAGCTGGAGATTTGGGACCTATGGGATGGGTACCACGCAGTATTACTTTAAAGGGTCTGCGTTTGCTCACCCAACCTCACCAAACCTCTCAGCCCCAAGAGTGTCCACCCTTATGTCTCAATCAGCTGTGGGTCTAGATATGGTCAATCCAGGTGGCATCACAGCCCCTGAACGAATTTTGTAAGAATTTCTCTCTCTTTCACTGTCTTTGTTTCACGGGTTTTTAAAAGTAATTGATTTTTATAATGGGGTTTAGCTGCTTTTCACTGCTGTGTTTATGCTGCTTTACACCCACTTGACTCCCTTACAGAGAGATATCAATACATAGCTTTGAAGATTCTTCCTAGTCAGATATATTCTTGGGCGGTGAATAGGAGGTTTTTGCGTCCAGTTCACTGAGCAAGGAGTAGGTCTTGTCTATTACTTATTGGGTTTATGGAACGCTATCTGAGCTAATTTGAAACCCTTGTTTTATGCGTCACCCCACCTCACCGTTCCCGTTAAGCAGCCATAGTGTGTTTTCTAAACGTGGGACTCTGTTCTGTTTTGTAATTCAGTTCAAGTGTAGCGGTTTTTACATTCCCTCTATAAGTGATATCTTACGATAAGTGTCTTTCTGTGTGACTTATTTCACTTAGAATCGTCGTACCTAAATCCACTCATCATGCTGCTACTAGCCTTATGACGTTGATTTCATGCCTCAGTGATATTCCATTGTACATAAGGACCACAACTTCTTTATCCATTTTTCTCTTTCCTGGGATATTTAAGGTGTAATGAAGTGGAGGTTCTTGTCAACAGAGCAGCCCTAAACTTTGGGGTGCCTGTGTCTCGCTGATTTTTAGTTTACCCAATTTATACACCCATGAGTGGAAGTGCCCTATGCTCTCTAAGCTGAGTTTTTTAGATGTTTCAGGACACACCGTACACTTCTCCAGAGTGGCTGTTGGCAATTTACATCCCGCCCATCAGCGTAGCAAGGCTCCCGTTTCTCCATGGCATGTCCTGCATTTCTGGTTTTGACACTTTATTCAGCATGGCCCTTTTGACCGATGGGAAGCGAGACTTCTTTGTAGCGCTGATTTGCCTTTCCAGGTTGCTTGGTTGGCCAAAAAGGGCGTATGCGTTTTTGCCTGAATATATTCAGGAAAAAACGCATACGCCCTTTTTGGCCAAGGGCATCATGGTCGAGGTTTTGCCGCTTTTCCTGTGCTTTAAAGGCGATTCGAATCTACCTCCTGAAATCTGTTTCCTGTAATTCTGCCTTGCTTTCAAATCCTCTTCGTTGCCTTCCCTCAATATATTTGTGGACGAGAGTTATCATTTCTAACTCTGCAGGTTTGTGAATTGCAGTGCCCCTGAGCTCCATTTTTCAACTCGCTTTCTTGGGAGCTGGCCGCAAAAGCGCAGGATTGCTTCAGGCCCTATTGTGGTTCCGGGCGGCAGGCTGAGCCTGTGGTTAATTCTTCTTCCTGATGGGAAAATAGAGTGACCTGTGCCTGTCCCCACACCTAGACCTAGTCTCTCATTGGTTCCCCCTCTTCCCGTTCATCCTCAGGACAAATTTGCAACCTGTACGGAACAGGAGGTTAAAGGTGCTCATTCTCCAAGGAGGGAGATTGCTAGTAAAGCGGTTGTAATGGCGAGCCCGAGCACAAGGAGATGAGAAATGAGGTCCGTTTTAGAAACCTTTCCCGATCACGCGGTGTACCATCTTCTGGGTTTCTCATGCATGTTGTCGATGTAGGAAGATGCCCTTGAACCTGGAGATTTTGGTCCAATGGGATGGGTACCACGCAGTATTACTTTAAAGGGTCTGCGTTTGCTCACCCAACCTCACCAAACCTCTCAGCCCCAAGAGTGTCCACCCTTATGTCTCAATCAGCTGTGGGTCTAGAGATGGTCAATAAAGGTGGCATCCCAGCCCCTGAACGAATTCTGTATGAATTTCTCTCTCTTTCACTGTCTTTGTTTCACGGGTTTTTAAAAGTAATTGATTTTTATAATGGGGTTTAGCTGCTTTTCACTGCTGTGTTTATGCCGCTTTACACCCACTTGACTCACTTACAGAGAGATATCAATACATTGGTTTTAAGAGTCTTACTAGTCAGATATATTCTTGGGCGGTGAACAGGGGGTGTTGAATCCAGTTCACTGAGCAAGGAGTAGGTCTTGCCTATTACATATTGGGTTTATGGAACAGTATCTGAGCTAATTTGAAACACTTGTTTTATGCGTCACCCCACCTCACCGTTCCCGTTAAGCAGCCATATTGTGTTTTATAAACGTGTGACGCTGTTCTGTTTTGTAATTCAGTTCAAGTGTAGCGGTTTTTACATTCCCTCTATAAGTGATATCTTACGATAAGTGTCTTTCTGTGTGACTTATTTCACTTAGAATCTTCGTACCTAAATCCACTCATCATGCTGCTAATAACCTTATGATGTTGATTACATGCCTGAGTGATATTCCATTGTACATAAGGACCACAACTTCTTTATCCATTTTTCTCTTTCCTGGGATATTGAAGGTGTAATGAAGTGGAGGTTCTTGTCAACAGAGCAGCCCTAAACTTTGGGGTGCCTGTGTCTTGCTGATTTTTAGTTTTCCCAATTTATACGCCCATGAGTGGAAGTGCCCTATGCTCTCTAAGCTGAGTTTTTTAGATATTTCAGGACACACCGTACACTTCTCCAGAGTGGCTGTTGGCAATTTACATCCCACCCATCAGCGTAGCAAGGCTCCCGTTTCTCCATGGCCTGTCCTGCATTTCTGGTTTTGACACTTTATTCAGCATGGCCGTTTTGACCGATGGGAAGCGAGACTTCTTTGTAGCGCTGATTTGCCTTTCCAGGTTGCTTGGTTGGCCAAAAAGGGCGTATGCGTTTTTTCCTGAATATATTCAGGAAAAAACGCATACGCCCTTTTTGGCCAAGGGCATCATGGTCGAGGTTTTGCCGCTTTTCCTGTGCTTTAAATGCGATTCGAATCTACCTCCTGAAATCTGTTTCCTGCAATTCTGCCTTGCTTTCAAATCCTCTTCGTTGCCTTCCCTCAATATATTTGTGGACGAGAGTTATCATTTCTAACTCTGCAGGTTTGTGAATTGCAGTGCCCCTGAGCTCCATTTTTCAACTCGCTTTCTTGGGAGCTGGCCGCAAAAGCGCAGGATTGCTTCAGGCCCTATTGTGGTTCCGGGCGGCAGGCTGAGCCTGTGGTTAATTCTTCTTCCTGATGGGAAAATAGAGTGACCTGTGCCTGTCCCCACACCTAGACCTAGTCTCTCATTGGTTCCCCCTCTTCCCGTTCATCCTCAGGACAAATTGCAACCTGTTCGGAACAGGAGGTTAAAAGGGCTCATTCTCCAAGGAGGGAGATTGCTAGTAAAGCGGCTGGAATGGCGAACCCGAGCACAAGGAGATGAGAAATGAGGTGCGTTTTAGAAATCTTTCCCGATCACATGGTGTACCATCTTCTGGGTTTCTCATGCATGTTTTCGATGTAGGAAGATGCCCTTGAAGCTGGAGATTTGGGACCTATGGGATGGGTACCACGCAGTATTACTTTAAAGGGTCTGCGTTTGCTCACCCAACCTCACCAAACCTCTCAGCCCCAAGAGTGTCCACCCTTATGTCTCAATGAGCTGTGGGTCTAGATATGGTCAATCCAGGTGGCATCACAGCCCCTGAACGAATTTTGTAAGAATTTCTCTCTCTTTCACTGTCTTTGTTTCACGGGTTTTTAAAAGTAATTGATTTTTATAATGGGGTTTAGCTGCTTTTCACTGCTGTTTTTATGGTGCTTTACACCCACGTGACTCACTTACAGAGAGATATCAATACATAGCTTTGAAGATTCTTCCTAGTCAGATATATTCTTGGGCGGTGAATAGGGTGTTTTTGCGTCCAGTTCACTGAGCAAGGAGTAGGTCTTGTCTATTACATATTGGGTTTATGGAAAGCTATCTGAGCTAATTTGAAACCCTTGTGTTATGCGTCACCCCACCTCACCGTTCCCGTTAAGCAGCCATAGTGTGTTTTCTAAACGTGGGACTCTGTTCTGTTTTGTAATTCAGTTCAAGTGTAGCGGTTTTTACATTCCCTCTATAAGTGATATCTTACGATAAGTGTCTTTCTGTGTGACTTATTTCACTTAGAATCGTCGTACCTAAATCCACTCATCATGCTGCTACTAGCCTTATGACGTTGATTTCATGCCTGAGTGATATTCCATTGTGCATAAGGAGTACAACTTCTTTATCCATTTTTCTCTTTCCTGGGATATTTAAGGTGTAATGAAGTGGAGGTTCTTGTCAACAGAGCAGCCCTAAACTTTGGGGTGCCTGTGTCTTGCTGATTTTTAGTTTTCCCAATTTATACGCCCATGAGTGGAAGTGCCCTATGCTCTCTAAGCTGAGTTTTTTAGATGTTTCAGGACACACCGTACACTTCTCCAGAGTGGCTGTTGGCAATTTACATCCCGCCCATCAGCGTAGCAAGGCTCCTGTTTCTCCATGGCCTGTCCTGCATTTCTGGTTTTGACACTTTATTCAGCATGGCCCTTTTGACCGATGGGAAGCGAGACTTCTTTGTAGCGCTGATTTGCCTTTCCAGGTTGCTTGGTTGGCCAAAAAGGGCGTATGCGTTTTTTCCTGAATATATTCAGGAAAAAACGCATACGCCCTTTTTGGCCAAGGGCATCATGGTCGAGGTTTTGCCGCTTTTCCTGTGCTTTAAAGGCGATTTAAATCTACCTCCTGAATTCTGTTTCCTGTAATTCTGCCTTGCTTTCAAATCCTCTGCGTTGCCTTCCCTCAATATATTTGTGGACGAGAGTTCACATTTATAACTCTGCAGGTTTGTGAATTGCAGTGCCCCTGAGCTCCATTTTTCAACTCGCTTTCTTGGGAGCTGGCCCCAAAAGCACAGGATTGCTTCAGGCCCTATTGTGGTTCCGGGTGGCAGGCTGAGCCTGTGGTTAATTCTTCTTCCTGATGGGAAAATAGAGTGACCTGTGCCTGTCCCCACACCTAGACCTAGTCTCTCATTGGTTCCCCCTCTTCCCGTTCATCCTCAGGACAAATTGCAACCTGTACGGAACAGGAGGTTAAAGGTGCTCATTCTCCAAGGAGGGAGATTGCTAGTAAAGCGGCTGGAATGGCGAACCCGAGCACAAGGAGATGAGAAATGAGGTGCGTTTTAGAAACCTTTCCCGATCACATGGTGTACCATCTTCTGGGTTTCTCATGCATGTTTTCGATGTAGGAAGATGCCCTTGAAGCTGGAGATTTGGGACCTATGGGATGGGTACCACGCAGTATTACTTTAAAGGGTCTGCGTTTGCTCACCCAACCTCACCAAACCTCTCAGCCCCAAGAGTGTCCACCCTTATGTCTCAATCAGCTGTGGGTCTAGATATGGTCAATCCAGGTGGCATCACAGCCCCTGAACGAATTTTGTAAGAATTTCTCTCTCTTTCACTGTCTTTGTTTCACGGGTTTTTAAAAGTAATTGATTTTTATAATGGGGTTTAGCTGCTTTTCACTGCTGTGTTTATGCTGCTTTACACCCACTTGACTCCCTTACAGAGAGATATCAATACATAGCTTTGAAGATTCTTCCTAGTCAGATATATTCTTGGGCGGTGAATAGGAGGTTTTTGCGTCCAGTTCACTGAGCAAGGAGTAGGTCTTGTCTATTACTTATTGGGTTTATGGAACGCTATCTGAGCTAATTTGAAACCCTTGTTTTATGCGTCACCCCACCTCACCGTTCCCGTTAAGCAGCCATAGTGTGTTTTCTAAACGTGGGACTCTGTTCTGTTTTGTAATTCAGTTCAAGTGTAGCGGTTTTTACATTCCCTCTATAAGTGATATCTTACGATAAGTGTCTTTCTGTGTGACTTATTTCACTTAGAATCGTCGTACCTAAATCCACTCATCATGCTGCTACTAGCCTTATGACGTTGATTTCATGCCTCAGTGATATTCCATTGTACATAAGGACCACAACTTCTTTATCCATTTTTCTCTTTCCTGGGATATTTAAGGTGTAATGAAGTGGAGGTTCTTGTCAACAGAGCAGCCCTAAACTTTGGGGTGCCTGTGTCTCGCTGATTTTTAGTTTTCCCAATTTATACACCCATGAGTGGAAGTGCCCTATGCTCTCTAAGCTGAGTTTTTTAGATGTTTCAGGACACACCGTACACTTCTCCAGAGTGGCTGTTGGCAATTTACATCCCGCCCATCAGCGTAGCAAGGCTCCCGTTTCTCCATGGCCTGTCCTGCATTTCTGGTTTTGACACTTTATTCAGCATGGCCCTTTTGACCGATGGGAAGCGAGACTTCTTTGTAGCGCTGATTTGCCTTTCCAGGTTGCTTGGTTGGCCAAAAAGGGCGTATGCGTTTTTGCCTGAATATATTCAGGAAAAAACGCATACGCCCTTTTTGGCCAAGGGCATCATGGTCGAGGTTTTGCCGCTTTTCCTGTGCTTTAAAGGCGATTCGAATCTACCTCCTGAAATCTGTTTCCTGTAATTCTGCCTTGCTTTCAAATCCTCTTCGTTGCCTTCCCTCAATATATTTGTGGACGAGAGTTATCATTTCTAACTCTGCAGGTTTGTGAATTGCAGTGCCCCTGAGCTCCATTTTTCAACTCGCTTTCTTGGGAGCTGGCCGCAAAAGCGCAGGATTGCTTCAGGCCCTATTGTGGTTCCGGGCGGCAGGCTGAGCCTGTGGTTAATTCTTCTTCCTGATGGGAAAATAGAGTGACCTGTGCCTGTCCCCACACCTAGACCTAGTCTCTCATTGGTTCCCCCTCTTCCCGTTCATCCTCAGGACAAATTTGCAACCTGTACGGAACAGGAGGTTAAAGGTGCTCATTCTCCAAGGAGGGAGATTGCTAGTAAAGCGGTTGTAATGGCGAGCCCGAGCACAAGGAGATGAGAAATGAGGTC
The DNA here is from genome assembly GCF_965194805.1 of Balaenoptera borealis. Taxonomy (NCBI): domain Eukaryota; kingdom Metazoa; phylum Chordata; class Mammalia; order Artiodactyla; family Balaenopteridae; genus Balaenoptera; species Balaenoptera borealis. The sequence goes on from NW_028123606.1 coordinate 443,197, forward strand.
CGTTTTAGAAACCTTTCCCGATCACGCGGTGTACCATCTTCTGGGTTTCTCATGCATGTTGTCGATGTAGGAAGATGCCCTTGAACCTGGAGATTTTGGTCCAATGGGATGGGTACCACGCAGTATTACTTTAAAGGGTCTGCGTTTGCTCACCCAACCTCACCAAACCTCTCAGCCCCAAGAGTGTCCACCCTTATGTCTCAATCAGCTGTGGGTCTAGAGATGGTCAATAAAGGTGGCATCCCAGCCCCTGAACGAATTCTGTATGAATTTCTCTCTCTTTCACTGTCTTTGTTTCACGGGTTTTTAAAAGTAATTGATTTTTATAATGGGGTTTAGCTGCTTTTCACTGCTGTGTTTATGCCGCTTTACACCCACTTGACTCACTTACAGAGAGATATCAATACATTGGTTTTAAGAGTCTTACTAGTCAGATATATTCTTGGGCGGTGAACAGGGGGTGTTGAATCCAGTTCACTGAGCAAGGAGTAGGTCTTGCCTATTACATATTGGGTTTATGGAACAGTATCTGAGCTAATTTGAAACACTTGTTTTATGCGTCACCCCACCTCACCGTTCCCGTTAAGCAGCCATATTGTGTTTTATAAACGTGTGACGCTGTTCTGTTTTGTAATTCAGTTAAAGTGTAGCGGTTTTTACATTCCCTCTATAAGTGATATCTTACGATAAGTGTCTTTCTGTGTGACTTATTTCACTTAGAATCTTCGTACCTAAATCCACTCATCATGCTGCTAATAACCTTATGATGTTGATTACATGCCTGAGTGATATTCCATTGTACATAAGGACCACAACTTCTTTATCCATTTTTCTCTTTCCTGGGATATTGAAGGTGTAATGAAGTGGAGGTTCTTGTCAACAGAGCAGCCCTAAACTTTGGGGTGCCTGTGTCTTGCTGATTTTTAGTTTTCCCAATTTATACGCCCATGAGTGGAAGTGCCCTATGCTCTCTAAGCTGAGTTTTTTAGATATTTCAGGACACACCGTACACTTCTCCAGAGTGGCTGTTGGCAATTTACATCCCACCCATCAGCGTAGCAAGGCTCCCGTTTCTCCATGGCCTGTCCTGCATTTCTGGTTTTGACACTTTATTCAGCATGGCCGTTTTGACCGATGGGAAGCGAGACTTCTTTGTAGCGCTGATTTGCCTTTCCAGGTTGCTTGGTTGGCCAAAAAGGGCGTATGCGTTTTTTCCTGAATATATTCAGGAAAAAACGCATACGCCCTTTTTGGCCAAGGGCATCATGGTCGAGGTTTTGCCGCTTTTCCTGTGCTTTAAATGCGATTCGAATCTACCTCCTGAAATCTGTTTCCTGCAATTCTGCCTTGCTTTCAAATCCTCTTCGTTGCCTTCCCTCAATATATTTGTGGACGAGAGTTATCATTTCTAACTCTGCAGGTTTGTGAATTGCAGTGCCCCTGAGCTCCATTTTTCAACTCGCTTTCTTGGGAGCTGGCCCCAAAAGCGCAGGATTGCTTCAGGCCCTATTGTGGTTCCGGGCGGCAGGCTGAGCCTGTGGTTAATTCTTCTTCCTGATGGGAAAATAGAGTGACCTGTGCCTGTCCCCACACCTAGACCTAGTCTCTCATTGGTTCCCCCTCTTCCCGTTCATCCTCAGGACAAATTGCAACCTGTTCGGAACAGGAGGTTAAAAGGGCTCATTCTCCAAGGAGGGAGATTGCTAGTAAAGCGGCTGGAATGGCGAACCCGAGCACAAGGAGATGAGAAATGAGGTGCGTTTTAGAAATCTTTCCCGATCACATGGTGTACCATCTTCTGGGTTTCTCATGCATGTTTTCGATGTAGGAAGATGCCCTTGAAGCTGGAGATTTGGGACCTATGGGATGGGTACCACGCAGTATTACTTTAAAGGGTCTGCGTTTGCTCACCCAACCTCACCAAACCTCTCAGCCCCAAGAGTGTCCACCCTTATGTCTCAATCAGCTGTGGGTCTAGATATGGTCAATCCAGGTGGCATCACAGCCCCTGAACGAATTTTGTAAGAATTTCTCTCTCTTTCACTGTCTTTGTTTCACGGGTTTTTAAAAGTAATTGATTTTTATAATGGGGTTTAGCTGCTTTTCACTGCTGTTTTTATGGTGCTTTACACCCACGTGACTCACTTACAGAGAGATATCAATACATAGCTTTGAAGATTCTTCCTAGTCAGATATATTCTTGGGCGGTGAATAGGGTGTTTTTGCGTCCAGTTCACTGAGCAAGGAGTAGGTCTTGTCTATTACATATTGGGTTTATGGAAAGCTATCTGAGCTAATTTGAAACCCTTGTGTTATGCGTCACCCCACCTCACCGTTCCCGTTAAGCAGCCATAGTGTGTTTTCTAAACGTGGGACTCTGTTCTGTTTTGTAATTCAGTTCAAGTGTAGCGGTTTTTACATTCCCTCTATAAGTGATATCTTACGATAAGTGTCTTTCTGTGTGACTTATTTCACTTAGAATCGTCGTACCTAAATCCACTCATCATGCTGCTACTAGCCTTATGACGTTGATTTCATGCCTGAGTGATATTCCATTGTGCATAAGGAGTACAACTTCTTTATCCATTTTTCTCTTTCCTGGGATATTTAAGGTGTAATGAAGTGGAGGTTCTTGTCAACAGAGCAGCCCTAAACTTTGGGGTGCCTGTGTCTTGCTGATTTTTAGTTTTCCCAATTTATACGCCCATGAGTGGAAGTGCCCTATGCTCTCTAAGCTGAGTTTTTTAGATGTTTCAGGACACACCGTACACTTCTCCAGAGTGGCTGTTGGCAATTTACATCCCGCCCATCAGCGTAGCAAGGCTCCTGTTTCTCCATGGCCTGTCCTGCATTTCTGGTTTTGACACTTTATTCAGCATGGCCCTTTTGACCGATGGGAAGCGAGACTTCTTTGTAGCGCTGATTTGCCTTTCCAGGTTGCTTGGTTGGCCAAAAAGGGCGTATGCGTTTTTTCCTGAATATATTCAGGAAAAAACGCATACGCCCTTTTTGGCCAAGGGCATCATGGTCGAGGTTTTGCCGCTTTTCCTGTGCTTTAAAGGCGATTTAAATCTACCTCCTGAATTCTGTTTCCTGTAATTCTGCCTTGCTTTCAAATCCTCTGCGTTGCCTTCCCTCAATATATTTGTGGACGAGAGTTCACATTTATAACTCTGCAGGTTTGTGAATTGCAGTGCCCCTGAGCTCCATTTTTCAACTCGCTTTCTTGGGAGCTGGCCCCAAAAGCACAGGATTGCTTCAGGCCCTATTGTGGTTCCGGGTGGCAGGCTGAGCCTGTGGTTAATTCTTCTTCCTGATGGGAAAATAGAGTGACCTGTGCCTGTCCCCACACCTAGACCTAGTCTCTCATTGGTTCCCCCTCTTCCCGTTCATCCTCAGGACAAATTGCAACCTGTACGGAACAGGAGGTTAAAGGTGCTCATTCTCCAAGGAGGGAGATTGCTAGTAAAGCGGCTGGAATGGCGAACCCGAGCACAAGGAGATGAGAAATGAGGTGCGTTTTAGAAACCTTTCCCGATCACATGGTGTACCATCTTCTGGGTTTCTCATGCATGTTTTCGATGTAGGAAGATGCCCTTGAAGCTGGAGATTTGGGACCTATGGGATGGGTACCACGCAGTATTACTTTAAAGGGTCTGCGTTTGCTCACCCAACCTCACCAAACCTCTCAGCCCCAAGAGTGTCCACCCTTATGTCTCAATCAGCTGTGGGTCTAGATATGGTCAATCCAGGTGGCATCACAGCCCCTGAACGAATTTTTTAAGAATTTCTCTCTCTTTCACTGTCTTTGTTTCACGGGTTTTTAAAAGTAATTGATTTTTATAATGGGGTTTAGCTGCTTTTCACTGCTGTGTTTATGCTGCTTTACACCCACTTGACTCCCTTACAGAGAGATATCAATACATAGCTTTGAAGATTCTTCCTAGTCAGATATATTCTTGGGCGGTGAATAGGAGGTTTTTGCGTCCAGTTCACTGAGCAAGGAGTAGGTCTTGTCTATTACTTATTGGGTTTATGGAACGCTATCTGAGCTAATTTGAAACCCTTGTTTTATGCGTCACCCCACCTCACCGTTCCCGTTAAGCAGCCATAGTGTGTTTTCTAAACGTGGGACTCTGTTCTGTTTTGTAATTCAGTTCAAGTGTAGCGGTTTTTACATTCCCTCTATAAGTGATATCTTACGATAAGTGTCTTTCTGTGTGACTTATTTCACTTAGAATCGTCGTACCTAAATCCACTCATCATGCTGCTACTAGCCTTATGACGTTGATTTCATGCCTCAGTGATATTCCATTGTACATAAGGACCACAACTTCTTTATCCATTTTTCTCTTTCCTGGGATATTTAAGGTGTAATGAAGTGGAGGTTCTTGTCAACAGAGCAGCCCTAAACTTTGGGGTGCCTGTGTCTCGCTGATTTTTAGTTTTCCCAATTTATACACCCATGAGTGGAAGTGCCCTATGCTCTCTAAGCTGAGTTTTTTAGATGTTTCAGGACACACCGTACACTTCTCCAGAGTGGCTGTTGGCAATTTACATCCCGCCCATCAGCGTAGCAAGGCTCCCGTTTCTCCATGGCCTGTCCTGCATTTCTGGTTTTGACACTTTATTCAGCATGGCCCTTTTGACCGATGGGAAGCGAGACTTCTTTGTAGCGCTGATTTGCCTTTCCAGGTTGCTTGGTTGGCCAAAAAGGGCGTATGCGTTTTTGCCTGAATATATTCAGGAAAAAACGCATACGCCCTTTTTGGCCAAGGGCATCATGGTCGAGGTTTTGCCGCTTTTCCTGTGCTTTAAAGGCGATTCGAATCTACCTCCTGAAATCTGTTTCCTGTAATTCTGCCTTGCTTTCAAATCCTCTTCGTTGCCTTCCCTCAATATATTTGTGGACGAGAGTTATCATTTCTAACTCTGCAGGTTTGTGAATTGCAGTGCCCCTGAGCTCCATTTTTCAACTCGCTTTCTTGGGAGCTGGCCGCAAAAGCGCAGGATTGCTTCAGGCCCTATTGTGGTTCCGGGCGGCAGGCTGAGCCTGTGGTTAATTCTTCTTCCTGATGGGAAAATAGAGTGACCTGTGCCTGTCCCCACACCTAGACCTAGTCTCTCATTGGTTCCCCCTCTTCCCGTTCATCCTCAGGACAAATTTGCAACCTGTACGGAACAGGAGGTTAAAGGTGCTCATTCTCCAAGGAGGGAGATTGCTAGTAAAGCGGTTGTAATGGCGAGCCCGAGCACAAGGAGATGAGAAATGAGGTCCGTTTTAGAAACCTTTCCCGATCATGCGGTGTACCATCTTCTGGGTTTCTCATGCATGTTGTCGATGTAGGAAGATGCCCTTGAACCTGGAGATTTTGGTCCAATGGGATGGGTACCACGCAGTATTACTTTAAAGGGTCTGCGTTTGCTCACCCAACCTCACCAAACCTCTCAGCCCCAAGAGTGTCCACCCTTATGTCTCAATCAGCTGTGGGTCTAGAGATGGTCAATAAAGGTGGCATCCCAGCCCCTGAACGAATTCTGTATGAATTTCTCTCTCTTTCACTGTCTTTGTTTCACGGGTTTTTAAAAGTAATTGATTTTTATAATGGGGTTTAGCTGCTTTTCACTGCTGTGTTTATGCCGCTTTACACCCACTTGACTCACTTACAGAGAGATATCAATACATTGGTTTTAAGAGTCTTACTAGTCAGATATATTCTTGGGCGGTGAACAGGGGGTGTTGAATCCAGTTCACTGAGCAAGGAGTAGGTCTTGCCTATTACATATTGGGTTTATGGAACAGTATCTGAGCTAATTTGAAACACTTGTTTTATGCGTCACCCCACCTCACCGTTCCCGTTAAGCAGCCATATTGTGTTTTATAAACGTGTGACGCTGTTCTGTTTTGTAATTCAGTTAAAGTGTAGCGGTTTTTACATTCCCTCTATAAGTGATATCTTACGATAAGTGTCTTTCTGTGTGACTTATTTCACTTAGAATCTTCGTACCTAAATCCACTCATCATGCTGCTAATAACCTTATGATGTTGATTACATGCCTGAGTGATATTCCATTGTACATAAGGACCACAACTTCTTTATCCATTTTTCTCTTTCCTGGGATATTGAAGGTGTAATGAAGTGGAGGTTCTTGTCAACAGAGCAGCCCTAAACTTTGGGGTGCCTGTGTCTTGCTGATTTTTAGTTTTCCCAATTTATACGCCCATGAGTGGAAGTGCCCTATGCTCTCTAAGCTGAGTTTTTTAGATATTTCAGGACACACCGTACACTTCTCCAGAGTGGCTGTTGGCAATTTACATCCCACCCATCAGCGTAGCAAGGCTCCCGTTTCTCCATGGCCTGTCCTGCATTTCTGGTTTTGACACTTTATTCAGCATGGCCGTTTTGACCGATGGGAAGCGAGACTTCTTTGTAGCGCTGATTTGCCTTTCCAGGTTGCTTGGTTGGCCAAAAAGGGCGTATGCGTTTTTTCCTGAATATATTCAGGAAAAAACGCATACGCCCTTTTTGGCCAAGGGCATCATGGTCGAGGTTTTGCCGCTTTTCCTGTGCTTTAAAGGCGATTCGAATCTACCTCCTGAAATCTGTTTCCTGCAATTCTGCCTTGCTTTCAAATCCTCTTCGTTGCCTTCCCTCAATATATTTGTGGACGAGAGTTATCATTTCTAACTCTGCAGGTTTGTGAATTGCAGTGTCCCTGAGCTCCATTTTTCAACTCGCTTTCTTGGGAGCTGGCCCCAAAAGCGCAGGATTGCTTCAGGCCCTATTGTGGTTCCGGGCGGCAGGCTGAGCCTGTGGTTAATTCTTCTTCCTGATGGGAAAATAGAGTGACCTGTGCCTGTCCCCACACCTAGACCTAGTCTCTCATTGGTTCCCCCTCTTCCCGTTCATCCTCAGGACAAATTTGCAACCTGTACAGAACAGGAGGTTAAAGGTGCTCATTCTCCAAGGAGGGAGATTGCTAGTAAAGCGGCTGTAATGGCGAGACCGAGCACAAGGAGATGAGAAATGAGGTGCGTTTTAGAAACCTTTCCCGATCACACGGTGTACCATCTTCTGGGTTTCTCATGCATGTTTTCGATGTAGGAAGATGCCCTTGAACCTGGAGATTTTGGACCCATGGGATGGGTACCACGCAGTATTACTTTAAAGGGTCTGCGTTTGCTCACCCAACCTCACCAAACCTCTCAGCCCCAAGAGTGTCCACCCTTATGTCTCAATCAGCTGTGGGTCTAGAGATGGTCAATAAAGGTGGCATCCCAGCCCCTGAACGAATTCTGTATGAATTTCTCTCTCTTTCACTGTCTTTGTTTCACGGGTTTTTAAAAGTAATTGATTTTTATAATGGGGTTTAGCTGCTTTTCACTGCTGTGTTTATGCCGCTTTACACCCACTTGACTCACTTACAGAGAGATATCAATACATTGGTTTTAAGAGTCTTACTAGTCAGATATATTCTTGGGCGGTGAACAGGGGGTGTTGAATCCAGTTCACTGAGCAAGGAGTAGGTCTTGTCTGTTACATATTGGGTTTATGGAACAGTATCTGAGCTAATTTGAAACCCTTGTTTTCTGCATCACCCCACCTCACCTTTCCCGTTAAGCAGCCATAGTGTGTTTTCTAAACGTGTGACGCTGTTTAGTTTTGTAATTCAGTTCAAGTGTAGCGGTTTTTACATTCCCTCTATAAGTGATATCTTACGATAAGTGTCTTTCTGTGTGACTTATTTCACTTAGAATCGTCGTACCTAAATCCACTCATCATGCTGCTACTAGCCTTATGATGTTGATTTCATGCCTGAGTGATATTCCATTGTACATAAGGAGCACAACTTCTTTATCCATTTTTCTCTTTCCTGGGATATTGAAGGTGTAATGAAGTGGAGGTTCTTGTCAACAGAGCAGCCCTAAACTTTGGGGTGCCTGTGTCTTGCTGATTTTTAGTTTTCCCAATTTATACGCCCATGAGTGGAAGTGCCCTATGCTCTCTAAGCTGAGTTTTTTAGATGTTTCAGGACACACCGTACACTTCTCCAGAGTGGCTGTTGGCACTTTACATCCCGCCCATCAGCGTAGCAAGGCTCCCGTTTCTCCATGGCCTGTCCTGCATTTCTGGTTTTGACACTTTATTCAGCATGGCCCTTTTGACCGATGGGAAGCGAGACTTCTTTGTAGCGCTGATTTGCCTTTCCAGGTTGCTTGGTTGGCCAAAAAGGGCGTGTGCGTTTTTTCCTGAATATATTCAGGAAAAAACGCATACGCCCTTTTTGGCCAAGGGCATCATGGTCGAGGTTTTGCCGCTTTTCCTGTGCTTTAAAGGCGATTCGAATCTACCTCCTGAAATCTGTTTCCTGCAATTCTGCCTTGCTTTCAAATCCTCTTCGTTGCCTCCCCTCAATATATTTGTGGACGAGAGTTATCATTTATAACTCTGCAGGTTTGTGAATTGCAGTGCCCCTGAGCTCCATTTTTCAACTCGCTTTCTTGGGAGCTGGCCGCAAAAGCGCAGGATTGCTTCAGGCCCTATTGTGGTTCCGGGCGGCAGGCTGAGCCTGTGGTTAATTCTTCTTCCTGATGGGAAAATAGAGTGACCTGTGCCTGTCCCCACACCTAGACCTAGTCTCTCATTGGTTCCCCCTCTTCCCGTTCATCCTCAGGACAAATTTGCAACCTGTACGGAACAGGAGGTTAAAGGTGCTCATTCTCCAAGGAGGGAGATTGCTAGTAAAGCGGCTGTAATGGCGAGCCCGAGCACAAGGAGATGAGAAATGAGGTGCGTTTTAGAAACCTTTCCCGATCACACGGTGTACCATCTTCTGGGTTTCTCATGCATGTTTTCGATGTAGGAAGATGCCCTTGAACCTGGAGATTTTGGACCCATGGGATGGGTACCACGCAGTATTACTTTAAAGGGTCTGCGTTTGCTCACCCAACCTCACCAAACCTCTCAGCCCGAAGAGTGTCCACCCTTATGTCTCAATCAGCTGTGGGTCTAGAGATGGTCAATAAAGGTGGCATCCCAGCCCCTGAACGAATTCTGTATGAATTTCTCTCTCTTTCACTGTCTTTCTTTCACGGGTTTTTAAAAGTAATTGATTTTTATAATGGGGTTTAGCTGCTTTTCACTGCTGTGTTTATGCCGCTTTACACCCACTTGACTCACTTACAGAGAGATATCAATACATTGGTTTTAAGAGTCTTACTAGTCAGATATATTCTTGGGCGGTGAACAGGGGGTGTTGAATCCAGTTCACTGAGCAAGGAGTAGGTCTTGTCTGTTACATATTGGGTTTATGGAACAGTATCTGAGCTAATTTGAAACCCTTGTTTTCTGCATCACCCCACCTCACCTTTCCCGTTAAGCAGCCATAGTGTGTTTTCTAAACGTGTGACGCTGTTTAGTTTTGTAATTCAGTTCAAGTGTAGCGGTTTTTACATTCCCTCTATAAGTGATATCTTATGATAAGTGCCTTTTTCTGTGTGACTTATTTCACTTAGAATCCTCGTACCTAAATCTTCTCATCATGCTGCTACTAGCCTTATGATGTTGATTTCATGCCTGAGTGATATTCCATTGTACATAAGGAGCACAACTTCTTTATCCATTTTTCTCTTTCCTGGGATATTTAAGGTGTAATGAAGTGGAGGTTCTTGTCAACAGAGCAGCCCTAAACTTTAGGGTGCCTGTGTCTTGCTGATTTTTAGTTTTCCCAATTTATACGCCCATGAGTGGAAGTTCCCTATGCTCTCTAAGCTGAGTTTTTTAGAGGTTTCAGGACACACCGTACACTTCTCCAGAGTGGCTGTTGGCACTTTACATCCCGCCCATCAGCGTAGCAAGGCTCCCGTTTCTCCATGGCCTCTCCTGCATTTCTGGTTTTGACACTTTATTCAGCATGGCCCTTTTGACCGATGGGAAGCGAGACTTCTTTGCAGCGCTGATTTGCCTTTCCAGGTTGCTTGGTTGGCCAAAAAGGGCGTATGCGTTTTTTCCTGAATATATTCAGGAAAAAACGCATACGCCCTTTTTGGCCAAGGGCATCATGGTCGAGGTTTTGCCGCTTTTCCTGTGCTTTAAAGGCGATTCGAATCTACCTCCTGAAATCTGTTTCCTGTAATTCTGCCTTGCTTTCAAATCCTCTTCGTTGCCTTCCCTCAATATATTTGTGGACGAGAGTTATCATTTCTAACTCTGCAGGTTTGTGAATTGCAGTGCCCCTGAGCTCCATTTTTCAACTCGCTTTCTTGGGAGCTGGCCGCAAAAGCGCAGGATTGCTTCAGGCCCTATTGTGGTTCTGGGCGGCAAGCTGAGCCTGTGGTTAATTCTTCTTCCTGATGGGAAAATAGAGTGACCTGTGCCTGTCCCCACACCTAGACCTAGTCTCTCATTGGTTCCCCCTCTTCCCGTTCATCCTCAGGACAAATTGCAACCTGTACGGAACAGGAGGTTAAAGGTGCTCATTCTCCAAGGAGGGAGATTGCTAGTAAAGCGGCTGGAATGGCGAACCCGAGCACAAGGAGATGAGAAATGAGGTGCGTTTTAGAAACCTTTCCCGATCACACGGTGTACCATCTTCTGGGTTTCTCATGCATGTTTTCGATGTAGGAAGATGCCCTTGAAGGTGGAGATTTGGGACCTATGGGATGGGTACCACGCAGTATTACTTTAAAGGGTCTGCGTTTGCTCACCCAACCTCACCAAACCTCTCAGCCCCAAGAGTGTCCACCCTTATGTCTCAATCAGCTGTGGGTCTAGATATGGTCAATCCAGGTGGCATCACAGCCCCTGAACGAATTTTGTAAGAATTTCTCTCTCTTTCACTTTCTTTCTTTCACGGGTTTTTAAAAGTAATTGATTTTTATAATGGGGTTTAGCTGCTTTTCACTGCTGTGTTTATGCTGCTTTACACCCACTTGACTCACTTACAGAGAGATATCAATACATAGCTTTGAAGATTCTTCCTAGTCAGATATATTCTTGGGCGGTGAATAGGAGGTTTTTGCGTCCAGTTCACTGAGCAAGGAGTAGGTCTTGTCTATTACATATTGGGTTTATGGAACGCTATCTGAGCTAATTTGAAACCCTTGTTTTATGCGTCACCCCACCTCACCGTTCCCGTTAAGCAGCCATAGTGTGTTTTCTAAACGTGGGACTCTGTTCTGTTTTGTAATTCAGTTCAAGTGTAGCGGTTTTTACATTCCCTCTATAAGTGATATCTTACGATAAGTGTCTTTCTGTGTGACTTATTTCACTTAGAATCGTCGTACCTAAATCCACTCATCATGCTGCTACTAGCCTTATGACGTTGATTTCATGCCTCAGTGATATTCCATTGTACATAAGGACCACAACTTCTTTATCCATTTTTCTCTTTCCTGGGATATTTAAGGTGTAATGAAGTGGAGGTTCTTGTCAACAGAGCAGCCCTAAACTTTGGGGTGCCTGTGTCTCGCTGATTTTTAGTTTTCCCAATTTATACACCCATGAGTGGAAGTGCCCTATGCTCTCTAAGCTGAGTTTTTTAGATGTTTCAGGACACACCGTACACTTCTCCAGAGTGGCTGTTGGCAATTTACATCCCGCCCATCAGCGTAGCAAGGCTCCTGTTTCTCCATGGCCTGTCCTGCATTTCTGGTTTTGACACTTTATTCAGCATGGCCCTTTTGACCGATGGGAAGCGAGACTTCTTTGTAGCGCTGATTTGCCTTTCCAGGTTGCTTGGTTGGCCAAAAAGGGCGTATGCGTTTTTTCCTGAATATATTCAGGAAAAAACGCATACGCCCTTTTTGGCCAAGGGCATCATGGTCGAGGTTTTGCCGCTTTTCCTGTGCTTTAAAGGCGATTTAAATCTACCTCCTGAATTCTGTTTCCTGTAATTCTGCCTTGCTTTCAAATCCTCTGCGTTGCCTTCCCTCAATATATTTGTGGACGAGAGTTCACATTTATAACTCTGCAGGTTTGTGAATTGCAGTGCCCCTGAGCTCCATTTTTCAACTCGCTTTCTTGGGAGCTGGCCCCAAAAGCACAGGATTGCTTCAGGCCCTATTGTGGTTCCGGGTGGCAGGCTGAGCCTGTGGTTAATTCTTCTTCCTGATGGGAAAATAGAGTGACCTGTGCCTGTCCCCACACCTAGACCTAGTCTCTCATTGGTTCCCCCTCTTCCCGTTCATCCTCAGGACAAATTGCAACCTGTACGGAACAGGAGGTTAAAGGTGCTCATTCTCCAAGGAGGGAGATTGCTAGTAAAGCGGCTGGAATGGCGAACCCGAGCACAAGGAGATGAGAAATGAGGTGCGTTTTAGAAACCTTTCCCGATCACATGGTGTACCATCTTCTGGGTTTCTCATGCATGTTTTCGATGTAGGAAGATGCCCTTGAAGCTGGAGATTTGGGACCTATGGGATGGGTACCACGCAGTATTACTTTAAAGGGTCTGCGTTTGCTCACCCAACCTCACCAAACCTCTCAGCCCCAAGAGTGTCCACCCTTATGTCTCAATCAGCTGTGGGTCTAGATATGGTCAATCCAGGTGGCATCACAGCCCCTGAACGAATTTTTTAAGAATTTCTCTCTCTTTCACTGTCTTTGTTTCACGGGTTTTTAAAAGTAATTGATTTTTATAATGGGGTTTAGCTGCTTTTCACTGCTGTGTTTATGCTGCTTTACACCCACTTGACTCCCTTACAGAGAGATATCAATACATAGCTTTGAAGATTCTTCCTAGTCAGATATATTCTTGGGCGGTGAATAGGAGGTTTTTGCGTCCAGTTCACTGAGCAAGGAGTAGGTCTTGTCTATTACTTATTGGGTTTATGGAACGCTATCTGAGCTAATTTGAAACCCTTGTTTTATGCGTCACCCCACCTCACCGTTCCCGTTAAGCAGCCATAGTGTGTTTTCTAAACGTGGGACTCTGTTCTGTTTTGTAATTCAGTTCAAGTGTAGCGGTTTTTACATTCCCTCTATAAGTGATATCTTACGATAAGTGTCTTTCTGTGTGACTTATTTCACTTAGAATCGTCGTACCTAAATCCACTCATCATGCTGCTACTAGCCTTATGACGTTGATTTCATGCCTCAGTGATATTCCATTGTACATAAGGACCACAACTTCTTTATCCATTTTTCTCTTTCCTGGGATATTTAAGGTGTAATGAAGTGGAGGTTCTTGTCAACAGAGCAGCCCTAAACTTTGGGGTGCCTGTGTCTCGCTGATTTTTAGTTTTCCCAATTTATACACCCATGAGTGGAAGTGCCCTATGCTCTCTAAGCTGAGTTTTTTAGATGTTTCAGGACACACCGTACACTTCTCCAGAGTGGCTGTTGGCAATTTACATCCCGCCCATCAGCGTAGCAAGGCTCCCGTTTCTCCATGGCCTGTCCTGCATTTCTGGTTTTGACACTTTATTCAGCATGGCCCTTTTGACCGATGGGAAGCGAGACTTCTTTGTAGCGCTGATTTGCCTTTCCAGGTTGCTTGGTTGGCCAAAAAGGGCGTATGCGTTTTTGCCTGAATATATTCAGGAAAAAACGCATACGCCCTTTTTGGCCAAGGGCATCATGGTCGAGGTTTTGCCGCTTTTCCTGTGCTTTAAAGGCGATTCGAATCTACCTCCTGAAATCTGTTTCCTGTAATTCTGCCTTGCTTTCAAATCCTCTTCGTTGCCTTCCCTCAATATATTTGTGGACGAGAGTTATCATTTCTAACTCTGCAGGTTTGTGAATTGCAGTGCCCCTGAGCTCCATTTTTCAACTCGCTTTCTTGGGAGCTGGCCGCAAAAGCGCAGGATTGCTTCAGGCCCTATTGTGGTTCCGGGCGGCAGGCTGAGCCTGTGGTTAATTCTTCTTCCTGATGGGAAAATAGAGTGACCTGTGCCTGTCCCCACACCTAGACCTAGTCTCTCATTGGTTCCCCCTCTTCCCGTTCATCCTCAGGACAAATTTGCAACCTGTACGGAACAGGAGGTTAAAGGTGCTCATTCTCCAAGGAGGGAGATTGCTAGTAAAGCGGTTGTAATGGCGAGCCCGAGCACAAGGAGATGAGAAATGAGGTCCGTTTTAGAAACCTTTCCCGATCACGCGGTGTACCATCTTCTGGGTTTCTCATGCATGTTGTCGATGTAGGAAGATGCCCTTGAACCTGGAGATTTTGGTCCAATGGGATGGGTACCACGCAGTATTACTTTAAAGGGTCTGCGTTTGCTCACCCAACCTCACCAAACCTCTCAGCCCCAAGAGTGTCCACCCTTATGTCTCAATCAGCTGTGGGTCTAGAGATGGTCAATAAAGGTGGCATCCCAGCCCCTGAACGAATTCTGTATGAATTTCTCTCTCTTTCACTGTCTTTGTTTCACGGGTTTTTAAAAGTAATTGATTTTTATAATGGGGTTTAGCTGCTTTTCACTGCTGTGTTTATGCCGCTTTACACCCACTTGACTCACTTACAGAGAGATATCAATACATTGGTTTTAAGAGTCTTACTAGTCAGATATATTCTTGGGCGGTGAACAGGGGGTGTTGAATCCAGTTCACTGAGCAAGGAGTAGGTCTTGCCTATTACATATTGGGTTTATGGAACAGTATCTGAGCTAATTTGAAACACTTGTTTTATGCGTCACCCCACCTCACCGTTCCCGTTAAGCAGCCATATTGTGTTTTATAAACGTGTGACGCTGTTCTGTTTTGTAATTCAGTTAAAGTGTAGCGGTTTTTACATTCCCTCTATAAGTGATATCTTACGATAAGTGTCTTTCTGTGTGACTTATTTCACTTAGAATCTTCGTACCTAAATCCACTCATCATGCTGCTAATAACCTTATGATGTTGATTACATGCCTGAGTGATATTCCATTGTACATAAGGACCACAACTTCTTTATCCATTTTTCTCTTTCCTGGGATATTGAAGGTGTAATGAAGTGGAGGTTCTTGTCAACAGAGCAGCCCTAAACTTTGGGGTGCCTGTGTCTTGCTGATTTTTAGTTTTCCCAATTTATACGCCCATGAGTGGAAGTGCCCTATGCTCTCTAAGCTGAGTTTTTTAGATATTTCAGGACACACCGTACACTTCTCCAGAGTGGCTGTTGGCAATTTACATCCCACCCATCAGCGTAGCAAGGCTCCCGTTTCTCCATGGCCTGTCCTGCATTTCTGGTTTTGACACTTTATTCAGCATGGCCGTTTTGACCGATGGGAAGCGAGACTTCTTTGTAGCGCTGATTTGCCTTTCCAGGTTGCTTGGTTGGCCAAAAAGGGCGTATGCGTTTTTTCCTGAATATATTCAGGAAAAAACGCATACGCCCTTTTTGGCCAAGGGCATCATGGTCGAGGTTTTGCCGCTTTTCCTGTGCTTTAAATGCGATTCGAATCTACCTCCTGAAATCTGTTTCCTGCAATTCTGCCTTGCTTTCAAATCCTCTTCGTTGCCTTCCCTCAATATATTTGTGGACGAGAGTTATCATTTCTAACTCTGCAGGTTTGTGAATTGCAGTGCCCCTGAGCTCCATTTTTCAACTCGCTTTCTTGGGAGCTGGCCGCAAAAGCGCAGGATTGCTTCAGGCCCTATTGTGGTTCCGGGCGGCAGGCTGAGCCTGTGGTTAATTCTTCTTCCTGATGGGAAAATAGAGTGACCTGTGCCTGTCCCCACACCTAGACCTAGTCTCTCATTGGTTCCCCCTCTTCCCGTTCATCCTCAGGACAAATTGCAACCTGTTCGGAACAGGAGGTTAAAAGGGCTCATTCTCCAAGGAGGGAGATTGCTAGTAAAGCGGCTGGAATGGCGAACCCGAGCACAAGGAGATGAGAAATGAGGTGCGTTTTAGAAATCTTTCCCGATCACATGGTGTACCATCTTCTGGGTTTCTCATGCATGTTTTCGATGTAGGAAGATGCCCTTGAAGCTGGAGATTTGGGACCTATGGGATGGGTACCACGCAGTATTACTTTAAAGGGTCTGCGTTTGCTCACCCAACCTCACCAAACCTCTCAGCCCCAAGAGTGTCCACCCTTATGTCTCAATGAGCTGTGGGTCTAGATATGGTCAATCCAGGTGGCATCACAGCCCCTGAACGAATTTTGTAAGAATTTCTCTCTCTTTCACTGTCTTTGTTTCACGGGTTTTTAAAAGTAATTGATTTTTATAATGGGGTTTAGCTGCTTTTCACTGCTGTTTTTATGGTGCTTTACACCCACGTGACTCACTTACAGAGAGATATCAATACATAGCTTTGAAGATTCTTCCTAGTCAGATATATTCTTGGGCGGTGAATAGGGTGTTTTTGCGTCCAGTTCACTGAGCAAGGAGTAGGTCTTGTCTATTACATATTGGGTTTATGGAAAGCTATCTGAGCTAATTTGAAACCCTTGTGTTATGCGTCACCCCACCTCACCATTCCCGTTAAGCAGCCATAGTGTGTTTTCTAAACGTGGGACTCTGTTCTGTTTTGTAATTCAGTTCAAGTGTAGCGGTTTTTACATTCCCTCTATAAGTGATATCTTACGATAAGTGTCTTTCTGTGTGACTTATTTCACTTAGAATCGTCGTACCTAAATCCACTCATCATGCTGCTACTAGCCTTATGACGTTGATTTCATGCCTGAGTGATATTCCATTGTGCATAAGGAGTACAACTTCTTTATCCATTTTTCTCTTTCCTGGGATATTTAAGGTGTAATGAAGTGGAGGTTCTTGTCAACAGAGCAGCCCTAAACTTTGGGGTGCCTGTGTCTTGCTGATTTTTAGTTTTCCCAATTTATACGCCCATGAGTGGAAGTGCCCTATGCTCTCTAAGCTGAGTTTTTTAGATGTTTCAGGACACACCGTACACTTCTCCAGAGTGGCTGTTGGCAATTTACATCCCGCCCATCAGCGTAGCAAGGCTCCTGTTTCTCCATGGCCTGTCCTGCATTTCTGGTTTTGACACTTTATTCAGCATGGCCCTTTTGACCGATGGGAAGCGAGACTTCTTTGTAGCGCTGATTTGCCTTTCCAGGTTGCTTGGTTGGCCAAAAAGGGCGTATGCGTTTTTTCCTGAATATATTCAGGAAAAAACGCATACGCCCTTTTTGGCCAAGGGCATCATGGTCGAGGTTTTGCCGCTTTTCCTGTGCTTTAAAGGCGATTTAAATCTACCTCCTGAATTCTGTTTCCTGTAATTCTGCCTTGCTTTCAAATCCTCTGCGTTGCCTTCCCTCAATATATTTGTGGACGAGAGTTCACATTTATAACTCTGCAGGTTTGTGAATTGCAGTGCCCCTGAGCTCCATTTTTCAACTCGCTTTCTTGGGAGCTGGCCCCAAAAGCACAGGATTGCTTCAGGCCCTATTGTGGTTCCGGGTGGCAGGCTGAGCCTGTGGTTAATTCTTCTTCCTGATGGGAAAATAGAGTGACCTGTGCCTGTCCCCACACCTAGACCTAGTCTCTCATTGGTTCCCCCTCTTCCCGTTCATCCTCAGGACAAATTGCAACCTGTACGGAACAGGAGGTTAAAGGTGCTCATTCTCCAAGGAGGGAGATTGCTAGTAAAGCGGCTGGAATGGCGAACCCGAGCACAAGGAGATGAGAAATGAGGTGCGTTTTAGAAACCTTTCCCGATCACATGGTGTACCATCTTCTGGGTTTCTCATGCATGTTTTCGATGTAGGAAGATGCCCTTGAAGCTGGAGATTTGGGACCTATGGGATGGGTACCACGCAGTATTACTTTAAAGGGTCTGCGTTTGCTCACCCAACCTCACCAAACCTCTCAGCCCCAAGAGTGTCCACCCTTATGTCTCAATCAGCTGTGGGTCTAGATATGGTCAATCCAGGTGGCATCACAGCCCCTGAACGAATTTTTTAAGAATTTCTCTCTCTTTCACTGTCTTTGTTTCACGGGTTTTTAAAAGTAATTGATTTTTATAATGGGGTTTAGCTGCTTTTCACTGCTGTGTTTATGCTGCTTTACACCCACTTGACTCCCTTACAGAGAGATATCAATACATAGCTTTGAAGATTCTTCCTAGTCAGATATATTCTTGGGCGGTGAATAGGAGGTTTTTGCGTCCAGTTCACTGAGCAAGGAGTAGGTCTTGTCTATTACTTATTGGGTTTATGGAACGCTATCTGAGCTAATTTGAAACCCTTGTTTTATGCGTCACCCCACCTCACCGTTCCCGTTAAGCAGCCATAGTGTGTTTTCTAAACGTGGGACTCTGTTCTGTTTTGTAATTCAGTTCAAGTGTAGCGGTTTTTACATTCCCTCTATAAGTGATATCTTACGATAAGTGTCTTTCTGTGTGACTTATTTCACTTAGAATCGTCGTACCTAAATCCACTCATCATGCTGCTACTAGCCTTATGACGTTGATTTCATGCCTCAGTGATATTCCATTGTACATAAGGACCACAACTTCTTTATCCATTTTTCTCTTTCCTGGGATATTTAAGGTGTAATGAAGTGGAGGTTCTTGTCAACAGAGCAGCCCTAAACTTTGGGGTGCCTGTGTCTCGCTGATTTTTAGTTTTCCCAATTTATACACCCATGAGTGGAAGTGCCCTATGCTCTCTAAGCTGAGTTTTTTAGATGTTTCAGGACACACCGTACACTTCTCCAGAGTGGCTGTTGGCAATTTACATCCCGCCCATCAGCGTAGCAAGGCTCCCGTTTCTCCATGGCCTGTCCTGCATTTCTGGTTTTGACACTTTATTCAGCATGGCCCTTTTGACCGATGGGAAGCGAGACTTCTTTGTAGCGCTGATTTGCCTTTCCAGGTTGCTTGGTTGGCCAAAAAGGGCGTATGCGTTTTTGCCTGAATATATTCAGGAAAAAACGCATACGCCCTTTTTGGCCAAGGGCATCATGGTCGAGGTTTTGCCGCTTTTCCTGTGCTTTAAAGGCGATTCGAATCTACCTCCTGAAATCTGTTTCCTGTAATTCTGCCTTGCTTTCAAATCCTCTTCGTTGCCTTCCCTCAATATATTTGTGGACGAGAGTTATCATTTCTAACTCTGCAGGTTTGTGAATTGCAGTGCCCCTGAGCTCCATTTTTCAACTCGCTTTCTTGGGAGCTGGCCGCAAAAGCGCAGGATTGCTTCAGGCCCTATTGTGGTTCCGGGCGGCAGGCTGAGCCTGTGGTTAATTCTTCTTCCTGATGGGAAAATAGAGTGACCTGTGCCTGTCCCCACACCTAGACCTAGTCTCTCATTGGTTCCCCCTCTTCCCGTTCATCCTCAGGACAAATTTGCAACCTGTACGGAACAGGAGGTTAAAGGTGCTCATTCTCCAAGGAGGGAGATTGCTAGTAAAGCGGTTGTAATGGCGAGCCCGAGCACAAGGAGATGAGAAATGAGGTCCGTTTTAGAAACCTTTCCCGATCACGCGGTGTACCATCTTCTGGGTTTCTCATGCATGTTGTCGATGTAGGAAGATGCCCTTGAACCTGGAGATTTTGGTCCAATGGGATGGGTACCACGCAGTATTACTTTAAAGGGTCTGCGTTTGCTCACCCAACCTCACCAAACCTCT
This sequence comes from Balaenoptera borealis, assembly GCF_965194805.1. Taxonomy (NCBI): domain Eukaryota; kingdom Metazoa; phylum Chordata; class Mammalia; order Artiodactyla; family Balaenopteridae; genus Balaenoptera; species Balaenoptera borealis. The sequence goes on from NW_028123606.1 coordinate 462,720, forward strand.
CAGCCCCAAGAGTGTCCACCCTTATGTCTCAATCAGCTGTGGGTCTAGAGATGGTCAATAAAGGTGGCATCCCAGCCCCTGAACGAATTCTGTATGAATTTCTCTCTCTTTCACTGTCTTTGTTTCACGGGTTTTTAAAAGTAATTGATTTTTATAATGGGGTTTAGCTGCTTTTCACTGCTGTGTTTATGCCGCTTTACACCCACTTGACTCACTTACAGAGAGATATCAATACATTGGTTTTAAGAGTCTTACTAGTCAGATATATTCTTGGGCGGTGAACAGGGGGTGTTGAATCCAGTTCACTGAGCAAGGAGTAGGTCTTGCCTATTACATATTGGGTTTATGGAACAGTATCTGAGCTAATTTGAAACACTTGTTTTATGCGTCACCCCACCTCACCGTTCCCGTTAAGCAGCCATATTGTGTTTTATAAACGTGTGACGCTGTTCTGTTTTGTAATTCAGTTAAAGTGTAGCGGTTTTTACATTCCCTCTATAAGTGATATCTTACGATAAGTGTCTTTCTGTGTGACTTATTTCACTTAGAATCTTCGTACCTAAATCCACTCATCATGCTGCTAATAACCTTATGATGTTGATTACATGCCTGAGTGATATTCCATTGTACATAAGGACCACAACTTCTTTATCCATTTTTCTCTTTCCTGGGATATTGAAGGTGTAATGAAGTGGAGGTTCTTGTCAACAGAGCAGCCCTAAACTTTGGGGTGCCTGTGTCTTGCTGATTTTTAGTTTTCCCAATTTATACGCCCATGAGTGGAAGTGCCCTATGCTCTCTAAGCTGAGTTTTTTAGATATTTCAGGACACACCGTACACTTCTCCAGAGTGGCTGTTGGCAATTTACATCCCACCCATCAGCGTAGCAAGGCTCCCGTTTCTCCATGGCCTGTCCTGCATTTCTGGTTTTGACACTTTATTCAGCATGGCCGTTTTGACCGATGGGAAGCGAGACTTCTTTGTAGCGCTGATTTGCCTTTCCAGGTTGCTTGGTTGGCCAAAAAGGGCGTATGCGTTTTTTCCTGAATATATTCAGGAAAAAACGCATACGCCCTTTTTGGCCAAGGGCATCATGGTCGAGGTTTTGCCGCTTTTCCTGTGCTTTAAATGCGATTCGAATCTACCTCCTGAAATCTGTTTCCTGCAATTCTGCCTTGCTTTCAAATCCTCTTCGTTGCCTTCCCTCAATATATTTGTGGACGAGAGTTATCATTTCTAACTCTGCAGGTTTGTGAATTGCAGTGCCCCTGAGCTCCATTTTTCAACTCGCTTTCTTGGGAGCTGGCCCCAAAAGCGCAGGATTGCTTCAGGCCCTATTGTGGTTCCGGGCGGCAGGCTGAGCCTGTGGTTAATTCTTCTTCCTGATGGGAAAATAGAGTGACCTGTGCCTGTCCCCACACCTAGACCTAGTCTCTCATTGGTTCCCCCTCTTCCCGTTCATCCTCAGGACAAATTGCAACCTGTTCGGAACAGGAGGTTAAAAGGGCTCATTCTCCAAGGAGGGAGATTGCTAGTAAAGCGGCTGGAATGGCGAACCCGAGCACAAGGAGATGAGAAATGAGGTGCGTTTTAGAAATCTTTCCCGATCACATGGTGTACCATCTTCTGGGTTTCTCATGCATGTTTTCGATGTAGGAAGATGCCCTTGAAGCTGGAGATTTGGGACCTATGGGATGGGTACCACGCAGTATTACTTTAAAGGGTCTGCGTTTGCTCACCCAACCTCACCAAACCTCTCAGCCCCAAGAGTGTCCACCCTTATGTCTCAATGAGCTGTGGGTCTAGATATGGTCAATCCAGGTGGCATCACAGCCCCTGAACGAATTTTGTAAGAATTTCTCTCTCTTTCACTGTCTTTGTTTCACGGGTTTTTAAAAGTAATTGATTTTTATAATGGGGTTTAGCTGCTTTTCACTGCTGTTTTTATGGTGCTTTACACCCACGTGACTCACTTACAGAGAGATATCAATACATAGCTTTGAAGATTCTTCCTAGTCAGATATATTCTTGGGCGGTGAATAGGGTGTTTTTGCGTCCAGTTCACTGAGCAAGGAGTAGGTCTTGTCTATTACATATTGGGTTTATGGAAAGCTATCTGAGCTAATTTGAAACCCTTGTGTTATGCGTCACCCCACCTCACCGTTCCCGTTAAGCAGCCATAGTGTGTTTTCTAAACGTGGGACTCTGTTCTGTTTTGTAATTCAGTTCAAGTGTAGCGGTTTTTACATTCCCTCTATAAGTGATATCTTACGATAAGTGTCTTTCTGTGTGACTTATTTCACTTAGAATCGTCGTACCTAAATCCACTCATCATGCTGCTACTAGCCTTATGACGTTGATTTCATGCCTGAGTGATATTCCATTGTGCATAAGGAGTACAACTTCTTTATCCATTTTTCTCTTTCCTGGGATATTTAAGGTGTAATGAAGTGGAGGTTCTTGTCAACAGAGCAGCCCTAAACTTTGGGGTGCCTGTGTCTTGCTGATTTTTAGTTTTCCCAATTTATACGCCCATGAGTGGAAGTGCCCTATGCTCTCTAAGCTGAGTTTTTTAGATGTTTCAGGACACACCGTACACTTCTCCAGAGTGGCTGTTGGCAATTTACATCCCGCCCATCAGCGTAGCAAGGCTCCTGTTTCTCCATGGCCTGTCCTGCATTTCTGGTTTTGACACTTTATTCAGCATGGCCCTTTTGACCGATGGGAAGCGAGACTTCTTTGTAGCGCTGATTTGCCTTTCCAGGTTGCTTGGTTGGCCAAAAAGGGCGTATGCGTTTTTTCCTGAATATATTCAGGAAAAAACGCATACGCCCTTTTTGGCCAAGGGCATCATGGTCGAGGTTTTGCCGCTTTTCCTGTGCTTTAAAGGCGATTTAAATCTACCTCCTGAATTCTGTTTCCTGTAATTCTGCCTTGCTTTCAAATCCTCTGCGTTGCCTTCCCTCAATATATTTGTGGACGAGAGTTCACATTTATAACTCTGCAGGTTTGTGAATTGCAGTGCCCCTGAGCTCCATTTTTCAACTCGCTTTCTTGGGAGCTGGCCCCAAAAGCACAGGATTGCTTCAGGCCCTATTGTGGTTCCGGGTGGCAGGCTGAGCCTGTGGTTAATTCTTCTTCCTGATGGGAAAATAGAGTGACCTGTGCCTGTCCCCACACCTAGACCTAGTCTCTCATTGGTTCCCCCTCTTCCCGTTCATCCTCAGGACAAATTGCAACCTGTACGGAACAGGAGGTTAAAGGTGCTCATTCTCCAAGGAGGGAGATTGCTAGTAAAGCGGCTGGAATGGCGAACCCGAGCACAAGGAGATGAGAAATGAGGTGCGTTTTAGAAACCTTTCCCGATCACATGGTGTACCATCTTCTGGGTTTCTCATGCATGTTTTCGATGTAGGAAGATGCCCTTGAAGCTGGAGATTTGGGACCTATGGGATGGGTACCACGCAGTATTACTTTAAAGGGTCTGCGTTTGCTCACCCAACCTCACCAAACCTCTCAGCCCCAAGAGTGTCCACCCTTATGTCTCAATCAGCTGTGGGTCTAGATATGGTCAATCCAGGTGGCATCACAGCCCCTGAACGAATTTTTTAAGAATTTCTCTCTCTTTCACTGTCTTTGTTTCACGGGTTTTTAAAAGTAATTGATTTTTATAATGGGGTTTAGCTGCTTTTCACTGCTGTGTTTATGCTGCTTTACACCCACTTGACTCCCTTACAGAGAGATATCAATACATAGCTTTGAAGATTCTTCCTAGTCAGATATATTCTTGGGCGGTGAATAGGAGGTTTTTGCGTCCAGTTCACTGAGCAAGGAGTAGGTCTTGTCTATTACTTATTGGGTTTATGGAACGCTATCTGAGCTAATTTGAAACCCTTGTTTTATGCGTCACCCCACCTCACCGTTCCCGTTAAGCAGCCATAGTGTGTTTTCTAAACGTGGGACTCTGTTCTGTTTTGTAATTCAGTTCAAGTGTAGCGGTTTTTACATTCCCTCTATAAGTGATATCTTACGATAAGTGTCTTTCTGTGTGACTTATTTCACTTAGAATCGTCGTACCTAAATCCACTCATCATGCTGCTACTAGCCTTATGACGTTGATTTCATGCCTCAGTGATATTCCATTGTACATAAGGACCACAACTTCTTTATCCATTTTTCTCTTTCCTGGGATATTTAAGGTGTAATGAAGTGGAGGTTCTTGTCAACAGAGCAGCCCTAAACTTTGGGGTGCCTGTGTCTCGCTGATTTTTAGTTTTCCCAATTTATACACCCATGAGTGGAAGTGCCCTATGCTCTCTAAGCTGAGTTTTTTAGATGTTTCAGGACACACCGTACACTTCTCCAGAGTGGCTGTTGGCAATTTACATCCCGCCCATCAGCGTAGCAAGGCTCCCGTTTCTCCATGGCCTGTCCTGCATTTCTGGTTTTGACACTTTATTCAGCATGGCCCTTTTGACCGATGGGAAGCGAGACTTCTTTGTAGCGCTGATTTGCCTTTCCAGGTTGCTTGGTTGGCCAAAAAGGGCGTATGCGTTTTTGCCTGAATATATTCAGGAAAAAACGCATACGCCCTTTTTGGCCAAGGGCATCATGGTCGAGGTTTTGCCGCTTTTCCTGTGCTTTAAAGGCGATTCGAATCTACCTCCTGAAATCTGTTTCCTGTAATTCTGCCTTGCTTTCAAATCCTCTTCGTTGCCTTCCCTCAATATATTTGTGGACGAGAGTTATCATTTCTAACTCTGCAGGTTTGTGAATTGCAGTGCCCCTGAGCTCCATTTTTCAACTCGCTTTCTTGGGAGCTGGCCGCAAAAGCGCAGGATTGCTTCAGGCCCTATTGTGGTTCCGGGCGGCAGGCTGAGCCTGTGGTTAATTCTTCTTCCTGATGGGAAAATAGAGTGACCTGTGCCTGTCCCCACACCTAGACCTAGTCTCTCATTGGTTCCCCCTCTTCCCGTTCATCCTCAGGACAAATTTGCAACCTGTACGGAACAGGAGGTTAAAGGTGCTCATTCTCCAAGGAGGGAGATTGCTAGTAAAGCGGTTGTAATGGCGAGCCCGAGCACAAGGAGATGAGAAATGAGGTCCGTTTTAGAAACCTTTCCCGATCACGCGGTGTACCATCTTCTGGGTTTCTCATGCATGTTGTCGATGTAGGAAGATGCCCTTGAACCTGGAGATTTTGGTCCAATGGGATGGGTACCACGCAGTATTACTTTAAAGGGTCTGCGTTTGCTCACCCAACCTCACCAAACCTCTCAGCCCCAAGAGTGTCCACCCTTATGTCTCAATCAGCTGTGGGTCTAGAGATGGTCAATAAAGGTGGCATCCCAGCCCCTGAACGAATTCTGTATGAATTTCTCTCTCTTTCACTGTCTTTGTTTCACGGGTTTTTAAAAGTAATTGATTTTTATAATGGGGTTTAGCTGCTTTTCACTGCTGTGTTTATGCCGCTTTACACCCACTTGACTCACTTACAGAGAGATATCAATACATTGGTTTTAAGAGTCTTACTAGTCAGATATATTCTTGGGCGGTGAACAGGGGGTGTTGAATCCAGTTCACTGAGCAAGGAGTAGGTCTTGCCTATTACATATTGGGTTTATGGAACAGTATCTGAGCTAATTTGAAACACTTGTTTTATGCGTCACCCCACCTCACCGTTCCCGTTAAGCAGCCATATTGTGTTTTATAAACGTGTGACGCTGTTCTGTTTTGTAATTCAGTTAAAGTGTAGCGGTTTTTACATTCCCTCTATAAGTGATATCTTACGATAAGTGTCTTTCTGTGTGACTTATTTCACTTAGAATCTTCGTACCTAAATCCACTCATCATGCTGCTAATAACCTTATGATGTTGATTACATGCCTGAGTGATATTCCATTGTACATAAGGACCACAACTTCTTTATCCATTTTTCTCTTTCCTGGGATATTGAAGGTGTAATGAAGTGGAGGTTCTTGTCAACAGAGCAGCCCTAAACTTTGGGGTGCCTGTGTCTTGCTGATTTTTAGTTTTCCCAATTTATACGCCCATGAGTGGAAGTGCCCTATGCTCTCTAAGCTGAGTTTTTTAGATATTTCAGGACACACCGTACACTTCTCCAGAGTGGCTGTTGGCAATTTACATCCCACCCATCAGCGTAGCAAGGCTCCCGTTTCTCCATGGCCTGTCCTGCATTTCTGGTTTTGACACTTTATTCAGCATGGCCGTTTTGACCGATGGGAAGCGAGACTTCTTTGTAGCGCTGATTTGCCTTTCCAGGTTGCTTGGTTGGCCAAAAAGGGCGTATGCGTTTTTTCCTGAATATATTCAGGAAAAAACGCATACGCCCTTTTTGGCCAAGGGCATCATGGTCGAGGTTTTGCCGCTTTTCCTGTGCTTTAAAGGCGATTCGAATCTACCTCCTGAAATCTGTTTCCTGCAATTCTGCCTTGCTTTCAAATCCTCTTCGTTGCCTTCCCTCAATATATTTGTGGACGAGAGTTATCATTTCTAACTCTGCAGGTTTGTGAATTGCAGTGTCCCTGAGCTCCATTTTTCAACTCGCTTTCTTGGGAGCTGGCCCCAAAAGCGCAGGATTGCTTCAGGCCCTATTGTGGTTCCGGGCGGCAGGCTGAGCCTGTGGTTAATTCTTCTTCCTGATGGGAAAATAGAGTGACCTGTGCCTGTCCCCACACCTAGACCTAGTCTCTCATTGGTTCCCCCTCTTCCCGTTCATCCTCAGGACAAATTTGCAACCTGTACAGAACAGGAGGTTAAAGGTGCTCATTCTCCAAGGAGGGAGATTGCTAGTAAAGCGGCTGTAATGGCGAGACCGAGCACAAGGAGATGAGAAATGAGGTGCGTTTTAGAAACCTTTCCCGATCACACGGTGTACCATCTTCTGGGTTTCTCATGCATGTTTTCGATGTAGGAAGATGCCCTTGAACCTGGAGATTTTGGACCCATGGGATGGGTACCACGCAGTATTACTTTAAAGGGTCTGCGTTTGCTCACCCAACCTCACCAAACCTCTCAGCCCCAAGAGTGTCCACCCTTATGTCTCAATCAGCTGTGGGTCTAGAGATGGTCAATAAAGGTGGCATCCCAGCCCCTGAACGAATTCTGTATGAATTTCTCTCTCTTTCACTGTCTTTGTTTCACGGGTTTTTAAAAGTAATTGATTTTTATAATGGGGTTTAGCTGCTTTTCACTGCTGTGTTTATGCCGCTTTACACCCACTTGACTCACTTACAGAGAGATATCAATACATTGGTTTTAAGAGTCTTACTAGTCAGATATATTCTTGGGCGGTGAACAGGGGGTGTTGAATCCAGTTCACTGAGCAAGGAGTAGGTCTTGTCTGTTACATATTGGGTTTATGGAACAGTATCTGAGCTAATTTGAAACCCTTGTTTTCTGCATCACCCCACCTCACCTTTCCCGTTAAGCAGCCATAGTGTGTTTTCTAAACGTGTGACGCTGTTTAGTTTTGTAATTCAGTTCAAGTGTAGCGGTTTTTACATTCCCTCTATAAGTGATATCTTACGATAAGTGTCTTTCTGTGTGACTTATTTCACTTAGAATCGTCGTACCTAAATCCACTCATCATGCTGCTACTAGCCTTATGATGTTGATTTCATGCCTGAGTGATATTCCATTGTACATAAGGAGCACAACTTCTTTATCCATTTTTCTCTTTCCTGGGATATTGAAGGTGTAATGAAGTGGAGGTTCTTGTCAACAGAGCAGCCCTAAACTTTGGGGTGCCTGTGTCTTGCTGATTTTTAGTTTTCCCAATTTATACGCCCATGAGTGGAAGTGCCCTATGCTCTCTAAGCTGAGTTTTTTAGATGTTTCAGGACACACCGTACACTTCTCCAGAGTGGCTGTTGGCACTTTACATCCCGCCCATCAGCGTAGCAAGGCTCCCGTTTCTCCATGGCCTGTCCTGCATTTCTGGTTTTGACACTTTATTCAGCATGGCCCTTTTGACCGATGGGAAGCGAGACTTCTTTGTAGCGCTGATTTGCCTTTCCAGGTTGCTTGGTTGGCCAAAAAGGGCGTGTGCGTTTTTTCCTGAATATATTCAGGAAAAAACGCATACGCCCTTTTTGGCCAAGGGCATCATGGTCGAGGTTTTGCCGCTTTTCCTGTGCTTTAAAGGCGATTCGAATCTACCTCCTGAAATCTGTTTCCTGCAATTCTGCCTTGCTTTCAAATCCTCTTCGTTGCCTCCCCTCAATATATTTGTGGACGAGAGTTATCATTTATAACTCTGCAGGTTTGTGAATTGCAGTGCCCCTGAGCTCCATTTTTCAACTCGCTTTCTTGGGAGCTGGCCGCAAAAGCGCAGGATTGCTTCAGGCCCTATTGTGGTTCCGGGCGGCAGGCTGAGCCTGTGGTTAATTCTTCTTCCTGATGGGAAAATAGAGTGACCTGTGCCTGTCCCCACACCTAGACCTAGTCTCTCATTGGTTCCCCCTCTTCCCGTTCATCCTCAGGACAAATTTGCAACCTGTACGGAACAGGAGGTTAAAGGTGCTCATTCTCCAAGGAGGGAGATTGCTAGTAAAGCGGCTGTAATGGCGAGCCCGAGCACAAGGAGATGAGAAATGAGGTGCGTTTTAGAAACCTTTCCCGATCACACGGTGTACCATCTTCTGGGTTTCTCATGCATGTTTTCGATGTAGGAAGATGCCCTTGAACCTGGAGATTTTGGACCCATGGGATGGGTACCACGCAGTATTACTTTAAAGGGTCTGCGTTTGCTCACCCAACCTCACCAAACCTCTCAGCCCGAAGAGTGTCCACCCTTATGTCTCAATCAGCTGTGGGTCTAGAGATGGTCAATAAAGGTGGCATCCCAGCCCCTGAACGAATTCTGTATGAATTTCTCTCTCTTTCACTGTCTTTGTTTCACGGGTTTTTAAAAGTAATTGATTTTTATAATGGGGTTTAGCTGCTTTTCACTGCTGTGTTTATGCCGCTTTACACCCACTTGACTCACTTACAGAGAGATATCAATACATTGGTTTTAAGGGTCTTACTAGTCAGATATATTCTTGGGCGGTGAACAGGGGGTGTTGAATCCAGTTCACTGAGCAAGGAGTAGGTCTTGTCTGTTACATATTGGGTTTATGGAACAGTATCTGAGCTAATTTGAAACCCTTGTTTTCTGCATCACCCCACCTCACCTTTCCCGTTAAGCAGCCATAGTGTGTTTTCTAAACGTGTGACGCTGTTTAGTTTTGTAATTCAGTTCAAGTGTAGCGGTTTTTACATTCCCTCTATAAGTGATATCTTATGATAAGTGCCTTTTTCTGTGTGACTTATTTCACTTAGAATCCTCGTACCTAAATCTTCTCATCATGCTGCTACTAGCCTTATGATGTTGATTTCATGCCTGAGTGATATTCCATTGTACATAAGGAGCACAACTTCTTTATCCATTTTTCTCTTTCCTGGGATATTTAAGGTGTAATGAAGTGGAGGTTCTTGTCAACAGAGCAGCCCTAAACTTTAGGGTGCCTGTGTCTTGCTGATTTTTAGTTTTCCCAATTTATACGCCCATGAGTGGAAGTTCCCTATGCTCTCTAAGCTGAGTTTTTTAGAGGTTTCAGGACACACCGTACACTTCTCCAGAGTGGCTGTTGGCACTTTACATCCCGCCCATCAGCGTAGCAAGGCTCCCGTTTCTCCATGGCCTCTCCTGCATTTCTGGTTTTGACACTTTATTCAGCATGGCCCTTTTGACCGATGGGAAGCGAGACTTCTTTGCAGCGCTGATTTGCCTTTCCAGGTTGCTTGGTTGGCCAAAAAGGGCGTATGCGTTTTTTCCTGAATATATTCAGGAAAAAACGCATACGCCCTTTTTGGCCAAGGGCATCATGGTCGAGGTTTTGCCGCTTTTCCTGTGCTTTAAAGGCGATTCGAATCTACCTCCTGAAATCTGTTTCCTGTAATTCTGCCTTGCTTTCAAATCCTCTTCGTTGCCTTCCCTCAATATATTTGTGGACGAGAGTTATCATTTCTAACTCTGCAGGTTTGTGAATTGCAGTGCCCCTGAGCTCCATTTTTCAACTCGCTTTCTTGGGAGCTGGCCGCAAAAGCGCAGGATTGCTTCAGGCCCTATTGTGGTTCTGGGCGGCAGGCTGAGCCTGTGGTTAATTCTTCTTCCTGATGGGAAAATAGAGTGACCTGTGCCTGTCCCCACACCTAGACCTAGTCTCTCATTGGTTCCCCCTCTTCCCGTTCATCCTCAGGACAAATTGCAACCTGTACGGAACAGGAGGTTAAAGGTGCTCATTCTCCAAGGAGGGAGATTGCTAGTAAAGCGGCTGGAATGGCGAACCCGAGCACAAGGAGATGAGAAATGAGGTGCGTTTTAGAAACCTTTCCCGATCACATGGTGTACCATCTTCTGGGTTTCTCATGCATGTTTTCGATGTAGGAAGATGCCCTTGAAGCTGGAGATTTGGGACCTATGGGATGGGTACCACGCAGTATTACTTTAAAGGGTCTGCGTTTGCTCACCCAACCTCACCAAACCTCTCAGCCCCAAGAGTGTCCACCCTTATGTCTCAATCAGCTGTGGGTCTAGATATGGTCAATCCAGGTGGCATCACAGCCCCTGAACGAATTTTGTAAGAATTTCTCTCTCTTTCACTGTCTTTGTTTCACGGGTTTTTAAAAGTAATTGATTTTTATAATGGGGTTTAGCTGCTTTTCACTGCTTTGTTTATGCTGCTTTACACCCACTTGACTCACTTACAGAGAGATATCAATACATAGCTTTGAAGATTCTTCCTAGTCAGATATATTCTTGGGCGGTGAATAGGAGGTTTTTGCGTCCAGTTCACTGAGCAAGGAGTAGGTCTTGTCTATTACATATTGGGTTTATGGAACGCTATCTGAGCTAATTTGAAACCCTTGTTTTATGCGTCACCCCACCTCACCGTTCCCGTTAAGCAGCCATAGTGTGTTTTCTAAACGTGGGACTCTGTTCTGTTTTGTAATTCAGTTCAAGTGTAGCGGTTTTTACATTCCCTCTATAAGTGATATCTTACGATAAGTGTCTTTCTGTGTGACTTATTTCACTTAGAATCGTCGTACCTAAATCCACTCATCATGCTGCTACTAGCCTTATGACGTTGATTTCATGCCTGAGTGATATTCCATTGTGCATAAGGAGTACAACTTCTTTATCCATTTTTCTCTTTCCTGGGATATTTAAGGTGTAATGAAGTGGAGGTTCTTGTCAACAGAGCAGCCCTAAACTTTGGGGTGCCTGTGTCTTGCTGATTTTTAGTTTTCCCAATTTATACGCCCATGAGTGGAAGTGCCCTATGCTCTCTAAGCTGAGTTTTTTAGATGTTTCAGGACACACCGTACACTTCTCCAGAGTGGCTGTTGGCAATTTACATCCCGCCCATCAGCGTAGCAAGGCTCCTGTTTCTCCATGGCCTGTCCTGCATTTCTGGTTTTGACACTTTATTCAGCATGGCCCTTTTGACCGATGGGAAGCGAGACTTCTTTGTAGCGCTGATTTGCCTTTCCAGGTTGCTTGGTTGGCCAAAAAGGGCGTATGCGTTTTTTCCTGAATATATTCAGGAAAAAACGCATACGCCCTTTTTGGCCAAGGGCATCATGGTCGAGGTTTTGCCGCTTTTCCTGTGCTTTAAAGGCGATTTAAATCTACCTCCTGAATTCTGTTTCCTGTAATTCTGCCTTGCTTTCAAATCCTCTGCGTTGCCTTCCCTCAATATATTTGTGGACGAGAGTTCACATTTATAACTCTGCAGGTTTGTGAATTGCAGTGCCCCTGAGCTCCATTTTTCAACTCGCTTTCTTGGGAGCTGGCCCCAAAAGCACAGGATTGCTTCAGGCCCTATTGTGGTTCCGGGTGGCAGGCTGAGCCTGTGGTTAATTCTTCTTCCTGATGGGAAAATAGAGTGACCTGTGCCTGTCCCCACACCTAGACCTAGTCTCTCATTGGTTCCCCCTCTTCCCGTTCATCCTCAGGACAAATTGCAACCTGTACGGAACAGGAGGTTAAAGGTGCTCATTCTCCAAGGAGGGAGATTGCTAGTAAAGCGGCTGGAATGGCGAACCCGAGCACAAGGAGATGAGAAATGAGGTGCGTTTTAGAAACCTTTCCCGATCACATGGTGTACCATCTTCTGGGTTTCTCATGCATGTTTTCGATGTAGGAAGATGCCCTTGAAGCTGGAGATTTGGGACCTATGGGATGGGTACCACGCAGTATTACTTTAAAGGGTCTGCGTTTGCTCACCCAACCTCACCAAACCTCTCAGCCCCAAGAGTGTCCACCCTTATGTCTCAATCAGCTGTGGGTCTAGATATGGTCAATCCAGGTGGCATCACAGCCCCTGAACGAATTTTTTAAGAATTTCTCTCTCTTTCACTGTCTTTGTTTCACGGGTTTTTAAAAGTAATTGATTTTTATAATGGGGTTTAGCTGCTTTTCACTGCTGTGTTTATGCTGCTTTACACCCACTTGACTCCCTTACAGAGAGATATCAATACATAGCTTTGAAGATTCTTCCTAGTCAGATATATTCTTGGGCGGTGAATAGGAGGTTTTTGCGTCCAGTTCACTGAGCAAGGAGTAGGTCTTGTCTATTACTTATTGGGTTTATGGAACGCTATCTGAGCTAATTTGAAACCCTTGTTTTATGCGTCACCCCACCTCACCGTTCCCGTTAAGCAGCCATAGTGTGTTTTCTAAACGTGGGACTCTGTTCTGTTTTGTAATTCAGTTCAAGTGTAGCGGTTTTTACATTCCCTCTATAAGTGATATCTTACGATAAGTGTCTTTCTGTGTGACTTATTTCACTTAGAATCGTCGTACCTAAATCCACTCATCATGCTGCTACTAGCCTTATGACGTTGATTTCATGCCTCAGTGATATTCCATTGTACATAAGGACCACAACTTCTTTATCCATTTTTCTCTTTCCTGGGATATTTAAGGTGTAATGAAGTGGAGGTTCTTGTCAACAGAGCAGCCCTAAACTTTGGGGTGCCTGTGTCTCGCTGATTTTTAGTTTTCCCAATTTATACACCCATGAGTGGAAGTGCCCTATGCTCTCTAAGCTGAGTTTTTTAGATGTTTCAGGACACACCGTACACTTCTCCAGAGTGGCTGTTGGCAATTTACATCCCGCCCATCAGCGTAGCAAGGCTCCCGTTTCTCCATGGCCTGTCCTGCATTTCTGGTTTTGACACTTTATTCAGCATGGCCCTTTTGACCGATGGGAAGCGAGACTTCTTTGTAGCGCTGATTTGCCTTTCCAGGTTGCTTGGTTGGCCAAAAAGGGCGTATGCGTTTTTGCCTGAATATATTCAGGAAAAAACGCATACGCCCTTTTTGGCCAAGGGCATCATGGTCGAGGTTTTGCCGCTTTTCCTGTGCTTTAAAGGCGATTCGAATCTACCTCCTGAAATCTGTTTCCTGTAATTCTGCCTTGCTTTCAAATCCTCTTCGTTGCCTTCCCTCAATATATTTGTGGACGAGAGTTATCATTTCTAACTCTGCAGGTTTGTGAATTGCAGTGCCCCTGAGCTCCATTTTTCAACTCGCTTTCTTGGGAGCTGGCCGCAAAAGCGCAGGATTGCTTCAGGCCCTATTGTGGTTCCGGGCGGCAGGCTGAGCCTGTGGTTAATTCTTCTTCCTGATGGGAAAATAGAGTGACCTGTGCCTGTCCCCACACCTAGACCTAGTCTCTCATTGGTTCCCCCTCTTCCCGTTCATCCTCAGGACAAATTTGCAACCTGTACGGAACAGGAGGTTAAAGGTGCTCATTCTCCAAGGAGGGAGATTGCTAGTAAAGCGGTTGTAATGGCGAGCCCGAGCACAAGGAGATGAGAAATGAGGTCCGTTTTAGAAACCTTTCCCGATCATGCGGTGTACCATCTTCTGGGTTTCTCATGCATGTTGTCGATGTAGGAAGATGCCCTTGAACCTGGAGATTTTGGTCCAATGGGATGGGTACCACGCAGTATTACTTTAAAGGGTCTGCGTTTGCTCACCCAACCTCACCAAACCTCTCAGCCCCAAGAGTGTCCACCCTTATGTCTCAATCAGCTGTGGGTCTAGAGATGGTCAATAAAGGTGGCATCCCAGCCCCTGAACGAATTCTGTATGAATTTCTCTCTCTTTCACTGTCTTTGTTTCACGGGTTTTTAAAAGTAATTGATTTTTATAATGGGGTTTAGCTGCTTTTCACTGCTGTGTTTATGCCGCTTTACACCCACTTGACTCACTTACAGAGAGATATCAATACATTGGTTTTAAGAGTCTTACTAGTCAGATATATTCTTGGGCGGTGAACAGGGGGTGTTGAATCCAGTTCACTGAGCAAGGAGTAGGTCTTGCCTATTACATATTGGGTTTATGGAACAGTATCTGAGCTAATTTGAAACACTTGTTTTATGCGTCACCCCACCTCACCGTTCCCGTTAAGCAGCCATATTGTGTTTTATAAACGTGTGACGCTGTTCTGTTTTGTAATTCAGTTAAAGTGTAGCGGTTTTTACATTCCCTCTATAAGTGATATCTTACGATAAGTGTCTTTCTGTGTGACTTATTTCACTTAGAATCTTCGTACCTAAATCCACTCATCATGCTGCTAATAACCTTATGATGTTGATTACATGCCTGAGTGATATTCCATTGTACATAAGGACCACAACTTCTTTATCCATTTTTCTCTTTCCTGGGATATTGAAGGTGTAATGAAGTGGAGGTTCTTGTCAACAGAGCAGCCCTAAACTTTGGGGTGCCTGTGTCTTGCTGATTTTTAGTTTTCCCAATTTATACGCCCATGAGTGGAAGTGCCCTATGCTCTCTAAGCTGAGTTTTTTAGATATTTCAGGACACACCGTACACTTCTCCAGAGTGGCTGTTGGCAATTTACATCCCACCCATCAGCGTAGCAAGGCTCCCGTTTCTCCATGGCCTGTCCTGCATTTCTGGTTTTGACACTTTATTCAGCATGGCCGTTTTGACCGATGGGAAGCGAGACTTCTTTGTAGCGCTGATTTGCCTTTCCAGGTTGCTTGGTTGGCCAAAAAGGGCGTATGCGTTTTTTCCTGAATATATTCAGGAAAAAACGCATACGCCCTTTTTGGCCAAGGGCATCATGGTCGAGGTTTTGCCGCTTTTCCTGTGCTTTAAAGGCGATTCGAATCTACCTCCTGAAATCTGTTTCCTGCAATTCTGCCTTGCTTTCAAATCCTCTTCGTTGCCTTCCCTCAATATATTTGTGGACGAGAGTTATCATTTCTAACTCTGCAGGTTTGTGAATTGCAGTGTCCCTGAGCTCCATTTTTCAACTCGCTTTCTTGGGAGCTGGCCCCAAAAGCGCAGGATTGCTTCAGGCCCTATTGTGGTTCCGGGCGGCAGGCTGAGCCTGTGGTTAATTCTTCTTCCTGATGGGAAAATAGAGTGACCTGTGCCTGTCCCCACACCTAGACCTAGTCTCTCATTGGTTCCCCCTCTTCCCGTTCATCCTCAGGACAAATTTGCAACCTGTACAGAACAGGAGGTTAAAGGTGCTCATTCTCCAAGGAGGGAGATTGCTAGTAAAGCGGCTGTAATGGCGAGACCGAGCACAAGGAGATGAGAAATGAGGTGCGTTTTAGAAACCTTTCCCGATCACACGGTGTACCATCTTCTGGGTTTCTCATGCATGTTTTCGATGTAGGAAGATGCCCTTGAACCTGGAGATTTTGGACCCATGGGATGGGTACCACGCAGTATTACTTTAAAGGGTCTGCGTTTGCTCACCCAACCTCACCAAACCTCTCAGCCCCAAGAGTGTCCACCCTTATGTCTCAATCAGCTGTGGGTCTAGAGATGGTCAATAAAGGTGGCATCCCAGCCCCTGAACGAATTCTGTATGAATTTCTCTCTCTTTCACTGTCTTTGTTTCACGGGTTTTTAAAAGTAATTGATTTTTATAATGGGGTTTAGCTGCTTTTCACTGCTGTGTTTATGCCGCTTTACACCCACTTGACTCACTTACAGAGAGATATCAATACATTGGTTTTAAGAGTCTTACTAGTCAGATATATTCTTGGGCGGTGAACAGGGGGTGTTGAATCCAGTTCACTGAGCAAGGAGTAGGTCTTGTCTGTTACATATTGGGTTTATGGAACAGTATCTGAGCTAATTTGAAACCCTTGTTTTCTGCATCACCCCACCTCACCTTTCCCGTTAAGCAGCCATAGTGTGTTTTCTAAACGTGTGACGCTGTTTAGTTTTGTAATTCAGTTCAAGTGTAGCGGTTTTTACATTCCCTCTATAAGTGATATCTTACGATAAGTGTCTTTCTGTGTGACTTATTTCACTTAGAATCGTCGTACCTAAATCCACTCATCATGCTGCTACTAGCCTTATGATGTTGATTTCATGCCTGAGTGATATTCCATTGTACATAAGGAGCACAACTTCTTTATCCATTTTTCTCTTTCCTGGGATATTGAAGGTGTAATGAAGTGGAGGTTCTTGTCAACAGAGCAGCCCTAAACTTTGGGGTGCCTGTGTCTTGCTGATTTTTAGTTTTCCCAATTTATACGCCCATGAGTGGAAGTGCCCTATGCTCTCTAAGCTGAGTTTTTTAGATGTTTCAGGACACACCGTACACTTCTCCAGAGTGGCTGTTGGCACTTTACATCCCGCCCATCAGCGTAGCAAGGCTCCCGTTTCTCCATGGCCTGTCCTGCATTTCTGGTTTTGACACTTTATTCAGCATGGCCCTTTTGACCGATGGGAAGCGAGACTTCTTTGTAGCGCTGATTTGCCTTTCCAGGTTGCTTGGTTGGCCAAAAAGGGCGTGTGCGTTTTTTCCTGAATATATTCAGGAAAAAACGCATACGCCCTTTTTGGCCAAGGGCATCATGGTCGAGGTTTTGCCGCTTTTCCTGTGCTTTAAAGGCGATTCGAATCTACCTCCTGAAATCTGTTTCCTGCAATTCTGCCTTGCTTTCAAATCCTCTTCGTTGCCTCCCCTCAATATATTTGTGGACGAGAGTTATCATTTATAACTCTGCAGGTTTGTGAATTGCAGTGCCCCTGAGCTCCATTTTTCAACTCGCTTTCTTGGGAGCTGGCCGCAAAAGCGCAGGATTGCTTCAGGCCCTATTGTGGTTCCGGGCGGCAGGCTGAGCCTGTGGTTAATTCTTCTTCCTGATGGGAAAATAGAGTGACCTGTGCCTGTCCCCACACCTAGACCTAGTCTCTCATTGGTTCCCCCTCTTCCCGTTCATCCTCAGGACAAATTTGCAACCTGTACGGAACAGGAGGTTAAAGGTGCTCATTCTCCAAGGAGGGAGATTGCTAGTAAAGCGGCTGTAATGGCGAGCCCGAGCACAAGGAGATGAGAAATGAGGTGCGTTTTAGAAACCTTTCCCGATCACACGGTGTACCATCTTCTGGGTTTCTCATGCATGTTTTCGATGTAGGAAGATGCCCTTGAACCTGGAGATTTTGGACCCATGGGATGGGTACCACGCAGTATTACTTTAAAGGGTCTGCGTTTGCTCACCCAACCTCACCAAACCTCTCAGCCCGAAGAGTGTCCACCCTTATGTCTCAATCAGCTGTGGGTCTAGAGATGGTCAATAAAGGTGGCATCCCAGCCCCTGAACGAATTCTGTATGAATTTCTCTCTCTTTCACTGTCTTTCTTTCACGGGTTTTTAAAAGTAATTGATTTTTATAATGGGGTTTAGCTGCTTTTCACTGCTGTGTTTATGCCGCTTTACACCCACTTGACTCACTTACAGAGAGATATCAATACATTGGTTTTAAGAGTCTTACTAGTCAGATATATTCTTGGGCGGTGAACAGGGGGTGTTGAATCCAGTTCACTGAGCAAGGAGTAGGTCTTGTCTGTTACATATTGGGTTTATGGAACAGTATCTGAGCTAATTTGAAACCCTTGTTTTCTGCATCACCCCACCTCACCTTTCCCGTTAAGCAGCCATAGTGTGTTTTCTAAACGTGTGACGCTGTTTAGTTTTGTAATTCAGTTCAAGTGTAGCGGTTTTTACATTCCCTCTATAAGTGATATCTTATGATAAGTGCCTTTTTCTGTGTGACTTATTTCACTTAGAATCCTCGTACCTAAATCTTCTCATCATGCTGCTACTAGCCTTATGATGTTGATTTCATGCCTGAGTGATATTCCATTGTACATAAGGAGCACAACTTCTTTATCCATTTTTCTCTTTCCTGGGATATTTAAGGTGTAATGAAGTGGAGGTTCTTGTCAACAGAGCAGCCCTAAACTTTAGGGTGCCTGTGTCTTGCTGATTTTTAGTTTTCCCAATTTATACGCCCATGAGTGGAAGTTCCCTATGCTCTCTAAGCTGAGTTTTTTAGAGGTTTCAGGACACACCGTACACTTCTCCAGAGTGGCTGTTGGCACTTTACATCCCGCCCATCAGCGTAGCAAGGCTCCCGTTTCTCCATGGCCTCTCCTGCATTTCTGGTTTTGACACTTTATTCAGCATGGCCCTTTTGACCGATGGGAAGCGAGACTTCTTTGCAGCGCTGATTTGCCTTTCCAGGTTGCTTGGTTGGCCAAAAAGGGCGTATGCGTTTTTTCCTGAATATATTCAGGAAAAAACGCATACGCCCTTTTTGGCCAAGGGCATCATGGTCGAGGTTTTGCCGCTTTTCCTGTGCTTTAAAGGCGATTCGAATCTACCTCCTGAAATCTGTTTCCTGTAATTCTGCCTTGCTTTCAAATCCTCTTCGTTGCCTTCCCTCAATATATTTGTGGACGAGAGTTATCATTTCTAACTCTGCAGGTTTGTGAATTGCAGTGCCCCTGAGCTCCATTTTTCAACTCGCTTTCTTGGGAGCTGGCCGCAAAAGCGCAGGATTGCTTCAGGCCCTATTGTGGTTCTGGGCGGCAAGCTGAGCCTGTGGTTAATTCTTCTTCCTGATGGGAAAATAGAGTGACCTGTGCCTGTCCCCACACCTAGACCTAGTCTCTCATTGGTTCCCCCTCTTCCCGTTCATCCTCAGGACAAATTGCAACCTGTACGGAACAGGAGGTTAAAGGTGCTCATTCTCCAAGGAGGGAGATTGCTAGTAAAGCGGCTGGAATGGCGAACCCGAGCACAAGGAGATGAGAAATGAGGTGCGTTTTAGAAACCTTTCCCGATCACACGGTGTACCATCTTCTGGGTTTCTCATGCATGTTTTCGATGTAGGAAGATGCCCTTGAAGGTGGAGATTTGGGACCTATGGGATGGGTACCACGCAGTATTACTTTAAAGGGTCTGCGTTTGCTCACCCAACCTCACCAAACCTCTCAGCCCCAAGAGTGTCCACCCTTATGTCTCAATCAGCTGTGGGTCTAGATATGGTCAATCCAGGTGGCATCACAGCCCCTGAACGAATTTTGTAAGAATTTCTCTCTCTTTCACTTTCTTTCTTTCACGGGTTTTTAAAAGTAATTGATTTTTATAATGGGGTTTAGCTGCTTTTCACTGCTGTGTTTATGCTGCTTTACACCCACTTGACTCACTTACAGAGAGATATCAATACATAGCTTTGAAGATTCTTCCTAGTCAGATATATTCTTGGGCGGTGAATAGGAGGTTTTTGCGTCCAGTTCACTGAGCAAGGAGTAGGTCTTGTCTATTACATATTGGGTTTATGGAACGCTATCTGAGCTAATTTGAAACCCTTGTTTTATGCGTCACCCCACCTCACCGTTCCCGTTAAGCAGCCATAGTGTGTTTTCTAAACGTGGGACTCTGTTCTGTTTTGTAATTCAGTTCAAGTGTAGCGGTTTTTACATTCCCTCTATAAGTGATATCTTACGATAAGTGTCTTTCTGTGTGACTTATTTCACTTAGAATCGTCGTACCTAAATCCACTCATCATGCTGCTACTAGCCTTATGACGTTGATTTCATGCCTCAGTGATATTCCATTGTACATAAGGACCACAACTTCTTTATCCATTTTTCTCTTTCCTGGGATATTTAAGGTGTAATGAAGTGGAGGTTCTTGTCAACAGAGCAGCCCTAAACTTTGGGGTGCCTGTGTCTCGCTGATTTTTAGTTTTCCCAATTTATACACCCATGAGTGGAAGTGCCCTATGCTCTCTAAGCTGAGTTTTTTAGATGTTTCAGGACACACCGTACACTTCTCCAGAGTGGCTGTTGGCAATTTACATCCCGCCCATCAGCGTAGCAAGGCTCCTGTTTCTCCATGGCCTGTCCTGCATTTCTGGTTTTGACACTTTATTCAGCATGGCCCTTTTGACCGATGGGAAGCGAGACTTCTTTGTAGCGCTGATTTGCCTTTCCAGGTTGCTTGGTTGGCCAAAAAGGGCGTATGCGTTTTTTCCTGAATATATTCAGGAAAAAACGCATACGCCCTTTTTGGCCAAGGGCATCATGGTCGAGGTTTTGCCGCTTTTCCTGTGCTTTAAAGGCGATTTAAATCTACCTCCTGAATTCTGTTTCCTGTAATTCTGCCTTGCTTTCAAATCCTCTGCGTTGCCTTCCCTCAATATATTTGTGGACGAGAGTTCACATTTATAACTCTGCAGGTTTGTGAATTGCAGTGCCCCTGAGCTCCATTTTTCAACTCGCTTTCTTGGGAGCTGGCCCCAAAAGCACAGGATTGCTTCAGGCCCTATTGTGGTTCCGGGTGGCAGGCTGAGCCTGTGGTTAATTCTTCTTCCTGATGGGAAAATAGAGTGACCTGTGCCTGTCCCCACACCTAGACCTAGTCTCTCATTGGTTCCCCCTCTTCCCGTTCATCCTCAGGACAAATTGCAACCTGTACGGAACAGGAGGTTAAAGGTGCTCATTCTCCAAGGAGGGAGATTGCTAGTAAAGCGGCTGGAATGGCGAACCCGAGCACAAGGAGATGAGAAATGAGGTGCGTTTTAGAAACCTTTCCCGATCACATGGTGTACCATCTTCTGGGTTTCTCATGCATGTTTTCGATGTAGGAAGATGCCCTTGAAGCTGGAGATTTGGGACCTATGGGATGGGTACCACGCAGTATTACTTTAAAGGGTCTGCGTTTGCTCACCCAACCTCACCAAACCTCTCAGCCCCAAGAGTGTCCACCCTTATGTCTCAATCAGCTGTGGGTCTAGATATGGTCAATCCAGGTGGCATCACAGCCCCTGAACGAATTTTTTAAGAATTTCTCTCTCTTTCACTGTCTTTGTTTCACGGGTTTTTAAAAGTAATTGATTTTTATAATGGGGTTTAGCTGCTTTTCACTGCTGTGTTTATGCTGCTTTACACCCACTTGACTCCCTTACAGAGAGATATCAATACATAGCTTTGAAGATTCTTCCTAGTCAGATATATTCTTGGGCGGTGAATAGGAGGTTTTTGCGTCCAGTTCACTGAGCAAGGAGTAGGTCTTGTCTATTACTTATTGGGTTTATGGAACGCTATCTGAGCTAATTTGAAACCCTTGTTTTATGCGTCACCCCACCTCACCGTTCCCGTTAAGCAGCCATAGTGTGTTTTCTAAACGTGGGACTCTGTTCTGTTTTGTAATTCAGTTCAAGTGTAGCGGTTTTTACATTCCCTCTATAAGTGATATCTTACGATAAGTGTCTTTCTGTGTGACTTATTTCACTTAGAATCGTCGTACCTAAATCCACTCATCATGCTGCTACTAGCCTTATGACGTTGATTTCATGCCTCAGTGATATTCCATTGTACATAAGGACCACAACTTCTTTATCCATTTTTCTCTTTCCTGGGATATTTAAGGTGTAATGAAGTGGAGGTTCTTGTCAACAGAGCAGCCCTAAACTTTGGGGTGCCTGTGTCTCGCTGATTTTTAGTTTTCCCAATTTATACACCCATGAGTGGAAGTGCCCTATGCTCTCTAAGCTGAGTTTTTTAGATGTTTCAGGACACACCGTACACTTCTCCAGAGTGGCTGTTGGCAATTTACATCCCGCCCATCAGCGTAGCAAGGCTCCCGTTTCTCCATGGCCTGTCCTGCATTTCTGGTTTTGACACTTTATTCAGCATGGCCCTTTTGACCGATGGGAAGCGAGACTTCTTTGTAGCGCTGATTTGCCTTTCCAGGTTGCTTGGTTGGCCAAAAAGGGCGTATGCGTTTTTGCCTGAATATATTCAGGAAAAAACGCATACGCCCTTTTTGGCCAAGGGCATCATGGTCGAGGTTTTGCCGCTTTTCCTGTGCTTTAAAGGCGATTCGAATCTACCTCCTGAAATCTGTTTCCTGTAATTCTGCCTTGCTTTCAAATCCTCTTCGTTGCCTTCCCTCAATATATTTGTGGACGAGAGTTATCATTTCTAACTCTGCAGGTTTGTGAATT